>NC_143054.1:40273484-40576515 GCF_052426305.1 Pelodiscus sinensis | reverse complement strand
AAGATATTTTAATCATTTTTTGATAATTTGTACTAAAGTTTTGGGAGGTATTTTGTGGTGGCAATGAAAGGAAAAATCCCAAACTTGAGCTTTTCAAAGGAGATGCAAAATGCTAACTAAAGAGTAAGTATTGATACTGTCTAATCCTAACTTTCCATCTTGCTGGTCAGTGATCTATGTACATTGAGGATCATGGGGAAAGGAGGGGAAAATCATATGAGAAAACAGAGATATCTGCATAAATTATTTTAGTTTCTATCTATATGGTCATGATCCTGCTAATCCTTTCTCAGGTGCCTAGTTCTAAAGAGATAAGTAAGGACTGCTCACCTGAGTAAACAGACTCTGGATTGGGCCATTGATATGGGACATTATGCGCTTCAGCATGCTGACCTAATGCAGACAACCACCTCCCCCCATTGTTAGTAATTGGGACTGTGTTCTGTATAGGAACTTCAGGGGTGGGCTCAAATACAAAGCAATCTCATTTTGTTTTCAGTTCAGTGAGTAACCCTCTCTGATCCCTCCTTTTCCATTATATGTTCATTGCAGGGATCGGGTTAGATCTCTGATTCCTGCAGTTATGTGACAGAGGTCTGTGTGTATGTGCAACTGTACATGGTGCTTCATTAAACAGTCTTTTACAATGTTATGGAATGGCAAATAATGGCTGAGACTAAATCTGCTTTCTGAGGTATTTGCAGAAGATGCTTCCCCAAGGTTGACCAGACCCATACGATGGGCAAAGAATACATGCTATAATTTAAAAACAAAACAGGTTATGTGCTTCAAAGCTGTTTAAAACTGCTGCTTGTATCACACATCTTGCCTTTCTCCAGGCTAGCTGCAATAATTTTTTTTTCTTGTGTAAAATATTTTGTAAACAACAACAACAACAACAAAAGCTGTTATAGAAGGGGGGTGGGAAATGGGGGGAGGTTGGGGAAGAATGCCGGCATTTTGATCAAGTCAATCTAATTTTCATTCCCAGTATTCCATTTGGCCATTTCACTACATGCTGCTGTGACATGAAGTAGGTGCAAAAGAACTTTTTGTACAGAGATATATTTTTTATGAAGAATTTGTAAAATTATTAAATATGCTGTACTTTTTTGATTAATGTAGGTAAATTGTTAAAATAAATGTTTTTACAATACAAAAGAAAAAAGATGTAATTTTCCCAATAATGTAAAATGTACCATCTCTAGCTAATTTTCAGTTCTGATCCTATTACACATGTATTAATATTAAAGTGGCCTGTTAAATTACACAGTATTCTTTTTTGACAAAACAAATAAATATTATAAAAGATTGTAATATAGCCTGTGCAATGACACCTATCTTGAAAGCAAAATCAAAGTTCTAATTAAATATTTAATTTTAGATTTCCATCTTTGTGTGACCTATCCTTATATTTTATTTTCTTATCTGCACATATATTTTTAGATCTCAGGTTTTAATTTTCCATTAATATAGGTTACTAAGTGAGGGCTTCTTGGCATGTCAGATACTGGGTAAAATTTTCAGATGCAAATAACTGACATAGGAACTAAATCCCATTTTCAACTATTATATACTATTGAGACCCAGAGTTTTAAAATATTTAAGCATTGATTAACTCAGCCTTGTAGCACTTTGTTTATTTAGGAGCATATTTTTCATTTTTAAAACTTACTAAGGCACTACATCCCAATGAGTTTTTACTGAAATGTATGCTCCTAAGGGATAGATTTACCAAGTGTAGGCCTGCGCTACAGAGGAAGATTGAAGCTGCTACTGTCGATCTTGCAGTGTTCAAATTAGTGGTCTAGTTAAAACAGCTAATTCAAAGTGAGAATGGCATTTGATCGATGCCTGTTTTCACAAGGAGTAAGGGAAGTTGAAGGGTGAGTGTTTTTCCTTTGACTTCCTGCTGTGTAGACAGTGCCAAAGGCCAAGTTAAGCTACTTTGATTTCAGCTATGAAAGTAACATAGATGAAGTCATATATCTTAATTCGACTTTGTCCTGTAGTATAGATAAAACCTAAGAGTTTACATATCTAGTTGCTTCTAAATCCAACTTTTGGCACAACTAAAATTCACAAAACCATGGGTGGATGTCTTTCTCTTGTTTTTCATGAGAAAAGGCTTACTTGGCTTAGGCACCTCGCTGAAAGGTTAGCATCTAGAGCAAAGACCTTAGAGTATCTGCTATCTAAGGCCCCCATTTTCCTCTGTATTTAATTCTTGGTCATCTTAGATTGTTCCCCACTCAACCTTCAGGCTTCTGAAAATCCCTCTCTTAGGCACCTAACATACCCCATCCACTGTACAGGGCGTAGCCTATCAAGTTACTTTCCTATCATGCTAACAAAATGTTTGTGTTAATTTAGATTAATTCGGTAATAGTTTAAAGCTGTAATGCAAGAAGTCTTTAAAAGCTGCTCTCAGCATTCCTGTAGGCCCTTTGTGTTAGCTTGATTGATGTCTGAGTTCTGATGTAATACACTAGGCCTTATGTCTGCCCAAGTTTCTGAAGTCCCACTAATACTAACAAAGCAGCACTCAACTCCTTGTGGAAGGGCTTTGCCATTAACCCACCTGGGAATGGATCCATGTCCTTTCCTAGCTGGGGCCAAGACATGTTGTTATATAAGAGTCTAGCAAGAGCCCCAAATTAGTGGTCCTGCTGCTTGTACGTGTCTGTGTGCACATGTTGCTTGCCTTCCCCCACACAGCTGACCACAAGTCTGTTGGTGCTGTGCATTCACTGGGCTGTGTGGCAGTCCAGATGCCATTAGGCATAGGAGCAGCTTGGGTGCAGTACAGCCCAGCCCTAGGCTGTCTTGTGAGTCGGGTTCCCCTGCAGTGCAGTGGTTCCTGCTCTAGAGTATAACAAGAAGGTACAGCCTCTGAAAGCACTTTCCAGTGGGTGCTATGTCTGTATTACAATCAATTAAAGGACAGGGTTGCACTTGAATGAGAGAACATGCATAAGTTCACAGTCCGCGTCAAGTAATATGAGGTTATATTTTATCTTTTGTCCATGCTTTAACAAGCTGTTTGCAAGATCAGCAGGAGCTGAGGTTTGCAGACTTCCATGGTTGAGACACAGTCTCACTCAGATACTGGTCATAACTTATTTATCATTTCCCAGGCCTGAAAAGGGGGAACTTAGTTCTGGACCTCTCACCCACACAGGATGGCAGGAAAAATACCATCAGCAGATGTATTATTAAATATAAGTCCCAAATAATTGGTTCAGGCTGAGTTGAGTAATTAGGTTACAGGTTGCAATAGAGAACCACAAAGACCCATGGCAATGAATTGACATATATGATAATAAGGTAAGAACAATGATATATTGACCAATAGGAAAAGAACACTTCAGCATTAGAAACACCCCTATTGAATATGCATAAATCATGTTATTGTCAGTGTCACTTAGTATAAAAGCGGGACCCCAGCCCAGGGATGATAGGGAGGAACCAGAAGTGTTCACTTGCACTGCAGGGGAGGCTGGAGGAAGTTTTTAAAGCAGCCCTTGGGACTCCTCACAGCGTTTCATGGCTGCTGGGCCCCCTGAGGCTGGATTAGGAGGTACCCCACCCCTGATGTAGAGGTACCTAAGACAACTAGCCATTTCCCCTATTGTCTCATTATAAATCAGGAGGCAGCAGCATCCTTGTATTTCCTCCCAGTATCCCATGTCCCCACTTACCTCAGGGTTTAGACCACTGTACCTCAGTGAACCTAGTTTAAAGTCCTTCTCAGTAGGTTAGCAAGATTACCTGCAAAGATGCTCTTCCCTCTGTTCATTAGATGCATCCCATCTCTTGCTAGCAATCTTTCTTCCTGGAACAATATCCCATGGTTGAAGAATCTAAAGTCCTTTCTCAACACCACCTGCACAACCACACATTTACCTCTCCAATTCAATGGTTCCTACCTGGGCCTTTTCCTTCAGCAGGGAAGATAGACAGGAACATGATTAGTTGCCTCAAACTCCTTTATCCTTACAAGAATCACACAGCCTGCAGTAACCCACTCAAGGTTATTCTTGCCAATATCATTGGTGTCCATTAGAGAAATAGGAAGTGATAGTGGTCTGAAGTCTTAAACCCTTTGTCTTGGCATACATTCTGTGTCATCCTGAATTCTAGCTTCAAGTAAGCTGTATACTTCTAGAGTGTATAGGTCTGGATAGTGGATGGATGATTCTGTCCCTCTTGGAAGGGAGTCCTTGACCATCACCATCTGTCTCATTGTCTTTTGATTGTGGGTCATGGAACCCCCATTCCTAGTGCAATGCATCCCATTCCTTTTGGTTGATGGGGACTCAGATCCTTTCTCTCTGATAACATTTCCAAATGATTATCTGCCATTGCAACTGTGCAGAGAGCCTGAAAACTGTTTCTTAGCTCTATTTGCTTTGGGGCATAAATCAAATTTGTTCATGTGTTCTGGAAAGGATTTTTTTTCACATCTACCAATTCTGCACATTCAAATTAGACTCTGTGAACTATCTCTTTTTACACACCTTTTTCCAGGAGCAAATTGTTCTAAGTGTAAACCCTCAAGATACATCTACACTAGCCCCTAGTTCGAACTAGAGAGGCTAATGAGGGTGACTGAAATTGCAAATGAAGCACAGGATTTAAATATCCCATTCTTCATTAGCATGTTCCCGGGCGGTCGCCATTTTGGAAACTGACTAGTCCAGAATAACTGCTCGCGTCTACACGCGGCAGTGAAACGGGAGTTTGAAGTAAACCCCTTTAACTTGAATTAGCTGTTAAACCTCATTCCATGAGGAGTAACAGCAAATATTTGCTGGGCTGCCATTTAGGTTTCTTTCTTTCTTTCTTTCTTTCTTTCTTTCTTTCTTTCTTTCTTTCTTTCTTTCTTTCTTTCTTTCTTTCTTTCTTTCTTTCTTTCTTTCTTTCTTTCTTTCTTTCTTTCTTTCTTTCAGCAAATCACTTAGTCACAGTAAGCACAAATACCCAAAATAGTTTGCAATCAAGAACCACTTTTTAATGCCTGTCATGTCAAGCTAGTATATAATTAAACTTTTTATCTTCATGTACTTCAGAAACATGAGTAGCCTTTGGTGGACCCAGTTACTGATACAGGCCATTCTGAACTCACAGCTATGAGCCAATAGCCTTTCTTCCCCAGCTAGTCACACACTTTAGCAAAGACATAATGTACGTCACCTGATGAAAAGCAAGGTGAAGATTTTATTGGCTTCAGACTTTTTTCGTTGCATAGTTTCTTTTTCTTGTCAGGATGGAGTATGCTATGTTTGAAGCAGTTGCCAAAATGTCCTTGTGGTCTCTTAACCAATACTTTCTTAAGACCCCTTTTTTTCCCTTTCAATGTGTTCACACGTGCGTGCACACACACACATATACTCACATCTATTTTTATTCCTTTGAAGTGTAGGACCCAATGAGAAAATGACATTCCTTCATATACTGCACAGCTTGGCACCGTATCTCCTCTGGCAGGTTTGCCTCAGTTTCGCCTCAACAGTTTTATTTTTTTCAAACCAATGACTTGGTTCTGTACAGTGACAGTCACCAATTTACTTTCAGCACAATGAAGCATTTGTCACATTGGTATGTATAGCCTGTTTTCAAAAACAAACCCAACACATCTTCCTTCTTGTCTTTAACCCCCTATGAATTTCTTGGCCTAAAAGAGTAGGCAATTTTAACAGGTAATGTTTGGGAAACCTGAGTGCTTACAAGGAGGGATTATAAACATTTTTCTAAAGCCTTAAAGTCATCCATGATGAAGTCACCTCAGTAGCTAGACTTTGCTTCCCTCTGTAAAGCTTTTCATTGAAAAAATAAACTGTTGTTAGGAGTCACTTTCTCAGTTTGTCCTAAATCTGTCCCATTTAAAAAAGTCAATTGTGGCTGCTTCTAACAAATGTACTTCATTAAATAATTGATTGTTCTTTTTACTTCTCTTAAATCTCTTCAAAAAGGTTTAGGAACAACTGCTTTTCAAATTCATCTCTGACACCATGGTGAGAGATTATAAAAAAAATAATCATCTAGATTAATTGTGATCATTCTTATATAATAGGTTGTTACAAGATCTCATTTACTTTGGGGTGGCTTCCATGATACTGAATTGGTTTACTGTTAATAGCTGAATACAAGTCTTAGAGGTAGATTTCCTTCTGTAGATACAGTCTTTCTATGCACAAATGAGCATAAGAGGGATGCAGCCATTAAAGCCCCTATATGCTTCATTCCTGGCTGCATCTGCTTGGTGGGCAGAGCTGGCAGCTCCATGCCCAGCCTTTCTTTCCTTCTCCCTTCTCCCTTCTCCCACTGATGCAGTCACATTGCTGTGAGCACAGGCTGGGAATCACGGCCAATGGGAGCAACTGGGAGGGAGGCTTGCAAGTGCAGGGCAGTGAAGAACCATCTGTTCCCTCCACCAAATGAGAGTTGTACCAGGTAAGCACCTTGATGTCCTGTCCTACCGTGCACCTTCACTATGTCCCAAAACCCACCCCCAGCCCACTCCTTCACTCTCTCTTCCTCCCTTTCATACTCCATAGTCCCTCCTGCTCCTTATTCAACTTCCTTCCCTAACCCTGCACCCCACCCCAGCTTGCTCCCTGGCAGTCCTCTCCCACATACTGAACCCCTCATATTTGCACCCACCCAGGAACCCAGTGTGACACCACATAATCTACTAGCCTCAGATCCCCAGAAGACCCTGACCCTTTGCACCCTGAGTTCTCCCCAAAAATATCTTTCTCTGGAGTATGCAGTCCCTGTAACTGTAGTACCCACAAAACCTTATCAAGTTTGCTGCTCCTTTAAAGAGGCTTTGTAACTTTACTGATGTTGCCAGAACCCCAACATCAATCAAAGCACTGAATTAATTTATAGTACAAGTAAAACAAATGCATTGACATAAAGTCATAGGTGTAGAGTGATACCAACCACATTGTTAGACACAAAGAAAAGTAAGATCAGATGAGCCACAATCAAATGAAAAAGAGTCTAACACATCAGGAAATAGCAGATTAATAGTGACAATTTTTTAAAGTGCATATACATAAATGCTAGATGTCTAAATAATAAGATGGATGAACTAGAGTGCCTCAAATTATAGGAAGTTATTGATATAATAGGCATCATAGAAACTTGGTAGAATGAGGACAATTAATGCGACAAAATATATCAGAAGGACAGAACAGGTCATGCTGGTGGGGGAGTGGCACTATATGTGAAAGGAAATGTAAAATCAAATAAAGTAAAAATCGTAATGAGCCCAAATGTTCCATGGATAGTAATCTCTATGGATAGAAATTCCATGCTCTGATAATGAGAATATAGAAGTAAGGCTATATTATCGACCACCTGATCAGAACAGTGATACTGACTATGAAATGCTACGGGGGATTAGAAAGTCTATCAAAATAAAAAGCTCAATAATAGAGAGGAATTTCAACTATCCCCATATTAACTGGGTACACGTAACCTCAGGACAGGATGCAGAGATAAAATTTCTTGATACAGTTCTGCATTGATCTGGAAGCCTACTTTCGACTCAAGGAATACTTTCAACACAACACTGAACAGCGCACTGACACACAGATACCTTCCCACCAACGGCACAAGAAGAAGAACTCCACATGGACTTCTTCTGAAGGTCGAAATGATAGTCTGGACCTACATATAGAATACTTCTGCTGACATGCACAGGCAGAAATTGTGGAAAAACAGCATCTCTTGCCCCTTAACCTCAGCTGTGTGGAATGCAATGACATCCACAGCCTCAGAAACAACTCTGACATTATAATCAAAGAGGCTGATAAAGGAGGTGCTGTTGTCATCATGAATAGGTCTGACTACCTAAAGGAGGATACCAGATAACTCTCCAATACCACATTCTACAGGCCACTTTCCTCAGATCCCACTGAGGAATATACTAAGAAACTGCACCATCAGCTCAAGATACTCCCTACACAAGCACAGGAACAAATTTACACAAACACACTCTTAGAGTCCCAACCAGGGTTATTCTATCTACTACCCAAGATCCACAAACTTGGAAATCCTAGACTCCCCATCATCTCGGGCATTGGCACTATCACAGCAGAACTGTCTGGATATGTGGACTCTCTGCTCAGACCCTATGCCACTAGCACTCCCAGCTACCTCTGAGACACCACTGATTTCCTGAGAAAACTACAATGCGTTGGTGATCTTCCAGAAAACATCATCCTAGCCACCATGCATGTAGAGGCTCTCTACACCAACATCTCACACATAGATGGAATACAAGCTGTCAAGAACAATATCCCTGATGATGCCACAGCACAACTGGTGGCTGAGCTCTGTGACTTTATCTTAACACAGAACTATTTCAGATTTAGTGACAATATATTACCTCCAAACCAGTGGCACCACTATGGGCATCCACATGGCCCTACAATATGCCAACATTTTTATGGTTGACCTGGAACACTTCCTCAGCTCTCATCCACTAAACCCCTTCTCTACTTATGCTACATTGATGACATCTCCATTATCTGGACCCATGGGACAAGGCTCTGGAAGAATTCCACCATGATTTCAACCATTTCCACCCCACCTTCAACCTCAGCCTGGACCAGTCTACACAAGAGATCCACTTCCTGGACACTATGGTTCACTATGTCACTATGGTGACAAGTGATGGTCACATAAACACCACCCTATACTGAAAACCTACTGACTGCTATGACTACCTTCATGCCTCCAGCTTCCATTCCAGACACACCACACGATCCATTGTGTACAGCCAAGCTCTAAGGTATAACTGCATTTGTTCCAACCCCTCAGACAGAGACAAACACCTACAAGATCTTCACCAAGCATTCTTGAAACTACAATACACACCCGAGGAAGTGCGGAAACAGATTAACAGAGCCAGATGTGTACCCACAAGCCTCCTACTACAAGACAAGCCCAAGAAAGAAACCAACAGAACACCACTGGCCATCACCCACAGTCCTCAGCAAAAACCTCTCCAACACATCGTCAGTGATCTACAACCCATCCAGAATAATGATCCCTCAGTTTCACAGGCCTTGGGGGGGCAGGTCAGTCCTCACCCACAGCCAACCTGCCAACCTGAAGCAAATTCTCACGAGCAACTATACACTGCACCACGGAACTCTAACTCAGGAACCAATCCCTGCAACAAACCTCGGTGCCAACTCTGCCCACATATCTACACCAGTTACACCATCTCAGGACCTAACCAAATCAGCCACACCATCATGGGTTCATTCACCTGAACATCTACCAATGTAATATATGCTATCATGTGCCAGCAATGCCCCTCTGCTATATACATCAGCCAAATTGGAGCGTCCCCACATAAAAGAAAAAATGGACACAAATCAGATATCAAGAATGGAAATATACAAAAACCTGTAGCAGAACACTTCAATTTCCCTCAACACACAGTAGTAGATTTAAAGGTAGCCATGCTGCAACAAAAAAACTTCAAGACCAGACTTCAAAGAGAAACTGCTGAGTACAGTTCAGCTGCAAATTTGACATCATTTTTGGATTAAACAAAGACTGTGAATGGCTAGCCAAATACAAAAGCAGTTTCTCCTCTCTTGGACTGTGTCTAGACTACATGGCTTCATCGATGGAGCCATGTAGATGAGGGTTATAGGCAAAGGCAAATGAAGCCACGATTTAAATGATCGCGGCTTCATTTAAATTTACATGGCTGCCACGCTGAGCCGACAAACAGCTGATCAGCTGTTTGTCCGCTCAGTGCGCTAGTCTGGACGCTCCCCTGCCGACATCAAAGCCCTTTGTCAGCAGCCCCGTTATTCCTCGTGGGATGAGGTTTACCGGGGCTGCCGACAAAGGGCTTTGATGTCGGCAGGGGAGCGTCCAGACTAGCGCGCTGAGTGGACAAACAGCTGATCAGCTGTTTGTCGTCTCAGCGTGGCAGCCATGTAAATTTAAATGAAGCCGCGATCATTTAAATTGCGGCTTCATTTGCCTTTGCCAAAAAAACAAATCTACATAGCTCCGTCGATGGAGCCATGTAGTCTAGACATACCCTTGGTGTTCACACCTCCACATCAGCTGCTAGAAGTGGGCCTCATCCTCCCTGACTGAATTGACCTCATTATCTCTAGCCTTACTCTTGATTGGTAGTCTTTTCTTATGTCTGTATACTTATGCCTTCCTCTGGAATTTCCACTACCTGCATATGATGAAGTGTGTCTTTGCCAATGAAAGCTTATGATCCAATAAATCTGTCTATAAGGTGCCACAGAACTCCTTGTCACTTAGATTCAGACTAACATGGTTACCCCTCTTATACTTGATAATTTAAATGACTGCTTCTGGAACCTACAAAGGGAGAAGCAATTCTTGATTTAGTACTAAGTGGAATGTAGGATACAAACAAATTCTACTAGCCAAATACAATTGAAATTGAAATTACAATTCATTGACAAATTCAATTCTCACTCTGATAGCCTGCTCAATCATGATAATGGATGGCTGGGACATTATCAACCTAACATTCAATGAAGGTGTCAACAGTTATTTGTCTGTGTAGATTCTTATGTTAGTACCCTTCCTATCTAATTGATATCCTTTGATCCTTATCACTATCCAATCTTTAGATTCTTATTGATTTCCAGTTCTGCCTACTTGGTTGTCCCTTTGATGTTTTCATACCCTCTGCTCCTTATTTCCCACCCTCTTCCATTTTTTCCCTTTCCTTCTCTCTCTTCTCTCCTATTTATTTTGGGTCTGCACATCCTAAATTCAAAATTCGAATCACTTTAATAAGTGGGCTTTTCCCACAAAAGCTCATGACATTATCTACATGTTTTGTTAGTCGATAAAATGCTACCAAACCATTTGTTGTTTTTTAAGTTTATCCTGAACACACTGACTCGGCTACCCCAAATTTTCTAAAAATGAGGTGGCTAGTTAAACTGAAATTAAAAGATACAGTGACAAAAGTAAAATTCCTCCAAGCTACATGGAAACTTTTCAAAGTTGCCATAATATAGGCCCAACTTAAATGCATATGCCAAATTAAAAAAAAAAAACAGTAAGAGAACCAAAAAAGTGCCACCTTGGCTTAGCAACCAAGTAAAAGAAGCAGTGAGAGATAAAAAGCCATCTTTTTAAAAAGTGGAAGACAAATCCAAATGAGAAAAATAGAAATGAGGGTAAAAACTGTCAAATTAAGTGTAAAAAATATAATAAGAAAAGCCAAAAAGAAGATTGAAGAACAGCTAGCCAAAAACTCAAAAAGTAATAGCAAAATGTTTTTTTTAAGTACATTAGAAACAGGAAGTCTGCTAAACAACCAGTGGGGCACTGGGTGATTAGTATGATAAAGGAATACTCAAAGATGATAAAGTCATTGTAGAGAAGCTAAGCTTCAGTCTTCATGGCTGAGCATAGAATCATAGAATCACAGAATAATAGGACTGGAAGGGACCTCAAGAGGTCATCGAGTCCAGCCCCCCACCCTCAAGGCAGGACCAAGCTCCACCTACACCATCCCTGACAGATGTCTATCTAACCTGTTCTTAAATATCTCCAGAGAGGGAGATTCCACCACCTCCCTTGGCAATTTATTCCAATATTTGACCACCCTGACAGTTAGGAATTTTTTCCTAATGTCCAATCTAAACCTCCCTTGCTGCACTTTAAGCCCATTACTCCTTGTCCTGTCCTCAGAAACCAAGAGGAACAAATTTTCTCCTTCCTCCTTGTGACACCCTTTTAGATATTTGAAAACCGCTATCATGTCCCCCCTTAATCTTCTTTTTTCCAAACTAAACAAGCCCAGTTCATGAAGCCTGGCTTCATAGGTCATGTTCTCTAGACCTTTAATCATTCTTGTCGCTCTTCTCTGTACCCTTTCCAATTTCTCCACATCTTTCTTGAAATGTGGCGCCCAGAACTGGACACAGTACTCCAGCTGAGGCCTAACTAGTGCAGAGTAGAGCGGCAGAATGACTTCACGAGTTTTGCTTACAACACACCTGTTGATACAACCTAGAATCATATTTGCTTTTTTGGCAACAGCATCACACTGTTGACTCATATTCAACTTGTGGTCCACTATGACCCCTAGATCCCTTTCTGCCATGCTCCTTCCTAGACAGTCGCTTCCCATCTTGTATGTATGGAACTGATTGTTCCTTCCTAAGTGGAGCACTTTGCATTTCTCTTTATTAAACCTCATCCTGTTTACCTCTGACCATTTCTCTAACTTGCTAAGGTCATTTTGAATTATGTCCCTATCCTCCAAAGAAGTTGCAACCCCACCCAGTTTGGTATCATCCGCAAACTTAATAAGCGTACTCTCTATCCCAATATCTACATCATTGATGAAGATATTGAACAGTACGGGTCCCAAAACAGACCCTTGCGGAACTCCACTTGTTATCCCTTTCCAGCAGGATTTAGCACCGTTAACAACAACTCTCTGACTACGGTTATCCAGCCAATTATGCACCCACCTTATCGTGGCCCTATCTAAGTTATATTTGCCTAGTTTATCAATAAGAATAGCATGTTAGGGAGTTTCTCAAACCTGAGACATTCTTTTTAGGTTTCAAATCTAAGGAACTGTCCCAGATTGAGGTGTCATTAGAGGAGGTCTTGGAACAAACTGATAAACTTAACAGTAAAAAGTCACTGGGAACAGATGGCATTCACCCAAGAGTTCTGAAAGAACTCAAATGTGAAATTGCAGAACTATTAACTGTGGTTTGTAACCTATCCTTTAAGTCAGCTTCTGTACCTAGCTAATGAGACACAAGTATTTAAAAAGGGCTCTACAGATGATCCTTGCAATTACAGATTAGTAAGTTTAACATCAGTACTAGGCAAATTAGTTTAAAATACAGTACAAAATTAAATTGTCAGACACACAAATGAATATAATTTGTTGGGGGAAAGTCAACATGGTTTCTGTAAAGGGAAATCATGTCTTATTAATCTACTGGAGTTCTTTGAGGGGTCAACAAACATGTGGACTATGGGGATCCAGTGGATATAGTATACTTAGATTTCCAGAGAGTCTTTGATAAGATCCCTCACCAAAGGCTATTAAGTAATGTAAGTTGACATGGGATAAGAGGGAAGGTCCTCTCATGGATTAATAACTAGTTAAAAGATAGTAAACAAAATGTAGGAATAAATTGTAAGTTTTCAGAGTGGAGTCTTGCAAGGGTCTGTCCTGGGACCCGTCCTATTCAGCTTCTTTATAAATGATCTGGAGAAAGGGGTAAACAGTGAGGTGGCAAAATTTGCAGAAGAAACCAAACTGCTCAAGATAGTTAAGACTGTGAAGAGCTTCAAAAAGATCTCATCAAACTAAATCATTGGGCAACAAAATGGCAAATGAAATTTAATGTTGATAAATGAAAAGTCATGAACATTGGAAAAAAATAATCACAACTATACATACAATGGGGGAGGAGGGCAAATTTAGCTACAACTAATCAAGAGAAAGTCATTGTGCATAGTTCTCTGGAAACAGCCACTCAAGGTGCAGCAGCAATCAAAAAAGCAAACAGAATGTTAGGAATCATTAAAAAAGGGGATAGAGAATATTACCAAGAATATCTTATTGCCTTTATATAAAACCATGGTAAGCACATGGAAACTTGAATACTGCGTACAGATGTGGGTGCCTCATCTCAAAAAAAGATATATTGGCATTGGAAAAGGTTCCAAAAAAGTCCAAAAGTATTCATGCTATAGAAAATATCCAAAGGTGAGACAGTAGGAGATTCAGCCCAGAGAGCCAAAAGTAGAGTGACTGTAGAAGATGTGTTCCCGGATGGGATGTGCACTGATGACTTTAGAATTCCTATTTGGAAATGACTTCCAGTGTGTTATCCTACCAGAAGAAAACATGGGCCTGTGTGTGTTTGATCAGGTCTAGACCACAGAATTATTCACTCACACCGCTTTAAACCTTTTTTAGTTGTGTTATATGTGTTGAGTTCTCATTTAATGTTCTTTGGTGAACTATATGATGTGATAGCCAATATGATTTGTGGATCTTAAAGTTTGTAAAGAAGGATGTTCAACATTTTGTAATCCCTCATCCATGGATGCAGTTTAATCTGTGGAGTTGAATTTCCCATGGTTGCTGCAGCTTCCAAAAGCAATAAACTGATATTCACATAGGTTCAGGCTTTCATGAGAAAACTGGAGGCAACTTCTGTATGTATAAACACATGGGACATATACACAAACTTTGCAATGTATAGTGATTCCTACATATAATATAAGGGGTCAGAAAAATTTCTTCAGCTCCAAAAACTTTTAGGGTATGTCTACACTTGCTTCCTAGTTTGAGCTAGGGATGCAAATGTAGGCGACCAAAACTGCTAATGAAGTGGGGATTTAAATATTCTGCGCTTCATTAGCATGATCTCGCCAGCGTGTTACTCCGCTCAACAGCTGATTTGAACCAAGAAGTGAGAGCCAGAGTAACTTTGGTTTGAACTAACGTGTCCCAGCATGCACTTTCACTTTTGAAACAGCTGTTGAGCAGTGTAACGCACCAGCGAGATCATGCTAATGAAGCACGGGATATTTAAATCCCCACTTCATTAGCAATTTCAGTTGCCTACATTTGCATCCCTAGCTCGAACTAGGGAGCAAGTGTAGATGTACCCTTAGAGCACAGGTACCTTTCTGCTCTTTGCTTGTAATTATTTTTACTCACACTCCATAGATTTCAATTTCTGGTCTCTTCAATTCCCTGCTGTTTTAGATAGACTTTCTGAACAAGGTGACTAAATGGCCTCACTTTGAAATATTTCACCTTCAGGTTTACATTAAATTTATTTTAGTGATGAAGAATAAGCCTTAGCACTCACTTCACTCTTATTTACAAGGTTATTACATTAAACATCCATGTACACTTTCCTGGGATTTTATTAAGGGACAATGGTCAACAAACATTTTTGTCTAGCATCCTGAATTCCAATCCACATGCACAGATGTAAGTGCCTGTGCAGAATCAGTTGAAGTTGGTGGCCCTGATTCCTCATGCCCTGCACCTGGTATAATCAATTACACCTGTCCTAAGTAGCTAGTAAATGCACCTTATCAGAGTTGCAGTGTTTTGCACTCATTTTGCACTGGTTTGAATAGCTCGTAAGATACAGTGCAAAGGAGAATGAAGCCCATTCACATGGGATTATAGGAAGTTTATGTTGAAGAACTGGGTCTATAGCTAATGTATTTTTTACAGTCCACCTTATGAAACATACTATCAGTCTGACATACATTTTCCTACCCTGTTTTTTTTTTTAATTTATTTTGCAACCATTGCCTGTAAAATGCCAAAGATCTCTAGGCAGATTCTGAGTAGTCTAAATTCCCACTATGTTCAGTATGAATTAAGGGAATTCAAAAATGTATAAGATCAGACCCATCACATTTTCACCTATGTTCTGGATTTATGCCCTCATGGAGAGTCAGGGAAATTATTACTTCAGTTGGTATTTCTAATAACCTTCAAAGTTTTCTTGTAATTTATTTACTATCAGAATATAGCACAAGGTTTTTAGAGAAATTATCTTTATCTTAATCCATTCTTACACTGTTTCCCCCAGTACTATACAACTACTTAACCAAGATTAAAGTCTAAGATTTATCTGGATCTCAGTTGTTTGTTCTACCTTTATTGACCATATATCCACTTCATGTCCCATATAGCACTGCCTCAAGGCAATGCAACGTTCACTGTGTACTTGCATTATCAATCATTTATTATTAGAAAAAGAATAATGGGATAGGTGGTGGTTGGGGCATGCTTTAGATCACAAAATCAGAGGAGGTGGTGAACAAAGTTGATGCTAGGGCATATTGTCAGCTGTGTGCAAATCACAGAGAAGAATTTTAATGGTGTGGTTAATCCAATTTTTTTTTTTGAAAACTCAAATACACAAATATAGAAAATATATTGTATTCTGGAATTGTGTTAATGGTAATGGCAGAATTATGCATAGGTTCATGGACAATTTGGTAACCTCCAGAGAATTCACAAGATGCTAGGGCAGGATGAAGTAGCTGCTATGTCCTATGCTCTACTGGCTGGATTGGCTGTGCTTGGGTCAAGGCTTCTTGGATGACTGTAGTGGGGAATTAACTGATAAGTGCAGTTGGAGGAAGCAGCAGCAGTTGCTGCTTCTTTCTCTGCTGTTTGTTGTTTTCTTCACTGCAGCCCATGGCTTTCTCTTCACTACAGGTAATGGACTCCTCCTGCATTCACCTGTGCCTGACCAGGCAGCTGGGGCTAGGCAGAGAAGAAAGATGGGGTACATTATCTCCTCCTGTGACTTCACCCTCCCCAAGCTATGCAGGAATGCCTAGTCCTGGCTGAAATCCCACTGCCTCAAGACACAGGTGAGCCACAAGGACACAGGCTGCAGCATACAGCACATGAGCAATGCCAAATGTAGTATGGGTTTCTAGTAGTTAACTGGGATGGGGAGCTCCCTGAAGTCAGAGGAGCTGGGGAAATCTTTGCTACATTAACCTACAGAGGCAGCTTCCAGGGAAGTGCAATCCCCACAAGTGCATAGGGAGCCAAAGTGGGAAAAATTCACTGCTGTGCTGCTCAAGCAGGGAAACATTAAAATCTCCCCTCCCCCACACACATAGGCTGCGTCTAGACTGGCCGCTTGAATTTGCGCAAGAACACTGACGATCTAATGTAAGATTGTCAGTGTTCTTGCGCAAATACTGTGCTGCTCCCATTCGGGAAAAAGCCCTCTTGTGCAAATGTTTTTGCGCAAGAGGGCCAGTGTAGACAGCTAAAAACTGTTTTGTGCAAAAAAGCCCCGATGGAGAAAATGGCGATCGGGGCTTTCTTGCAAAAACCACGTCTAGATTGGCACGGATGCTTTTCCGCAAAAAGTGCTTTTGCGCAAAAGCATCCGTGCCAATCTAGATGCTCTTTTCCACAAATGCTTTTAATGGAAAAACTTTTTCATTAAAAGCATTTGTGGAAAATCATGCCAGTCTAGACGCAGCCATACTGTGGGAGCAGCTATCTCCTCTTCCTTGTCTCTCAGTATTCTATCACTTCTCTCCACAACCATAACCTATTCTCTCCACTCCTCTTCCAGGTTTTTTTCTTTTGGTGATTGCAAAATATAAGGTGAGACAGGAGGGTTTAGGCATCCACTCACAGTTTCAAGGGTTCCCCCTTTGAATGCCCCTATCACTGCATCTCACAATGCAGTATCATATATCCCATCTTAATATGCCAATGACATAACCCTGTTTACCTCCGCACTCAGGGCCTTTATGGATCTCACTTCTTCATGCATATGGTTCATAGCTTTGGGCTCTTAGTGTGGATTCTTGCCATATGTATTGGGATAAGGCAGTATGTACCTGCCTGCTCAGTTGATATGAGTCCTTCCATTATAATAGTTCTCTCCCCTAGGCAAAGGATGAAAGAGGGTAATTCTATCTACCCAGGACTCAAAGTACCCTCTCATGTGCCTGGCTGTGCAGAAGTGCACTAAGAATTTGACTGTCCCATACCACCTCAGTAGAACCAGTGAAGAGGCTGGTCAGCTGCTTTGGGTGAGACTATGTGGTTGGCAGTTGCCCTGTCCCAGGAGCAGCTAGGCAGCCACCACGTAGCCCTGGCCCTAGCTTCAGGACTTCCCCAGGGCTAGAGCTAGGGTCAGGGTAGCCATGGCAGCTGCCTGAGCTGGAGCGTGGGCCGCGGTACTAAAAACAGCATGGCAGCCCCGGCTACAGTCCTGTAACATGGGGTAGTCCCATATGCCAGGACTGGAGCTAGAGCCATAGTGCTATTTTTAGTACCGTGGTCTCAACCCCAGAAGCTGCAGCATTGTCCCCAGCTCCTCCCAGGGTGGAACCACATGGTGGGGGCTGCCCTATGCATGGGGGCTGAAGCTGAAGCTGTGGTGCTATTTTAAATACTGCATTCCGAGCCCTATATAGCACTGGCCCCAGATGCTCCCAGGGTGGGGCCATGGGGCAGAGAGCTGCCCTGTGTACCAGAACTGAAGCTGGCCATGGTGTAGCTGCTTCTGATCCTGGGATGCAGTTCTGAAAATAGCACCGTAGCCCTGGCTCTAGCATCAGCACATGGGGCAGCCGCTCACCATGCAGCTCTGTCCCAGCATCAGGGGGCTAAAGGGGGTTGAGTGTTGCAGCTATCAGAAGGTGAGGGAAAGGGTAAGGGAAACGGCAAGGGGAGAATGGAGGGGATGGTAGGGGTGAGGAGAGGAAGGGGCTTGTGCTGAGGGGAGAGCAGGGCAGGACAGGAGAAAGGGGAAGGCACCAAGAGCAAGGGTGGAGGAGACACAAATGCTAGGGGACCATCAGGAGACAATGAGGGGACAAGGCAGGAGGAGTAGAGGGGGGAAGGGATGGGAAGGTGTCAATGGGGGTGAGACAAGGGAGGGGGCAGGGTGATGCTAGGAGAGGTGAGCGGCAATGGGACAAGAGGAAGAAAGAGGAAAGGGGAGGAGTGGGTACCGAGAGAAGAGGGGTGGACATGAGGAAGGCAGGGGATGGAACAAGTCACATGTGAGGGTGCAGAGGGGCATGAGGAGAACTAGGGCAGAGGGTGGTGAGCATTATTTTTAGAACTATAAAAACAAGATAAACTCAGGTTCTTTTAGAAGGAAGAGGATTCCATAGTATTCTAATAAATAACACGTAAATAATTTGTCATCTAACCCTGACAAACAGCTCTGGACTAGTGGGAGAGCAGCTGCAGAGTGAGTGGCTAAAGCAATGGACTAAGGGTATGTCTACACTACCCCGCTAGTTCGAACTAGCGGGGTAATGTAGGCATACTGCACTTGCAAATGAAGCCCGGGATTTGAATTTCCCGGGCTTCATTTGCATAAGTGGGGAGCCACCATTTTTAAAACCCCGCTGGTTTGAACCCTGTGCAGCGCGGCTACACGGGGCTCAAACTAGGTAGTTCGAACTAGGATTCCTATTCCGAACTACCGGTACACCTCGTTTTAAAAATGGCGGCTCCCTGCTTATGCAAATGAAGCCCGGGAAATTCAAATCCCAGGCTTCATTTGCAAGTGCGGTATGCCTACATTACCCCGCTAGTTCGAACTAGGAGGGTAGTGTAGACATACCCTAAGTGACTGCTGGACAGGGTGTGGAGACTGAATTCCCTAGATGAGCCACAAGAAGGAGTTACCAATCAGTGAGTAGCAAGACCCTGTAACAATTGTCCAAGCCATCCATTTTTCTACACAACAGAAATGTTCCTTCACTAAAGCTTCCAAAACTGTCTTCCTGCTCTGAACTGCAATTTAACAAATTCTGACTTACTTATACTTTGAAAGATCTCTTCTAAAATGCTATGTTTACCTGCAGTCTCCTTTACACACAACACAGATATGTTGATCTTCCCTACGTTTCTATCAAGTTTTTAAGTAGCTAGAAGGAATAAGAAAGGAAGGGAAAAGGAAGAAGTTTTCAAGGAAATCTTAGTTAATTGTGTCACTTCTGAGACTCCACAACTCAAATTTGCAAAGAACGGGAAAGAAAATAGGAAAGCAGGAAAAACCACCACCTATGTCAGCAATTGTTCAAATATGCAAGTAAACAGGTCTTGCTGCAGCTTAAAAGCAATTTTTTTCAGTCATTGTATGACAGAAGTACAATTCAAACAAACTGAGAAAGATCTACTCAGAGAGGGACTTCAGAAACTGTGATGTAAACAATATTCAAAACACCCAACAGAGAGTTGTAGCAAGGTACTTCCATACAGCCAATATTCCTGGAGGCTGTGTCTAGACTGCATCCCTTTTCCGTAAAAGGGATGCAAACTGGACACATCGCAATTGCAAATGAGGCAGGGATTTAAATCCCCCCCGCTTCATTTGCATAAACATGGCTGCTGCTTTTTTCCGGCTCGGGGCTTTGCCGGAAAAAAGCACCAGTCTAGATGGGGATCTTTCGGAAAATAAAGCCTTTTCCAAAAGATCCCTTATTCCTTTTTTTAAGAGGAATAAGGGATCTTTCAGAAAAGGCTTTATTTTCTGAAAGATCCCCGTCTAGACTGGCGCTTTTTTCCAGCAAAGCCCCGAGCTGGAAAAAAGAGGCAGCCATGTTTATGCAAATGAAGCGGGGGGGATTTAAATCCCCGCCTCATTTGCAATTGCAATGTGTCCAATCTGCATCTCTTTTACGGAAAAGGGATGCAGTCTAGACACAGCTGGAATGTTTCTTTGCCTCCAGTTAGTTATATATTTTGAAGATGATCCAGAATTCAGTGCAAGAAATGGCCTAGAGAAACAGCGTACTAACAATAAACAGGTCTTGTGTGTTCTCTTAAGAGAAGTTGATAGCATGAGAGAGTTAGTTCATTGTTTTGCTGCTATTGAAGAACTACTAAGATCATAACTAACCACTGCTTTGTTAGGCAAAGCTAACTACATTGGAATTCATCTCTGAAATTAAAAGTGTATATACTTTTGATACATTATACAAGTATGGGTGAATCCCATTCTTGTTAGAAGGGAAGGGGTAAGATAGTTAGTGAATGAACCACAACTATTACAAATGGAAAACACTATTGATGCAGTTCAATGTTATATTGGTCCAGTGTTCGTTGAGATAAACTACTGCCTTCTGTCAGCTTGCTACATCTTGCCTTGTCACAGTCTGTAATTTTCCACAAGATGAAGATGTGAGGTGCAGCTCATCATATAATTTAGAACACTCCAAGGCATAACCATGTGACATTTTTCCTGGCATCAGGGCCTCTTTTATAGTGAACCTGCTATACTCCCCTTTTGGTATACTTCCTTCTCTCCAGAGCTTCCCTTGTGCGTGGCAATAGGGTGAGAGAGATAGAAATGTCAGAAGAAATCAGGGTACTAGAAAGGAAGACTGGGAAGCAAGCATATATGCAAATTTTACCTAAAGAAAGAAGTCTGGAGGACTTGGGATTGACTTCACCTCTGATACAAAATAAAATATAGCCCTGAGATACAATGTGAATGGGGAGAAATATCAATAAGCTGTTGTCTGCGTGTGCAATGGAGAGTGTATCCTACACAAGCTCAGAAAGGGTAGTCTGAAAGGCCAGTTAACATAGCTCCCTGAAAGATTTAATTGAGGAAGAAGCTCAGCTGGGAAGGGTCTGGGAGAGAGATATAAACAGAGGAAGTTGGCTACTTAAAATTTTTCAGTATTTTCTTTTTGACTTCATAGTAAATAAGCATTTTAAGTCCCTGCCCCTTGTTATTATCCTTTGTTTTAGTGTTCTTTCTTCCATAACATTTAAAATATATATTTAAGATATTTGTTAATAACTTGGGTGCCATGGTGGCACATATCCGATCGAGCGCACACGACTGCAATATTGGTGCACAAGACAAAACTTACTCCTCTCATGGATGGAAAATCTTAGGGGGAACACTGTCCAGGGCAGTACATTTCAATCTTTGTGTGTATTTCCTCCCCCCTCACCATCATGGATGGAGTAGGCATGTTTACACTGGTCCGAAGCTCCTAGATCCAACTCATTCAATTGAATTTAACAAATGAATTGTATCCCCCCAAAATTTATTTAACAAATGTTGTCAGTGGAATCAACTATTATCATTAGTTAACAGCCATACTGTGAATGCCAAAGGCCAGCATGGTAAAGGAGAAACCCAGGAAGCTATAGAAATGGGATAAATTTATTTTGAGGACCTTCATTTCCAGTGACTTTTTTTCTCCATTACACTGATTATGAGGTATTAGTATTACGAGTGAAGAATATTCTCAGTCTGTATTATTATTATAACATTTATATGCTCATTACTTTAGTAATGACCAAACTATTCTGGTGTGTTCTCTGGCTAAACAGATCCTGAATTATTCGTAAAAGTGAGTCTCAATATGTTCATATAAAATAGTTTCTGATTAGTTGGAAAAATTATTCCTAAACATTAACTGGTAAAATGTCAATTTTCTCATGGTTTGACATGAATTGCCTTTGGCAGTAAACCAAACAAGTCACTTTGGTATACCAATGCTTTCAATATTTTTTCATAGCTTATGTGATCATTTGCAAACATCATTTTATACCAAGTCCTTATCATTGGCTGTGACTTGAAAGTCCTTAATAATAGAGAAATTGTATTTCAGATTAGGATTATTTCTTTTAATTAAATTACTCTCTAGAATTGTGACTGCTGTCACCTTTGCTTGGCAATAGGAAAAAAAAACCTAGACTGTAACTGGATCAATTGGTGGAAAAAATGTAATAGGTTTAAGAAAATTGGGAGCCATGAAAGAACTACTTGCTGAGCTGTGAACAAGTATTTCTTGCACTTTTGTTCAGATTAGCAGTGACACCTTTGTGTAATGGTGTGGATAATATCTAGCTGCATTCATTTTCCATGTGCAAATATTGAGTGGTTAATGTAGTCATAATGAACTGGCATTTGATTTGCTTTATAATTAATGCAGCATGTAAACACTGAATGATGTCTTTGTATTATTTCATTTGGATATATTTGTGTTTTTAATAGGGTATGTGGGGTCCAAGTGTTTTTTGTGCTCAAGGCTCTAATAAATCTTAATATGCTTCTAGTCAATGGCAATTTTTGTTCCAGAGGGATGAGAAAATAGCTGTGGATAAAGTTAATATTAAAAATTCCTGTCTTAATGGAGATAGAATCAGAGATTATAAGGATTTTGTTCAGATTGTGCAATCTTTGTGGCAGACATTTCCTTCTTTTGTTACTGCACAGTGCAGCACTGAACACATTACAGAAACAAGTAGAAAAATAATAAATAACAAGCAGGAGGGTATATTAATATTACAAAAATATTTTTAACTATAGAAACATTAGACAGTGGACCAACACTCCAAATGGAGATTCTGGAATCACCTTATCCTGCCCAGAAATATCCACAGATAGACAAGACATTCATATACTTGCCATATATTTGCGAAGTGTTTGGAATAATTAAATATAGTCCTGTCATATGTAGAGAAATGAGCTAGATGAACTTTCCTGTTAGAACTTCCTCCAACCTAAATAATCTATGTTCTCGTTAAAATGTTCAATGCCTGCTCCAGCCCCCCACAATAGTTTGTGCTCCTAACAGAATGATGCTTTACTTTCTAGCAATAGATTTTTAGAAACTGAATATTTTGACTATAATTTCCTTCCCCCACCTCATTTTAGATCAGTATTTTCAAGATTGGTCAAATTTTGTGCCTCTAAAAGGTCATCATTATCCTTTTAGCAGGCAAAAGACTTAACTTTCCATTTAACGAGAGAGATCTCCATTAAAATGTAAGTGGTTTCTGTTGCCTCAACGAGTTTCATTAGTTTTTCAAAACATTAACAGAACAAAGTGAATTACATTTTACTTTATTATCACATTTTAATCTAATTTAGGAATTGAAGAAGTTTTCAGACATAATGTCTGATGAGAAGGTTTTCACCCTTAAATACCTGGTGCTTGTTTTCTACCTACATTATAATAGGATCTTTAAAATACGGTGCTGGATGTTCTCTTTCACACTGTTTATAACCACTTTCTTGACTCCTAAAAATCTGGAAGTAAGTCTTATGAAAAATTTATTTGTGTTCCTCTTCATTTTAATATTTTGAATGTGTTTGGGAAATATAGTCTAGCCTACACATTAGGAAGCATGACTTATATTTGCTCTGACATATGAAGGAACAGCGATTTATGTAAAACTATGTCAGATGTTATTTTATTTGCAATTATCTCAGAAAGTTGGGCTAGCAGCCATTTAGAAATTCGTTTCCCAACACAAATTTCATCCCCATTAAAATGTATGAACACCACTCGCAACTGCACAAAATCAATCCTATCTTATTCTCAGAAAGGTTTACTTATATTTATTTTGAAGGGATATTATTGGCCACCACTATTAAAATTGTTTTGAAAGAAAGAAAGGTTTGTATTCTAGGGTGTACGTGGTGGGGGAAAATTTGCGATGTTTTGAAGCAATAAAACAGGAAAGTGGTAAAGGTGTATGCCTTTGTCAACATTTAAATGTGTCAATACATTGCTTTCATTACAAGGAAAGTGTAATATAAAGCCTGATGGAAATAGGAAACTTTTTGTTGTTATATCTGTCAACATGTCACCCTAAAAAGCAATTATCCCAGCTTTCATTCTTTCTCTGTGCTGCTGGAAAACAATTTGTTCTTGAGGTTACAGGTGGTTGAGCACACTCTAAATCCCATCATTCTGATTCATTCATACTTCTCAAATTCACAACTCTGAGACACAACATGCTAAGCCACTGGGCTCAAACACTTTGTAACCTAATGCCTTTATATGCAAGATCTAATATAAATGCCATTACTGTTATAGATCTGTATGCATGTATAAGACTTCATCTTCTATATTTAAGACTTTAAAAAACCTACAATATCATGTAAATATTGGCTCTATATTGAAGACAAATTCTCTTATGATTTGTCTTAATGACAGAAGGTTTGAGTAAGTTAACTGTGAATTTCAAACTGCTCATTGTAGAGGCATAAAGTGGGCCAAACTCAGCTTTGATATAATGACAATAATTTCATCTAAAATAAATTGTAAGGTATTTCCACATGAACATTTATAACCAGGAAAGTTAGATAATGCAAAAAATGCACATTTTCTTTTTTCAGGATACCTTGTAAATTCACAGAGGCTTGCAAACACTGAGGAAATATGAACACATGTAATGTATTTTAAGCAAAGAAGACAAATGAACATAATGGTTCCAAAATTACTCATTGACATTATTCATTTAGCAAAATCCCATAGGTATAACTCTAAAATGTGTGTGTGGTGCCAGTGCTACACCCTGAAAACTCTCATTATATTATGAGGGAGATGGATTTGTTTACCAGTCTGCCCTCCTAGAGATGGACTGACATGTGACATTTATTATTTTTATTATGGTACTCATGGAGGTCTTGATGGGAGAACAGGTATAAAACTTGTATATACACATGTTATTGAGTAACAGCTGTATATAATATAATATAATATAATATAATATAATATAATATAATATAATATAATATAATATATAGCCTTTTCTGACATTGCACCATATTGTTTCATTTCTAAGCAAGTTTTCTCCCATACGATAGTTGTCAGTCTTTTGATTCATTATCTCAAGCTTTTCTTTGAGCATTACTACAAATAATACTGATTATTGTGGAATGAATGGCTGTTTTTCAATACAAAAGTTTAACTTTTTTTAGATGCCAAAGTTTTTTAAATAACTCAGGTATGACAATGTCATAAGTGCATGCAAGGATCAGATTGACATGGAATAATTGATCCAAAGAATTTGCAGCAACATTGGTTTAAGTAAGTGAGAATAATTTATCTTTGTTCCTTTCTCTCTAAAATGTCAAGATTTGTTATAATCCAAAGCCAGCCATTTTAGTTACCATTTTATTCACCAGTAAGTAAATATTGTTGAATTAGATATAGATGGCATATGCCATCCAATGAATGTTCATATCCCATCTTAAATAAGTGTCAGCTCCTCATCATATACAAATCCAAATAAATACATTGAACTCATTAGAGTTAAACTGAGTTACACCAGCTGAGGATTTGACTCTGACAATATTCTGGCAAAAATCACCTCAGTTTTGCCAAAGCCTCCTGAAATCCTGTTGTAGTCTGGCACAGAAAAAAACATGGGTTGCCATAGAGGGCACCTATGGAGAAAGCCAGGGGCAAGACAGAGGAAGTGCTCAAGATCTGCAATTATGCAGATACAATGCCCATAATAAGATGGTGAGGAGAGGAACCGCTACCCAGCCAGTATGCTGGGTACTGCAACCCAGTGCTTAGTACCTGGGCAAAGAGGTGAAGATTTTGCTTCCCAGTCCTCACATTTCACCTCCATGTTGCCTGATTACTCACATTACATATCAGTGATATGAATTTTGTTACCACAAATTGGACCTCACTAGTCTGGCACCCTCAGGACCTAACAGCCAAACAAGGGATTTTGCCAGACAAGGAGAGGTCAGTTCCAGCCCCTGTCCTGCTGTCCTCCAGGCTCTGCTGCTCCCTTTGCCTGGGCTGCCTGTTCAGGTCTGGTGTCTGCCACAGCTTTCAGCCATTGGACTACCAGCTGGTAGACCAGCTCCTCTCCCAGTTCCAGCCAGGTTTTGGCCGCTGACCTCCCTGTCATTAGTCACCCAGCCTGGCTCCACTCCCAGCCACTGGTCCCCCAGTCATCGGACTGGCTCTGCTCCTGGCCCTGACTGGGCTCCCAGCCAGCCCCCTCTCCCCACTGGCAGAACTCTCTGATCCAGAGGTTCTCTTTCCAGCAATCACTGGACCATAGATGTTGCTGGGCCAGAGAGGTTCTACCTGTAGTGACCAGTATTAGAAAAGAATGAAGCTCCAAAATGTGGAAAAGTTGTTAAAACATATATATTTTATTTCAAAGTGTTCCCAGAGGAAAGCATGGCTCTCAAAAGCAACATAGGCTCTCTGGGATATGGATGTTCTTGTGCCATATGTTTGTGTTGTACCTGCGTACATGGGACCCGTTCCTAACTGGGACCTAACACACTTTCACAGTAGAAACAAAAAATAATATATGGAGAAAAAATCACAATCCATTACAGTTTTCAGCATTTGTTTAGTAGTTAATTCTATATTCTAAGTTTCAATTCCCTGTGTTTTCCTAAATAATTTACCTTAATGTTTCTTCTACCTCCCACTGTCAAAAAGATGGCTCTTTAAAAGTTGAGAAAATTCACTTCAACTAGTTATTCTTCATTCAGTGAAATAATTATACTTTTTCTGGATATAATGACTTTCCACACTTTTTGTCATATAGATAAATCAAAGTAGCTGCCCTTTTAAACTTTGTGTGGAACCTGGAAGTTTGAAAATGACTTCATGGAATAGTAATGTAGTTCTGAATGATCCCAAGTTTGCTACTGGTCATATGCAAGTAAATATTTTTAAACTTCTAGAGAGCTGCAGTGTCCCTGCATGACTTCTCTCACATAGAGGTTGACACAAAAAATCAATGCAAGTTTTGACGGAATAATCACCTCCAGTATTCTGCCAGGCAATCTGTACTAACAAGATGACAATTATAACAGTTTTTTGTTATTCTTAGACTAAGCAGTATCTGGATTATCTTATATACCACTGCTGATAAATCTGAAGTCCTTTCAAATGTCCTCTTGTCGGTGTGCATTTTGAGCATTTTCTCCCTTTCAGGTCCTATGCAATCTGATTACTATATAAATGTGTTCTCTTCACATGTACTCTTCTTGTTCTCTGTGTTTTTCCCAATACCGTGTCATAGCAATCATGATAGCAACGCTTTAGATACCTATTACCTGTTGTGACGGGCCGTCACTGACCCGGGGACGAGACAACCGGAGCCCCCGCCGGCAGGGGGCAGGCAGCGGGGCTCGAATCCCCCAGGGCTCCCCCAACATGAGCCGGAGGGGGCAGAGGACCGGCACGCTGCCACCGCACCTGCGCCGGCGGCACGAACGCGGCCCATCTCCCGAGGCCCCGCACGGAGAGGGCGGGGTGGAGGGTGGCAGGTGCCCAGCAGGGACTCACGCCAGGACGCGCCCGGAAGGGGCGGGGCCCCAGGCGGCGGCCGGTGCGGTGGGCCGGTTCAAAAGGGCCAGCCACCAGCGTGTCAAGGGGCAGACTCCGCGCAGCGGTGGAGGAGTAGCCCCCACCGCAGCATGGATCCGGATCGACACGCCGCCCAGCTGGTCCCGTGGCTTCCGAGACAGCCATTGCCCCTGGAGGTCGGTCAGCCCCTCCTCAGACGGCGGACGAACCCCGCCGCGCCGGACCAGGAGGGAACGGGACAGCCAGGAGCAGAATGTACCCAGGCAATCTACCCCGGAGACTTCACCCGGATGCCGGGAGCCTCGGACTACAGAACATGGGTAGGTTCGGGGAAGCGGGGCGTCACCGGCAGGAGGCACCCGCGGGGAGGAAGGAGCCCGGGGCAGGGCGCTTTTGGCGCTCGTGGGTGGACGGGTTACGGAGGGAGTGATTCCCCGTCCACCACGTCAGGGCACCAGTAGTCCCCGACGCTTAGGGCCCTGGGCTGGGACCCGGAGAGAGGGTGGGACCGGGTCCCCCTCCCTCGCCTACGGGAGCATCCCGCTCCTAACAACTATAACAGAGTCAAAGGGCGAGCCGGAACCCTGAGAGGGGGGAAGGCTCGATCTAGGGGCACTGGCCCCATCCCGCAGGGATGGGTAACTAACGTGGGGTTCGCTGACCCCCCCTTCCGCTGGGGAGGGGGTGATCGCACCCGAGGGCGCGGGCCTCAGAGCGGAGACCCAGGGCCCGGCCAAGGACTGGAGGAGGACGAAAGGGTCCACAGACCCCCCCCTCTCGAGAGAGAGGGGGTGATCGCACCCCAAACCCCTCACACCTGTGATAAATAGATCTCCTTTTCCCACATGTAACTTTGTGCCATCTGTCATGCAGCCAGTCCCCTATGTGCAGAACAGTCTTCCAAGTCCTCCAACATGCTGTCACAAAGATCACCTAAAGAAGAATTTCTTGCAAAATATTCTTCTCACCCTCTTTTACCTGAATCTTTGATGTTTAGATTTGCCTGCTTAGACTAGAAGCTCTTCAGAGCAGAAAATGTGTCGTACTTTCTGTCTCAGTCATGGAGGAAGAAAGTAAAAGCATTTGGGTTAATTTGACTGCAGCTGTGTTAATTAATTTGTGAACTATCTGGCAATAAATTACACAATTAAGGCCATGATTCCTTCCTTAATCACTTCCACATCGCCTCACCAGTCCAAATACTATCCCAATATCAGACATTAGGAGATACAACTCCAGCTTTCCTACGGGGATGACTTCAAATCTACCACCAGCACTGGTTTATCAGGGAAATAGACTCCCTGCAGAATGCATACCTGCACAAGACACTTGACACAGTTTTGTTTTAATTAACAAAAATCCCCAGTCAAGGATTAGATTGGGTAGAAAGGTTATAATTATAGGGACTTATTTTACTTTGAAACCAATTTTGCCCCAACGGAGTTATCTTTGACTTGTCAGGCTCATAGTCATAATAAGATTCATGGTCTCTAGCTCAAAGTCCACTTATTCTCTACATTTATGGATGTCATTCTGGTCATTTTATATGATTGCCAATAATGATATTTGACTGCTTTAAAATCTACCATGCCCTATAACTTGTCATGAGTTGTTTGAAGGATATTTTAAAAAGTTGTATTTATATTTACTGAAATTCACAACTGCTACTAATAAATGCACAAATCAGAATCTTACTTGCTCATCATTAAAATATCACAGTACACAGCTTGACTGCTGATGTGGTTTATTAAAGCAAAGGCTGTCCAGAGAACTGGGTCAGTTTATCATGCTAATTAGTAAGCACTTTCACAGGAAAGATGCTCTGTCAAGGGCATTGGGGAGCCATGAAGAAGAAATTGATTAA
Organism: Pelodiscus sinensis; assembly: GCF_052426305.1. Classification (NCBI taxonomy): domain Eukaryota; kingdom Metazoa; phylum Chordata; order Testudines; family Trionychidae; genus Pelodiscus; species Pelodiscus sinensis. Next base: position 40,546,985 of record NC_143054.1, on the reverse strand, counting down.
GAGTTACACTTAAAATACATCTGTTGAGGGAAACTACAGCTATCTACAGGCATGATGTGATGGCATTAACACATCACGTACAAGACATGATAAAGGATTTCACAAAGTACATATTGCCTCAATATGTCATCTCATTCAAAACTTTGGACAACAGTTTGTGGAGTGCCATTTTCAAGAGGAAGCAAAGCTGAAATCAATCACAATTAATCTGTCATATTTCCACGATCATTGCCTCTTTACATTATTTTATTACATTATTTTTGTTATCATTTGCATTAAACATTTCTCTTGGTTTCTTCATTGCTGGGTTGAACATATGTTTTGTTTGTTCTTTATCTTATACATTTATTAAATTGTTACTTCATTTTTAATACAGTCTCTTCACTGTGGTCTCATTGCATTGATAATGTTGTCTAATTTCCTTCCCATTTTGTCGTGTGACTCTCACAGTGACATATTTAGCTATATCCATGCCTACTTTTACTTAAATTGCAAATAGTCCTCAATAAGATCCTCAAGATTCACCCAGTGGTAACAAAAGGAGTTGCATTCATAACAAAAGAATGTAAAATGCTGCTATTTTTTGTTTTCATAGACCAGAACTTTTTCAAAATTTTGGATTTCCTCCCATCCTTTTCTTTTGTTTTCATTCACAGTTACGGAATGAATTCTGCCTACATTCATTTTTTATTCCACTTTCTTTATTTTCCCTTTGTTCATTTTGTATCTTTTCTAAACTTCTCCATCTTTGCAAAAATTACAGACTATTTGTTGAGGGAAATTTTGATCAGTTACACAGTAGTAAAAGGAACAATGATAAAGTGAAAAATTAAGTCCAAACAAAACTCTAGACATATTATTTTATTGTGTTTCTCTCTCTCTCTTCTACACACACAATCTCTCTCTCATATACATACTCACGGAGGGAAAAGATGTAAAAAAATATTCAGTGATAACCTTGCCTAGAAAACTCACATAGCGTGACAAAGATATGTTTTATTGGAGGTTTCTGCAAATGAGATTTCCTATGTATAGTTCTGGTTATCTTTGATGAATATAAACAGGATTTTTGTACACTGTGTAAGTGATGCACTTATGCTAGAAAATGTTCCATACCTGTATAATTTTTTTTCCCTTTCCAGTAATAACCCAGCCCATGGTAACCTCTTGTCCTCTGTCTGATAATGCTAATGGCAGCAGTATCATTCATACACAAAGTCCAAGTAAGTTCTCTTACTTTGTATGTGGAGCACATTATGTAATTATAGTGGTTTGCCTCTGAACTCTAAATAATATACAAGGTGCTTTTGCTTGTTATAAGTAAACATTCCCCTTTCCTGTTCCCTCAGGTGGATTTTGAACATTCTATACATTTCAGGAAAATAGCTGTAAATGCTTTTTGCCAGCTGTACACTCTTTTTTCTATTTGATCCGATGCCAATTTAGCTATTTTGTTACTGTACCATGTGGAGTAGTTATTTTTTCACTTTTACCTGCGTTGCTTTACATCACCTATTTACATTTTATCCCAATAGCTAGCTGTCATTTTTAATAGTGGTGCTTCCCCCTTCTTTTCTAAACACTTCTTTAAAGGCTGTTTTGGCCAAGCTCTACTTGTGATGTAACTTCACAGTCACCTCTCCCTGATCAAACAACAAATCATTGGTCTTCCTATTTTTATACATTTACAAAGCTCCAAAGATAAGCTATTTTGCTTTGCACAAGTCAACATATTTTATGCATCTACTTTAAATTGGGTAGGCAAGCAGGTCCCTGCCAATCACCTGTGACTAACTGCTGTTTCTGAGGGTATATCTACACTACAGAGTTTTGTCAGAAAAATGACCATTTTTCCAACTAAACCTGTTTTATGTCCTCACTGCAATCGTGTTCTTCCAAAAGTAAACTCCATGGCACAAGGCTTGTCCAGGGTGCCTGAACAGAAAGCTTTTTTCCAAAAGAGCTCTTTCAGAAAAAGGCATGTGTGGATGTGGAGGAAGGTTTTTTTTCCAGAGAAAGAGGCCTCCAGGAAATAACACAGGTGCCCTGGTGGACACTCTGTCCAAACTAATCAGGAATCTATACTTCCTGTCTCCTGGCCTCTCTTAAAGCTGCAGGAACCCTGGACAAGCCTTGTGTCATGGAGCCAGCCTGAGGGCAGCACCTCACCATGCAGCTCTCCCTGCCACAGGCCTTGCCACCCATGGCAGAGACTCAAGCCCCTCCCCCCCCACAACTCCCTTAGCCCTGGCAGGGAGCAACCCCAGGAGTCCCAGGACCCACCCAGGAAAACCCAGAGGCATGCACCCTCCTAGTCCAGAGTGGAGCGCCTGTTCCTCCTCAAGCTGTGGGTGAGGAGGAGACATTGCAGGATCTCCTCTCCAAGCGTCGAAACGCTGACATATTCGAGCACATGGCTGAGTCCCTGGTGGAGCACAGACACCAATCCCGGACCCTGGAACAGGTCTGGTGTAAGGTAAAAGAACTCCATCAGGGATATGTCCAGGCCAGAGAGTGCAGCTCACGCTCAGGGGCAGGACCACACACCTGCCCCTATTACCAGGAGCTGCACCAAATCCTGGGTGGTGGGGAAACATCTTTCCCACCCATCATCTGACCTCAAGACCCCTGTTGTCGACCAGCCAGAGGTCACAGTGTAGGAGGAGGAGCAGGATGGAGAAGGAGGAGATGGAGACTGTTACCCTGTCCCTGGAGCTGGTGCCAGTCAGCCAGGACTTCTCCCAGACCTCATCGAACCTGGGAAGGGATCTTCCAGTGAGTGGTCTCAGGTTATCACACACACAGAGCAGGGGAGGCTGGCGCACAGGGGGTGGGGTGCGAGTGTCATTCGGGCTACTCATCATGCTGTAGTCCATGCACGTGCAACTATGTGCAGCATTAGTATGTGGCATGCAGATGTAGCAGGCAGCCCCTGAGCATGGGTGGGATCCTGCTGCCAGGCTCACGGGTGGTCACGCATGTCTTGCCAGGGTGAGGTCCTCCCTCTCAGCACCTGCCACGGCTGGAAGCAGGCTAGTCACAAGGGCTCAGGCATGACCCCAGATACCCCGAGGAGTGCCACACACAGCACATGGGAATGCCTGCATGTGCAAGACACCACTCACTCCTGCGGGCAGTGCTGTAAGCCGTAGGCGTGTATGCAGACCCTGGGGAGGGCTAGGCTGCTCCCAGCTCCTCTGCTACCCATGGGGGGGGGGGATCCCACTATGGCCAGACACTTCCCTTGGCTGCTTGTCCATGGGCTGGGGGTCGGTGTGTTGGGAAGTGGGCAGCACGGTCCCCTGGGCACGTCTGGGCCCCTGTGAGGCAGGTCCCACTGTGCAGGCCACACACGGTCTTGCTCCTGGGACATCCCCCTCCTCTGGCCTGAGGCCTGTTGGTTGCTGCTCACAGAGGAGGGCACAGCCTCAGACACTGTGTGTACATGGATGACTGACCCTCTCCCTCTTTGTGTTCTCCACAGCTGGACCAGCCTGGACTGAGGGGTGAGCCACTCCACCATAGCCAGCCTCCAGCGCCTGGGTGACCCAAAGATGCTCCAGGGTCAAGGAATATCTCATTTGCCATCATGTCAGCATCCTGCATGACATGCAGCAGACCCTGGCACAGAAGATACACTATGACGCTGAGGGTGTGTCTAGACTACATGCCTCCTTCGACGGAGGCATGTAGATTAGCCAGATCGGAAGAGGGAAATGAAGCCGCGATTAAAATAATCGCGGCTTCATTTAAATTTAAATGGCTGCCCCGATCTGCCGATCAGCTGTTTGTCGGCAGATCGGGGGAGTCTGGACGCGATGCCCCGACAAAGAAGCCTTTCTTCATCGACACAGGTAAGCCTCGTGAAACCAGGTTTACCTGTGTCGATGAAGAAAGGCTTCTTTGTCGGGGCATCGCGTCCAGACTCCCCCGATCTGCCGACAAACAGCTGATCGGCAGATCGGGGCAGCCATTTAAATTTAAATGAAGCCGCGATTATTTTAATCGCGGCTTCATTTCCCTCTTCCGATCTGGCTAATCTACATGCCTCCGTCGACGGAGGCATGGAGTCTGGACACAGCCTGAGTGGCAAAAGTACATATGGGACCAGCTCATGCAACGGTGTAATAACATGTATGCGATTATGTTATGCATGATGACATACCCTCCTCCTGCCACTGCTCCTTGCTTCCACCCTCCTGCTCCCACTGTTATGTCCATTCCCCCTCCACCTGCCCCCCTTGAAATACCTCTGCTCTTTCCCCAGGTGATGCCCATGCCCCATGCCCCCTCCCCTTGCCCCCCGCCATCCTTGACCCCACTTCAGTCCCCCCCTTATGTCCCCCCCCGTGTTCCCCGGACTAACCCAACCCCAAGTCCAATTAGGTCCCTGGACCCAAGGTGGCACATCTAGCTACCCCCCATCCCTTCCAAGTTATCATCCACCCTCCCACTCCAGGTTATCAACCCCCCTCTCCCTGCACAACTTTTTTTAATGAAATATAAATACAAACTTTGTTTTGTTCAAAATCAAACAGGTGTTTTTATTGAGAGGTCAGGAAAGGGGCAAAGGGAGGGATTGTGGTGGGGAAGGGATAGGCCAGTACGCCAGAGGCTCCTAAGGAGGAGCTCCTGGAGAGAATTACTGAGGTCCTTGAGAGAACCTCCTGGATGCACACTCCAGCCTGGAGTGGAGTGGGCCTGGTGGATGGCAGCTGTCCACAGCTGCTGGAAGGCTTGCTGCTCGCCTCCAGCATATACCCTCCCACCCTGGGAGGAAGGCTTCCCCTTCTACTCCACAATGTTATGGAGGACACAACATGCCGGGACCACTTCGGGGATGTTGTGCTCCCCCACGTCGAGGCGGGTCAGCAGGCACCTGAACCGCACCTTCAGGCACCCAAAGGCTCACTCAACTTGGATTCAGACCCAGCTGAGGTGGGCATTAAATTAGTCCCCGTTGGGGTCCAGGTGACCTGTGTACAGCTTCATTAGCCATGGCATCAGGGGGCAAGCTGCATCCGTCATGATGCACAATAGCATCTGCACATCCCCAACCACAAAGTCACGGCAGGGGAAGAATGTGCCCACCTCTAGCTTTCTGAACAGTCTAGAGTTCCTGAAGATGCGGGAATCATGTACCCTACTCAACCACCCAAAAAAAATGTCCATGAAGTGTCCATGGTGATTGACCAGGGTCTGCAGCACCATTGAGAAGTAGCCCTTGTGATTGATGTACTGGGCCGTTCAATGCTCTGGTGTGCGGATTGGTATGTGGGTCCCATCAATCACTCCACCACATTTCGGCAACCCCAGGGCAGCAAATCTGGCCACGATTTGGTCCACGTCTCCCAGGCGGATGACCCTCTATAGCAGGATGGAGTTGATGGCCTCACCACCTGCAGAAGGAAACAAACACACAAAACAGAGAATGGAGAGGGAGTGGCAGAATTCATGGGAGGGGCTCATCCCCCTCCCACCTCCATCTCCCATTCAAACACACCAGGAGCCACCCCCTATGAGGCTGCCCCCCCTAGCAGCAGGGCTGTGTGAAAGTGTGGCAGCACAACCTCCCAGGGATGGGGCTTCTCCTCACTCCCATTCAACCCCCCCACATCCCTAAACCCCCATTTCCCAAGGGTCCCCCTTTAATGGGAATCCCTCCCTCCCATGCAGGGATTGCAGCCCCACAGTGCCTGTCCTCCATGAAGAGGGGCCCTGACTTCCCCATTCTAAACTGGTTGCCCATCCACCAGTAGCTGTCAGGGGTGGCCACCTTCCAGAGGGTGATTGCGACCCACTTCTCCATGGGGATGGATGGCTGCAGGGGGGTGTTGCATCTCCAGAGGTCAGGGGAGAGCCAGGTACACAGCTCCAAAAAGGTGGCCTTCTTCATGAAGAAGTTTTGGAGCCACTGCTGGTCATCCCACCGCTCTATGACCATCCAGTTCCACTGGTATTGAGCCTCCAAAAACACTTCTCCACTGTGGGGTATGTGTAGCTCTCACATCCAGCAATGAACTCAGGGCCGAACTTGGTCAGGGCCAGGAAGGCAGCTAGCAAAAAACTTCAGTATTGTTGTGTGAGGCCATTGCATGCCCAGGGGCAGCTCTGGCTCCATGGCAGAAAGGAAAAAGGTGTGGCATCCACAAAAGCAGGGTAACCACAGCAGGCACTGCAAAAGCTTTGCTGTCCCTCAAAGAGGTAGGCAAGCACGTAGCAGCAGAAGCAGAGAAACGGCTGTCCAGGGAGATCCCTTTAAGTGCGTGTCTCTGCAAGGCTCCGGCACCAGCACTCAGAAGCTACTGGTGACCTAAAGCCCAGGCTGAAGTGGTTCTGGGTAGCCTTTTGTGTGAGAGAGTGTCCAATCAGTCTGTATGCTCTCCTTCAAAAAAGTGCATTGCTTTTTCATTGCACTTTTGTTTGTGGACACTCTCTTCCGGAATTAGTTTTTTCAGACTAGCTCTTCCAAAAAAAATTTCTAGAAGTAGCATGACTTTTCTTCTGTTGCTATTTACTTTCTCCTGGTTGCCAGAGAGGAAACATCTACATCTATTTTCTAAATTCCCTCACACCAGTGCAAATTTGCAAAAATTCAGAAGTCAGTGGTGTTTCCAGATTTCTCTTTGTATAACTTAGATCAGAAACTGGCTCAGAGCCTACAGCTTGATCCTACATATATATTACTGTAAATCTCACTGGTACATTCATACATACAATGCAGAGGCATATATTAGCAGAGTCTGTTTTGATCACTCCCAGGTAGGAATACAACATACACTTTTTTAGGTGGTTGAGCTCCACTCCTCGGCAAATTCTATTAATTTCCCTTTTGACTAACTTAGGCAACTCTTTCCTCAGCATTGGAAGAATCCCTTTCCGGCTACTCCACTATCTCCACACACTCTACAGAGATCCTAGGGTGCATGGATGTGTCTAGTGACAGGATGAATATTCCTTTAGATGGTAGACTGCTTAGGGTTAGATTTTATAGAGCCAAAATCCCACCAAATTCCTTCGCAAAATATGTCTCCTATTTGCCAAATCACTTTTGGAAATGGAGAGAGGCTGCTAAGTCTCCTAAGCACTTTTGAAACTTGTACCTTATCTTATGTTGCCCATTTGCTGTCCATGGTGAAGGGTTGTATGAAGACATTCCATTCTGGGAACAGTCCTGCAAGGCTTTATGCCTCAGATGAGCAATGTCTGTCAGATTCCCTTGGCTGTAGTTTTCAGCACCACTCCCCGGGAACCGAATATACTTCCTATTGGGTGGTTACTCTTTTCATCTTCTTCATTTCTCTGTCCCATTTCATCTCAGGAAAAGCATGTGAGGTGCAGCTCTTGTACACTCTGAAGCATCCTTGCTCTGATTCAGATAACCATATTACTTCTGAGGGAAAGTATATGCATGGAAGTGAAGAGGGGGTGAAAAAAATGAAAGGAGATGGTTAATTTTTGAGTGCTCATTGCAGTGACATTGGACAAGGGTTTGGTCTACCTCACCATGACAATAAATCATAGCCAGCTAATTAAATTTCAGCAATAGGATGAGGTTGAACATGTTCTAGACTGGTTTGTGGAACCTAAGGCTTGGCTGGATCCATCCCCTGAGGCTCAAGGCTCCCCCTCAGCATGGGGGAGCCCATGCTAGCTCTCCAGCCTTCCTGCTCTTACCCCCCATGGGGGCTGGTGCACATAAAATCTATTAGCCAGAGCCCAACTCATTTTTCTGCAAGTTAGCAGATTCTGATCCAAAAAAGGTTCCTCACCTTTGTTCTAGATGGTGCTCTGTCCTGCCATAAATGCAGGGGACTGGGCTTGATGACCTCTCAACTTTCCTTCCAGTTCTAAGATTCTATGGTTCTTTCATTTTCAGAGGTGCTGAGCACCAGCATCCTCTCTTAACTTCAATAGGAGCTATAAATGCTCAGCAGTACCTCTGGAAACCAAATGTGATATAATTGCCTAAACATGGACCAAAGTGCATATCTTTAAGCAAGCAGGATAAAAATATTAAATGATGAAGGTCTGAGGAGAGGACATGTTAGAGATCAACATGTGAAATGAAGTTTGGGTGAATATTAATGTACAATAATTTAGGTGCAAAGACCAAACATGACTTTAAGAGAAAGAACTACAAGGAGCAAGAAATAGCCCTTTATGACTTTACAGGTATACATTTTAAAAATCTAGTACTAAAAATGGAAAAGGGGGAAGACAAATAAATAAGAATTCTTAGAGCTGGTAAAGGGCTGAGAAAAATAAGGCAACAGAAAAGCAAAATGAATATATGTTGGTTAAATGAGTTAGTAGAAGCAATGCATGCTTTTATAAATAGATCTCCAGGGAATTATATACTAAAGAATGTGTAGGTTGAATAATAACTAGAAGAGGTTTGACATCAATGTAAACAACAAAGATGCAGGACTCCTATTTTAAAATTTGTATTAACTAAGAAGAATGAAAAATATAAGCTTGGACTATGAAAGACTGATGAAAAGAGCTGCTCAGCAGGTAAAGGAATATCTGTTTATATAACATGCATGGAGATGTTATGCCTGGCTATATAGTGGTTAGAAATTTTCCTCCCACAGTGCAAGGTTGATACCAGTCTCTCTACATGCTGGTCCCTTCTGCTCCACTTTGGGGAACATAATGCTTTCCTGAGCCCAGGAGGGGTGTGAACTCTCCAACCTCAAAGTGCAGATAGTAATGATTCGTTGATGACATGACTCAAACTTTCAAATGCTCCCATTCTAACATTAAGCTTAGACTGTGGCCAGACTGGGGACAAGATCCACATACGATGTTCCCATGATCATCAGAGTGGTCATGAAATCCAGAGATAATTCCAATCTAAGTAGAGAGGATCTAAATCAGTTTAGACAGGAAAATGAAATATGGAATATAAATAGAAACATTGGAATCCAATTCATTTGGCAGGAACATGGACTAAGTAATAGTTCTTCTCCAGTTGTAGATTCTTTTTTAACAACTTTCTTCTTCTTCTTCTTCTTCTTCTTCATTAATTTATATGGTTTTTGTGCTTGTGAAAAATGTTGGACTGATAGTGCAGGAGACTTCACTTATGTCCACACTGCAATCACATTCTTTCAGAAAAAAAAATTGTAAGAACAGAGGGTTTTTTCCAACATTGGTAAACCTCTTTCTATGAAGAAGAAGCCTTTTTCTGAAAATGCTCTTTCGGAAAAAGGCTTGAGAAGACGGGGAAGAGGGAGTTCTTTTGAAAGAAGAAGAAAGAGGAAAAAGCACTGGTGCCCTGGCATAGTAATGACAGCTTAAATGCGAGATAGCATCCATTAAGTGTAGACATTATCTTTCAAAAAAGGAGATTGCTTTTCTGATGTGCTTTTGCTGTGTAGATACTCTCTTTCAGAAGAAATTTTGTAGAAGATCTCTTCTGGAAAAACTTCTTCCGAACAAAGCCTGAGGTCTAGAGATAGTCCTGTATTTGCCCTGAGAACTGGTGCTTCAGTATTTCACAAACTACCTGGTCATTGTGCCTCAATCCTTGCCTGGAAAGGCTGGGCTAGACCCTGTGCCTGTAAGAACTGGTGTAGCTGAAGTCAAGAGAGTGAAAATGTGTATCTTCAGAACAGTTGGTCTATTGTGTGGAGCTGAAAAAATAATTCATGAGAGCAACTGTCCCACTTATCCCTGGTGCCTCTGCTGAGACAGCTAGGAATGGTATTAATCACTGGAAATTTCAAATATTATTGGCTTTACCTTTGGGAACTGGACTACAAACTTTACTGTATATACATCCTTTTGGCCATTTGGGGACAAAGGCAACTTGAATGTATGTGTATATCAAAATGTGTACTAGATATCAAAGGATACATTCGTTTCTGAAAACTAAAATATCCTGCAGTAGCTCAACAAATGTACTTTGAAGGATGCTAAGTTATAAAAAAAAAATCTCCATCATGTCATACAAACCAACCACTTTTCTAAGGCCATCCTTTCAAAGATATGTTTCAATATAAATTGTGTCTAAGGAAGAACACTTTTGTGACATCAGAAGAAAATCACAATATCACTACTTAAAAATATGAAAATACATACAGCTTAAGTAATCGAGGAAGATTTTGAGAATGACAAGGCAATCAAAATCCTGATAGTTTTGAAGTCAAATGTCCCTGTTTATACAGTATGTAAGTATATTAACAGCTGATAGTCTTTCCCACTCTACACTAGATATTAAAGTTTATTGATGCTGCTTCCTCTTCTGAAAGTTTATCACATAAATGGGAAATAGTTAAGGTTATTTCTTTTAAGGTCTTTAAATATTGTGTCTTATGTGAAAAGAAAATCTGCATCTGTCTCTCCACGCCTTTTATTTATTTATTTATTTATTTTTGTTGAGCATCTTAAGAAAATATTAAATGTTTAGAAGACAGTGGGTAAGATGCATCCTGTGCTGAAGTCAATATCACCCAATAGGATTTCACCCAATGCACACAGCCAGTGCTTTTTGCGCAATTGGAGTTATGCAATTGGCATTGCTCTGCTTCATCTTTTTCTCCTCTTTTTCCTCCCTTTTTCAAAAATATGAATCTCAGAAATCTGGATACTATCAAAAACTTCCTGCTAGAAAAAAGATTAATAGATTCCAAGGCTATGATCATGGAGTCTGATTTCTTGTATAACATTGATTTTAGAATTTCCGTGAATTGATTCCTGTTGGAACCATAGCATGTAATTTAGGGGGAAAACATCTAATCTTAATTTTTAAAACGACCAGGTTGTAGGATCCACTACAACCCTTGATGAATTGCTCTAATGGTTAATTATTCTCTCTGCTAAATATTTGCACCTTATTTCCTTAGTTCTGGCAGATCCGCTGGAACCCGCTCCAGTCACACCCAAGAATCACAGGGTAGGCCAACTGAGGGGTGACGGCCATTAGACACTGGGTTTCCTTACCCCCTTCCACTAGATGCACCTAGACCATTGGATAAGCATGAATGTCGCCATGAACACACTGCATGTGCACAGGGGGTCCCACCTCCAGGAAGCCTTTTACCAGGTCTGCCCGAACCACGGTCTGACTGCTCCCTGTGTCTACTAACGCGTGTACAGGTATGCCTTCCAGCACCACCCTGGCCATAATCTGTAATGTCTCGCTATCCTGTTCCTCAGGGGTCAGCGTGAGCGCCTGCCGGAAGGAACAGTCCATGAAAGGGCAGTCCCTCTGAAAGTGCCCTTCTTGCCCACACTCAGAACAAACATTTTTGGGTTTCTTTTTTCCCACCATCATCGGGTGCTCCATCAGGTCACCTGTCGGGGTGTCGGGTTCCCCCTCTTTGATACCTCCCAGCCAGATGGGGGCTAACCGTCACCCATTATCTCTCATTATGGGGCTCTGCGTTGGCTTCCTGGGCCCTTCCCCTGGCTCCGGGGCAGGCTCATCCCTCGGGTGGCAGACCATATCTCCCTCTCAGTGGATCTTCATTCCTCCACCCCTTCAGCAGCTGATTAGTCCTCCATGAGGGCTACAGCTTCATTTAAGGTGGAGGGCTGGTGGTGACGGACCCATCTTTGCCCCTCTCCTGGAAGAATCTCCACACATTGCTCCAGGATAATTACCTCTGTGACCTGGGCCCCGTCTGGTTGGGCTCTAGCCACCGCCAGCCTGCCTCCCGCAGCTTCTGGGCCATGGCCCTCGGGAGATACTTCTCCCTCTAGAGCTGCTGCCTGTTCATCTCTGACATAACACCCAATTGGTCCAGAACTGCCTCTTTAATGTTAAAGTAATGCAGTGCGTCCCGTGCAGAGACGCTGCGGTACGCCAGCTGTGCGGGGCCTGTAAGGTAGGGAGCCAGCAGCATTGCCCAATGGTCCTCTGGCCACTTCACCGTCAGCGCCATTCGTTCTAATGTTACCAGGTATGCCTCAGGATCATCATTCTCCCCCCATTGGTTAGTTTTATCGGCAGCAACGCTCCTCCTTCAGAGCCCCCTTCAGGTCCTCTAGGTGGGGTGGTTGTTGGGCAGCTCTGGCTCATCTGTTGGTGCACCCAGCATTCCTGCTGGGCTTGCTGGTACTCTATGGCTGTGTCTACATTGGCATCCCTTTCCGGAAAAGGGATGCTAATGAGACCAGTCGGAATTGCAAATGCCGCGGGGGATTTAAATATCCCCCTCGGCATTTGTATGAACATGGCTGCTGTTTTTTTCCGGCTCGGGGTTTTTCCAGAGAAAAGCGCCAGTCTAGATGGAATATTGCAGAAAATAAGCCCTTTTCCGGAAGATCCCCTATTCCTACTTTCAAATAGGCTTATTTTCCGCAAGATCCCGTCTAGACTGGCGCTTTTCTCCATGCCTGTGCTGTGACCACTGGGGCCAACGTCCCTGCCTGGGCTGACCCCACCCCCAACGTCTGGCCGCACACCCTGCCCCAGATCGGCTGCAGCCGCTGAGCACACCTCCCAATGTCGCCGCCGCACCGCCGGTGGCAGCTGTCCTGCCCAGCACATCGGGGACGGCGCTGGGTGAGTGCAAGGCCCACTGGGTGCCCTGCCACAACAGGAAAAAGAGGAGGCTTTTTAATTAACTAACAAAACCATTGAAAGCACCAAACCTGCCAATGATGGGAGATTTTAACAACCCAAACTTTTATTGGAAAATAACACAGTAGGGCACAGACTATACAACATGTTCTTGGAATGCTCTGGAGATATTTTTTTATTGCAGAAAGTGGAGAGAATTACTGGGGGTAGAGGTTGTTTGAAATTTGATTCTGACAAATAGGAAGGAACTGATTGAAAATCTGAAGGTGGGAAGCAGTATGGGTGAAAAAGATCATGAAATAATAGAGTTTATAATTTATAAAGAGTGATGGGAAGAAAATCAGCAGACTAAAGCCAGTGGCAAACTTAAGAAACTTTAAAAAGGTAGGTATGTTCCCCTAGGAAGCAAATCTAAAGTCTAAAAAAGTTCAGGGAAGTGGGCAGTTTTTAAAGAGATGTTAATATGGACACAACAACTAACATCACCAATGCATAAGAAAGATAGGAAGTATGGCAGGAGAAAATGCTGTCTTCACCTGGATATATTAAGTGACTGAAATCAAAATCAGTCCTACAAAAAGTGGAAGTTTGATCAAATTATGAAGGATGATAATATATAAAAAAACAGCACAAGCAAGTAACAAAATAAAAAAGGACAAGACATAACACAAGATAAAACTAGCTAAGGTTACAAAAGGTAACAAGAAAATGTGTTATAAATACATTAGAAGCAAAAGAAAGGTCAAGGACAGGGTGGGCCAATTACTCAATGAGGCGGGTGTCAAAGTCAGACACAGGACTCACAGATTTGTCAGACGGCTCTGTTTATTAGCAAACCTGCTCTGCTAATACACCCAGAAAATGTGAGTACCATACAAGGCTCAAACCCCTTGATTTATACAGACAAAAGAAAGTGAAATTAACAAGATTATAAAAGGTGGCAAAACTTCACATTATTCCCATGAGACTAGTCAAGTATCTTCATTTTCATATCAGCCCTCAGCAATCTCCTGTCCATATCTCACTGGTTATCTCAATTATTTTCTGTCTAACACCTAATGTTCCTTTTCCAATTCTCCCAGACACACCTGGCTCCATTCCGATCCATCCTGCATACCTACAAACAACATTAACATAATCTTCTCTTTCCTGTTCAGAGACAAACAGTATTCCTTCAACTTACTCAATTATTACAGTATAATTCATCTTTCTCTTACAATATAATTCTATCTATTTTCACAAGGGAAAGGTAATATCAGAAAATGTAGCAAAAGCTGACGTTATAAATAAGTGCCTTTTGTGTTTCAGTTTTCAGCAAGAAGTTTAATTGTGATCAGATGACTAAGCTCATCTGAAGAAGTGAGTTTTTCCCATGAAAGCTCATGATACTCTCTATATTTATCTTAGTCTCTAAGGGTATGTCTACACTAGCCCCCTAGTTCGATCAAGGGAGGCTAATGAGGGCGACTGAAATTGCAAATGAAGCATGGGATTTAAATAGCCTCAATTATTTCAAAATAACAGCCATTATTTCAAAATAACTTTCCTAGCATCTACACAGCCAAACCGCTATTTCGAAATAAATTCAAAACAGCGGAGCGCTTATTTCAAATTTGGTAAACCTAATTTTAAGAGGAATAACGCCAAATATGAAATAGCTCATTCAAAATAAGCGCTGTGTAGATGCTTATTTCGAAATAGGGGGCCTCCGGCCCTTCCCAGTTTTTCTGGTGGTCACTCTGGGCCAAACCAGGAAAACTCCTCTTCTCTCCCCCAGCCCCGGAGCCCTTAAAGAGGTAGATTCTGGCTACAGTGCCTGTGCCAGCTACAAGCCTGCCAGCATAGAGCCTGCCCCTGACCCAGTGTCCCCACCATGAGCCAGGCAGCCAGTACCAGCCAGCCCTCCACTGCTCCCTGGGCCCAATCCCCCAGCTCCCAGGAAAATGTGAGCCAGGAGCCTGCCAGGGGACGGAGAAGGTGGGCATCTTCCTGGTCCAGCGTGGAGATCATGGACTTGATTGATGTTTGGGGGGAGGCCTCCAATGTCCATGATCTCCACACTAGATGGCTGACAGATGGCTGACAGCCTGGCCACCAAAGGCTACATGCGCACCCAGGAGCAGGTGTGCATGAAACTGAAGGAGCTGCGGCAGGCCTAGGCCAGGGCCACACGGGACAGCTCCCACACAGGGGCAGGCACCTGACCCTATTTTGATGCCCTAAACTGCATCCTGGGGGGCGGGACTGTCCGTGCCACCCCGGCAGTTATCAATCCTGGAGCAGAGGGCCCTGACCAGGGCATGGAAGAGAAGCTCCAGGAGCCTCAGGAACCTGAAGGGAGCGTGCCACATAACCAGAACCCCCGAACCATCCCAGCAGACCCATCACCAGTGTCATCTGGGGAGGCAAAAATATGTGAGTGCCATCACTTTCCCCTTATTGGCGGGACAGGGAGGGAGACCAGGGACCGCGTGTGTTGGCCTTGCTGATCATGGATCACGTAGCAACCTGTGCATGTGCGAGCATGTACCATGCTATCCCTAGGCATGTGGCCCCAGCTGGATGCCACATAGGGCCTTGGCCTGTTAGCCATATGCATGTGAGAAGAGACATGACATGCTCCTGACCCCAGGGTGGGACACAGCAGGACGCCCTCCCTCCACAAGACCATCCTACACAAAGGCAGAGGACATCTCCGCCCCCACCTCAGCCACATTATACACAGAACCGGGGCATGGGTGCAGTCTTGGAGCAGCTCCCACTCCCACGGTTAGGAGGACATTCTGAAAATGGCCTGCGTGCAAGCACATCGGTTCTGATGGTGCAGGGAATGGTCATCCTTACCTTGCAGAATAGGGCTGGGCTTCACCCACTGTGTCCCCAGGGATAACTGATCACTTCTCTTGTTTCTCCACAGCTGCAGCAGCTGCGTGTGCAGGGCATACTACCCCTCCCGGGACATGCTCCCACACCCGAGGGCTCAGCAGGACCACCCGTGCAGTGGAAGGGTACTGAAAGCAGTACCTGTGGGTACTGTGAGCCCTCCACCACACCCTCCAGAACTGGGTGCAGGAAGACCTGGAGCTCTGGAGGGAGCAGGTTGCCCAGGGCCATGCCATCTGCCAATACCTGAAGACCCTGGTGCAGAGCCTGCTGCCTCCCCAGCTACCTCTCCTCCTCCCACTCCTTCTCCCTCCACACCCTCCTCATCCTCCAGCCCCTCTCCATCCCTCCGGGGATATTGAGGCCCCTGTATCAATTGTGCTGGGACACAGTTGGCCCAGCAAGACCCCCCACCTCTGAGCCCTGAGCTCCTCCTTCTTCCCCTTGCTTCCCCCAGCTCCTTCCTCCCAGGTTTTCCCCTCCCCTCTCCCACCCTCTCTCCTCCCTTCTCCTGCCTCCTTTCCCCACTCTCACCAGAGTTTCATCCCCTCACCCCTTTTGTTAAATAAAGACAGTCTGTGTTTATGAAAAAAACATGTATTTTATTTTACATCAGAAAGGAGGGTGGGGGGGGGGGGGGGTAAGTGGAAGGACGTGAGGGAGGAATGAGGCACAAGCCCCCAATGGGGTAGACCAGGGAGACTGTTAGTGCTCCTCAGGGTGGAAGCTTTCCCACAGGGCCTCCGGGATACTAACAGCCCACCAATGGACTTCCTGGATGGACCTCCTATAGCTAGTTACATTACAACATTTACAGCAACATTTACAAGAGAAGCACCAGAGTGCCCTTGGATAGCTCTGGCTGCATGTTGCAGAGTGCAGTGATGTCCCGAATGAGGGCAATCAGAGCACTCCGAGACAAAAATGCATTGCTGTCTCTCATCAAAGTAGACAAGTAAGCAGGGAAACCTGAGAACCGGATGTCCAGGTGAAGGGGGGGGCCTTTAAGCACAGACCTCAGTTAACCTCAGGCAGCAGCCCACACAGTAAGGATATGTCTACACTACAGCACTAATTCAAACTAACTTAATTCGAACTAGTGCATCTAGACCTAAAAACTAGTTCAAATTAGCATTTTGCTAATTTGAACTAGCATGTCCACATTGAGTGGACCCTGAACCGGGGTTAAGGATGGCCGGAAGCAGTGCCGGCAGGGCATCAGATTAGGACTTAGAGCGTGGAGCTGCTGTCTCAGGCTAGCCGAGGGCTGTGTTTAAAGGGACCCGACCCCCACCCTGGACAGACAGTTCTCAGGGGTTCCTTGCTCGCTTGTCTAACTTGATGAGGGACAGCAAAGCAGTCCTGGCTTGAAGTGCCCTGAGTGCCCACACTCGGCACATCACAGCACTCGGCCATCAGCCCGGCTGCACTTGCCGCAGGCTGCCATCAGGGGAGGGGTATCAATCGGGGGGCTGCAGGAAAGCTACCACCCCGAGGAGCCCGCAGAGCAACCCCAGTCCTCCCCATCGGGGGCTCGTACCCCATTCCTCCCTCACCTCCTTCCACTTACCCCTCCCTAGCCCCCCTTCCTGATGTACAAAATAAAAGACACGTGTGTTCAAAAATAGAAACTCTCTTTATTGAACAAAACTCGGGAAGACTGGAAAAAGGAGGTGGGAGAGGGGAAGAGAGAGGGTGGGAGAGGGGAGGAGAAAACCTGGGAGGAGGGAGCTGGAAGGGGGAAGCCAGGGGAAGAAGGAGGAGGGGAAGTATCAAACTATAGTATGCCATACCTTCACTACTGTGTACAGATGTGATCTCCTCACCCCTTGGAAAAGGTTCAGAAAAGGGCAACTAAAATCAGGGGTTTGGAACAGGTCCCATATGAAGAGAGGCTAAAGAGACTGGGACTTTTCAGCTTAGAACAGAGGAGACTGAGGGGGGATATGATAGAGGTCTATAAAAGCATGAGTGGTGTGGAGAAGGTGCATAAATAAAAGTTCTTCATTAGTTCCCATCATAGAAGGACTAGAGGACACCAAATGAAATTAATGGGTAGCAGGCTTCAAACTACTAAAAGAAAGTTCTTCTTCACAAAGCAAATAGTCAACCTGTAGAACTCCTTGCTGCAGGAGGATGTGAAGGCTAGAACTATAACAGAGTTTAAAGAGAAGTTAGATAATTTCATGGAGGTTGGGTCCATGGAGTGGTACTAGCCAGGGGGTAGAAATGGTGTCCCTGGCCTCTGTTTGAGGAAGGCTGGAGATGGATGGCACGAGACAAATGGCTTGGTCCAGGGTACCTAGTGTTGGACGCTGTCGGCAGACAGACTACTGGGCTAGATGGACCTTTGGTCTTACCCAGTAGGGCCATTCTTATGTTCTTATGTTCTAAGCTCAGGGCTCAGGGTCAGGGGTCTCACTGGACCACCTTGATTTTCATGCACACCTGCTCCTGGGTGGCCAGGCTGGCAGCTATCCTTCCCTAGACAGCCACTTTCCTGTGCCTAGTGCGGAGGTCATGGATGAGGTCCACGATGTCTGCACTAGACCAGGCGGGCGCCCGGCTCTTGCAGCCCCGGGCAGTCTCCTGGGAGCCACCAGCCTGGTCCCAGGAAGAGGCGGAGGGCTGGGTGGCAGCGGGTGGCTGGCTCGTGCCGTGCCAGGTGCAGGGTCTGCTGGCTGGGTGCTTGCAGGCTTGCACCTGGCACAGGCACCGTAGCCAGGCCGTGCCCCTTTAAGGGCTCCGGGGCCGGGAGGGGGACAGAAGAGTTTCCCTGGTGGTGCCCAGAGTGGCCACCAGGGCAAGCTGGGGAGGGCTAGCCTCCCACTAGTTCGAATTAAGTGGCTACACAGCCCTTAATTCGAACTACTTAATTCAAACTAGGCGTTAGTCCTCGTGGAATGAGGTTTACCTAGTTCGAATTAAGCGCCCCGCTAGTTCTAATTGAGTTCGAACTAGCGATTTGCTAGTGTAGCGCCTATCAAAGATAATTCGAACTAACGTCTGTTAGTTCGAATTAACTTTGTAGTGTAGACATACCCCATGTCTTGACCTGGTACCCTGCTGGAATGGGTTCTGGCCAGCTTTAAATGTGATTCACAGTCCACTCAGGCTATGTCTACACTCGCGGCTTCTTGTGCAAATAATATGCAAATGAGGCTAAGCGTGGAATATCGGCAAGCCTCATTTGCATACCTAAGGAGCCACCATTTTTTTCAGACAAGACTCTTGTGCAAGAAGGAGCGTCTACACTGCCCCTTCTTGCGCAAGAAAAACCCTCTTGCGCAATGCCTTTACACCTATTACGTTTCAGTAAGAACGGCGTTGTGCAAGAGGGTTTTTCTTGTGCAAGAAGGAGCTGTGTAGATGCTCCTTCTTGCACAAGAGTCTCTTCTGAAAAAAATGGTGGCTCATTAGTTATGCAAATGAGGCTCGGCAATATTCCACGCTTAGCCTCATTTGCATATTACTTGCACAAGAAGCCGTGAGTGTAGACATAGCCACAGTGTGGACGTGCTATTTCGAAATAGTAAAACACTATTTTGAAATGCATTTTGTGTGTAGACACGTTATTTCAAAATAAGATATTTTGAAATAATGCTGTAGTGTAGACATACTCTTAGGTGCCATGGCTACTCACTGTTTTTAAAGTTATAGACTAACACAACTAAACCTCTGAGACAGGAAACATCAGAGTAAATGGGATCGTATCCAGTGATAAAATAGGAAAAGAAAAAGTTAAAATAACTTAAATATGTTAGAGGTCTTGAAGTTAGCTGAACCTGATGAAGCATATCCTATAATATTTAAGAAGCTAGCTGACAAGATCTGTGGGTCATTAGTGATTCTCTTTGAGAAGTTTTGGAGGACAGAAAAGATCCCAGAGGACAGGAAAAAAGGAAATAAAGTACCTATGTATAAGAAGGAAAATAAGGACAACCCAGGGAATTATAGATGAGTCAGCTTAACTTCAGTACATGGAAAGATAATGGAGCAAATAAACAATCAATTTGTAAGCACCTAAAAGATAATAGCTTATAAGTAACAGTCAACATAGATTTGTGAAAAACAAATCATGCCAAACCAACCTAATAGCCTTCTTTGACAGGATAATAATCCTTGTAGATGTGTGAGTGTGGGGTGGAAACAGTATGTATGATATATCTCAAGTTTAGTAAGGCTTTTGATACTATTTCTCAGGACCTTCTTATAAGCAAACTGGAGAAATAAAACCTAGATGAAGCTTTTATAAGATGGGTACTCAGGGTATGTCTACACTAGCTCGTTAGTTCGAGCTAGGTAGGCAAATGAGCGCAACTGGGGTTGCAAATGAAGCCCGGGATTTAAATATCCCGGGCTTCATTTGCATGTTCCTGGGCGCCACCATTTTTAAATCCCCCTTAGTCTGAACTCCGTGCCCACGGCTACACGTGGCATGGAGTAGTAGTTCGAATTTGGATCTCTAATTCGAACTACCGTTACTCCTCATGGAACGGTCCTCCTGAAGGTTAAATGTATAATTCTGTGGGTATGCGGTATGCTTTTGATATGGCAGACGTGTTTTGCCCAGCTGATGTGATAACCCAACCCCAAAGCATGTATGAATGCAAACCTTTTGTGTTACCTGTAGCTAACAGGGGTATGTCTACACTACAATGTTAGTTCGAACTAACGGATGTTAGTTCGAACTAACATTCATAGGCGCCACACTAGGGCGCCGCTAGTTCGAATTTAAATCGAACTAGCGGAGCACTTAGTTCGAACTAGGAAAACCTCATTTTACGAGGATTAAGCCTAGTTCGAACTTACTAGTTTGAATTAAGGGGTGTGTAGCCCCTTAATTCGAACTAGTGGGAGGCTAGCCCTCCCCAGGTTTCCCTGGTGGCCACTCTGTCCAACACCAGGAAAACTCTATTGCCCCCCTCCCGGCCCCGGACCCCTTAAAGGGGCACGGGCTGGCTACGGTGCCCGTGCCAGGTGCAAGCCTGCCAGCACCCAGCCAGCAGACCCTGCACCTGGCACGGCACAGAGCCACCCACCCGATGTCCCCCAGCCCACCCCCTCTTCCCGGGACCAGGCTGGCGGCTCCCGGGAGGTTGCCCGGGACCGCAAGAGGCGGGCACCTTCCTGGGCTAGTGTGGACTTCGTGGACCTCGTCCATGATCTCCGCACTAGGCACAGGAAAGTGGCCGTCTAGGGCAGGAGAGCTGCCAGCCAGGCAACCCAGGAGCAGGTGTGCATGAAAATCAAGGGGTCCACTGAGACCCCCGACCCTGAGCCCTGAGCTTACAATGGCCATACTGGGTCAGACCAAAGGTCCATCTAGCCCAGTAGCCTGTCTGCCGACAGCGGCCAACCCTAGGGACCCTGGAGGGGATGGACCGAAGACAGTGACCAAGCCATTTGTCTCATGCCATCCCTCTCCAGTCTTCCACAAACTTTGGGCAGGGACACCACTCCTACCCCCTGGCTAATACCACTCCATGGACCCAACCTCCATGACTTGATCTCACTTCCCTTTAAACTCTGTTCTAGTTGTAGCCTTCACAGCCTCCTGCAGCAAGGAGTTCCACAGGTTAACTCTTTGCTTTGTCAAGAACAACTTTCTCTTACTAGTTTGAAGCCTGCTACCCATTCCTTTGCTTTGGTGTCCTCTAGTCCCTCTTTATGGGAACTCATGAAGAACTTTTCTGAATGCACCCTCTCCACCCAACCCCTGCTTTTAGAGACATCTATCCTGTCCCCGCTCCATCTCCTCTTTTCTAAGCTGAACAGTCCCAGTCTCTGTAGTCTCTCTTCATCTGGGACCTGTTCCCAACCCTTGATCATGTTAGTTGCCCTCCCCTCTCCCAGCCTTTCTCTTCCCCTCTCCCACCTCCTTTTCCCAGTCTCCCCCAGTTTTGTTCAATAAAGACAGAGTCAATGTTGGAAGAAATGTTATCTTTGTTTTGTACATCAGAAAGGGGGGCTAGGGAAGGGTAAGTGGAAGGAGGTGAGGGAGGAATGGGGTACGAGCCCCCGATGGGGAGGACTGGGCTGGTTCTGCGGGCTTCTGGGGGTGGAAGCTCTCCTGCAGCCCCCCAATTGCCCCCTCTCCTCAGATGGCAGCCTGCGGCAAGTGCAGCCGGTCTGATGGCCGAGTGCTGTGATGTGCCCAGTGTGGGCACTCCAAGCCAGGACTGGTTTTCAAGCAGGGCACCCCTGAGAACTGTCTGTCCGGGGTGGGGGTCGGGTCCCTTTAAGCGCAGCCCTCGGCTAGCCTGAGACAGCATCTCCACGCTCTAAGTCCTCCTCTGATGCCCTGCTGGCACTGCTTCCGGCCATCCTTAAGCCCTGGTCAGGGTCCACTCAATGTGGACATGCTAGTTCGAATTAGCAAAACGCTAATTAGAACTAGTTTTTAGTTCTAGACGCGTTAGTTCGAATTAGCTTAATTCGAATTAACTAATTCGAACTAAGTTAGTTCGAACTAACTCTGTAGTGTAGACATACCCAGGGAGGTTTGGGAATGGGGTGCATGTGGCTATGGAAAGTTTCCTGGAGCTGGTCAGTCTTACTGTAACCAAAGGGAAAGTGTCTCTAAATGTATGCCTGTGGCAGATAGCTGTGTTTCTGTGCAGGGGGGCAGTGAGCCTGAGAATGAGGGACCCAAGGGCCTGTCTGATGCCTCAGAGGTGAGGCTGGAATCAAAAACAGGGCAGGAAGGGCCAAGAAATCAGGGAAAGGTTTCTCTAGGGCAGTCTGGAGGGGCTGGCCAGAGTGAAGTTTTAGTTGAGGAGTTGGTGGCTGGTGAGGTTTGTGAAATTGGACCTGCACAAGCTGAAAATGAGTTGTGTGAAAAAGTACAGTGTGCGCAAGCCGGCAATTTGGCTGGTGGAAGAAACAGTGGGTCAGTAAAGGAAGCTGTCTCAGTGTATACCTGTATGCCTGAAATTAGCCAGGGGTATTGGGACAAGGGAGAAACTGTCTCTGGTTGTCAGTCTGTGTGTGGGGAAGAGTTTCTTCCTTTATCTGAGGAGGGTGCCCCACAGGCTGTCTTGGCTGAGAGCAGTGCGGTTGTCCCAGAGTTGGGTATGGATACAGCTAAGGCCCAGAAAGGAGATGTCTCTAAGTTTGTGTCTGCTGGGGAAGGGGCTGCTGTGAGTTGGGTAGATCCAGGCAGTGTCGTGCCAGAACCCCAGAGATCAGACAGCGAGGACACTGATGTTGTGCCTGATGCTGCTGTGTTGCTGGAAGAGGGGGGAATGACTCTGTGGGACCAGGATGACCCCTTAACTCGGGCACAAGGAGAGAATGAGGGTATGTTAACTCTGGAGCCTAATGGTGGTGTGGCAGTTTACAGCCATCTAGAGAGCTGAAAAGGGAGAGAAGGTGCCTCTGACCTTGTATCTTGTGAGTCTGTCTGTGTGCCTGAGAGGGGATTGTCTGTGAATCCGCCGAAGAGGCCAGAGATGACTCAGGGAATAAGGGAATTGCAGCAGGAGTTGGTTGGGGCGCAGTAGGGCAATGCTGCTGCAGAGCCAGAGAAGGGTGAACTGTTGCTTAAGGAAGCTCATAGGGAAGAGAGTCCTGGCAGTGCTTGTAGCAAGCAGTTCGTTGTGACAGAGAGAGGTGACTATGCCTTGCTTGGAGAAGGCATTCAGGAGAAAGCTCTGCCTGAAAAGGGCATCTGCTTGGTGTGTGAGGCACTTGTTTCAGTGCCTGATGGGCAGAATAGCCTGGCCTTCCATGGGTCTTGCACACACATACCTGCACCTGGCAGCGCTGTCTGCAGAAGTGGGTGGTACCTTTTACGTTCAGGCGTGCCCATGTTTCATGTGTGACACTCCTCTGTCTGTGTGTAGCTGTGCGTGTGCCCTTGTCCTCAGACTGCTTCCCAGTCCCCCTTGGTGTGCCAGTCCAGGCAGAAGTTACCAGAGTTGGAGACCTCCTGGACTACAACCGGGGAGACTGGGTGTATCTTTGAGCGCTCCACCCTACGTACTCCCCGGCGCATACTTCAGGAGGTGCAGGACGCTTTGCTGCCCACTGCTTGGGTTTATCTCGACAAGGTCCTGCGAGAGGGTGAACCCCACCCACCCCTCACTCCCACCCCTCCTGATCTCTCCATCGGCCCCCAGCTCTCCACCGGAGAACTAGCAAGGTTTAGAGTCCAGGGTGGTTGAGTGGTTACAGAGATGGATGGGACTGCTCCTGTCCTTCCTTCCCAACTGCCTCCCCCTTGTCACCTTAGTCGGTTGCACGCGATGCAGCCAGTCCCTTTCCAAACCGTGCCAAAGAGTCACCTGTACTTGCTCGTGCTTCACACATGCCACTTCCCCACTCTCGTGTCCCGCCCAGACACCAAGTGGCAAGACCTCCTACCACCAATAGAGGGTGGGGAGCCCTAGTGGGCCAGTCTCTATTCGACCTTGGTCCCACGGCCCACCGGGGACATCTGCTGGAGAATCCTGCATGGTGCGGTGAGCACAGGCGTGTACTTGGCACGATTCACTCCCCACCCCCAAAACATGCCTCTTCTGTGGCATGAGGGAGACCCTGGTACACATCTACCTCGAGTGCGCCAAGTTACAGCCCTTCTTTCGGCTCCTCCAGTACCTCCTGTTGAGGTTCTGGCTGAACTTTCCCCCCCCATTTGTTAATTTATGCACATCCCATCCATGGCCCCACAAAGTCACGGGACCACCTGGTCAACCTCCTCCTGGCTATGGCCAAATTGGCAATCTATAAAACCAGGGAGAAAAGGTTGACCGGGGGAGGGGCCTGTGACTGTGGGGCCTGTTTCCGTTGCCGTATCCTCTCACGTATCTGGGCAGAGTTCCAATGGGCAGCGTCCGCTGGCTCTCTCGAGACCTTCGGGGAGCAGTGGGTGCTTTCCCGGGTTCTCTGCTTGGTATCCCCATCCAATTCCCTCATTTTAGCCCTTTGACCCTCACATCCGTACCTATTTTCTCAATATTTGTCCCCAGTAATTAGTTGGTTCTTCTGAGTTCTGTGAACCCTCCCCACTGACGCACCTCATCATGGGAGGGAGGAAGGAGAATTTTTAGTGCGCACGCAGGTGCACATCTTATAGAGAATGGAGCTCTCAAGCAGGCGGGGTTCATTATCAACTGAGGGTGTAGCCTGGCAGAGAGCCATGACTCGGCAGGCAGGGGTTCGCAGCCCACCACTGGTCTATGCACCAGTGGTTAGGAACCACTGTCCTACATGACTACTTTTTCCTATTGCTGGTCTTCTAGGTAGCCCAGGGTCTCCTCCCAGGATAGAATTCTGTTCTTCATCTTCTTCAAGACCATGTAAGCTATCTTCAGTCCTGTAAGAACAGAAATGATTCCTCAGCTTCCTTGCATCCTTTCCCATATCTTACACTATCTTAGACTTTCCTTTCTCCTAAACAGATTCCCTTGTAACTTGAGCTGGGTGAAATTTTTAGTTGGTATTTATTGCACAAAATATGCTGTTTTGAGGCAACTGAGGCAGCATTTATGTATTTGGGCTCAACTCAGCAATAGCTTTAACTAAATAAGAGATGTTAAAATTATTTTTAATGTTTTCTAAATGAAATATTTTATGTTTTCATTTAAAAAATACGTTTTGTTTAGAAATTTAACTAGACTCATTATAAACAACAACAACCTCAAAATCCAAGTGAAACAAAATGGAAAACAAGAACAAAACACCCCAAACCAAAAAAACCCCAAACCAAATAAACCAGTGATGCAATATTTTTCAGTTTGGGTAATGAATAAAAATTCACTCAGCTCTACTTACAACTACCATTTCCCTTCAACTATTTGCAGCACTTAGGAACAATGGACCATTTGGATTGGTATCCTGTCTTCTGAAAGTACTCAGTGCCAGATGCTTCTGAAGGAATGATGAGAAATGAGCAATCATCAAATGATCACCCTGTTGCTCAGTCCCAACAGTTGGTAGTCATATAAGAGTCATAGAAGAATAGAACTGAAAGGAACCTTGATGGTTCATCAAGTCTTGTCCCATGCACTGCTGGCAGAACCAAGCACCATTTAGATCATTGGGAATGTTTACACACAATTTTCATTTCAGGAAAAGGATGCAAATAGCGCTGCGCATTTGCATACTTCCTCCAGATTTTTTTCAGAAGATGCTCTTCCAGTATTTACCCACCTCTATACAAGGTCAAATTTTGAAATAAACCCCTATTTTGAAAGACCCCTTATTACTCCTACAATGAGGTTTACAGAGGTCTTTCGAAATAGGGGTTTATTTTGAAATTTGGCTGCATGTAGACAAGTGTAAATACCGGAAGAGTGTCTTCCAGAAAAAAAATGGAGGAAGAATGCAAATGCACAGCTCTATTTGCATCCTTCTCCCAAAATAAAAAAATTGTGTGTAGACATAGCCATCTAGACCCATCTAAACCTTACCAGAGTTTATCTAAGTTGCTCTTAAAAATCTACAGTGATGGAGATTCTGGAACCTCCTTTGGCAATTTATGCCAGTGCTTAACCACTCTGACAGGAAGTTTACCTTAATGCCCAATCTAAACCTCCCTTGCTGCAATTAAACCCATTGTTTCTTGTCCTATCATCAGAGGTTAAGGAGAATATTATTTTCTGACTCCTCCTTGTAACCATCTTTTAGTTACTTGAAAACTGTTATCACGTCTTCTCTCTTTCTTCCTTTTTCCAGATTAAAGAAACCAAATTATTAAAAAAAAAAAGAATAGTCCTATTGCACCTTAGCCCTGCTCTACAATAAGACTTTATTTTGAAATAACATCCCCCCCTCTACAGGCTGAATTTATAAATGGAGTGTCCACACTACCAAGCTGTTTTGAAATAACAGGCTTTATACTTCAAAATCTGTACTCCTATTTTTCATCAGGAATAATGCTAATTCTGAAATAGTTAGTTCAAAATAACAGTTGTGTGGACACTCTGGTGCTGATGTTTTGAAATAATTACTCCCCAGAGTAATTCGGACTAATTACTCCCCAGTGCTTTCTGGGGCTCTAAATTTGAGATAGCACATCCACATTAAGGCTGTGTCCAGACTCCATGCCTCCGTCGACGGAGGCATGTAGATTAGCCAGATCGGAAGAGGGAAATGAAGCCGCGATTAAAATAATCGCGGCTTCATTTAAATTTAAATGGCTGCCCCGATCTGCCGATCAGCTGTTTGTCGGCAGATCGGGAGAGTCTGGACGCGATGCCCCGACAAAGAAGCCTTTCTTCATCGACACAGGTAAACCTGGTTTCACGAGGCTTACCTGTGTCGATGAAGAAAGGCTTCTTTGTCGGGGCATCGCGTCCAGACTCTCCCGATCTGCCGACAAACAGCTGATCGGCAGATCGGGGCAGCCATTTAAATTTAAATGAAGCCGCGATTATTTTAATCGCGGCTTCATTTCCCTCTTCCGATCTGGCTAATCTACATGCCTCCGTCGACGGAGGCATGGAGTCTGGACACAGCCTAACAGAGCCCACCTCAGATAATTTTGAGACTTCCCCATAGCGTGAACATGCTAGTTTGAATTTGTTTAATGGGGAGTTAAGTCAACTTTACTAATTTTGAAATAGTTTCCTAGTGGAGAAATGGCTTTAGAGACTAACAAAAATATACAGCCCTTCTCCGACTTACGAACCGGTTACGAACCAAGCACATGGTCGCAACTTGGTTTGTTCATAAGTCAGACCCCATAGATCACGTTCATAACTCGGGGTCCACCATTTACAACAGCTTTGGTCATAACTGCGAATGGTCATAAATCGACCGTTCAGAACTTGGGGACAGGCTGTATACTATCATAAGCTTTGGTAGATAAGACCTATTTTATCAGAAATATTAACACACATAAACTTGAAGGGGTCAGCTACCTGGTGACTCAATCATGGATTTAAAAGTAGCCATTTTCCTACAAAGGAATTTCACCACATAATTACAGAGAGAAACTGCAGAACTAGAATTCACCTACAAGTTTTTCACTGTTACTCTGGGATCAAATAAAGACATTAACTGGTTAAAGCACTATAAAGCCAATTTCCCCTGATTTTGATATCCACATTTTCACATTAAAAGGTATGACTGGCACATATCCAGCTCACGTAATCAGCTTCATTAATATAGGTCCTACATTTTATGAGGTGTGTTGATCAGAACTGAAGACAGAATTAAAGGTATAGTGTAGTATAGATTTATATAGTGGCTTTATAAAATATTTTCTATTTATTATCTATACCTTTCCTACTGGTTACTGAGATTCTGTTTGTTTTTTACTTTTGTTACAAATTAAGCAAATGTTTTCAAAGAATTATGTATAATGATACCAATCTCTCTCTCTTTAGCGGAAACAACTAATTTAGACCCCATCAATTTGTAAGTTAGAATTATGTTTTTCAATGTGCATTACTTAACATTCATCAATGTTCAGTTTCATCCACCAATTTGTGGCCTAGTCACCCAGTTTTGTGAGATTTCTTTGTAACTTTTTGCAGTCTGCTTTGGTCTTAACTATCTCAGTAATTAAATATCATCTGCAAATTTTGCCATCTGACAATTTATCCCTTTTTTCCAGATAATTTATGAATATGTTTAACACAATTGATCTCCTTACAGATCCATGGAGGGTCTCACTGTTTACCACTCTCCACTGTGAGAACTGATCATTATTTGTACACTTTGTTTCCTGTATTTTAACCTGTTATTGATCCAAGAGAGGAGCTTCTCTCTTAAAGTATGTCTGCTTAGTTTACATAAGAGCCTTTAGGGTACATCTAGACAGAGGACCTATTTCAGGATACTAGTGGTATTCCGAAATAGTTATTCCATGTCTTTTACACATGCCTGTTATTTCAAAATAGATTTTAAAATAACGGGCATGCTATTCCAGAATCCCTGTAACCCAGATTCCATGAGGATTAAAGGATGTTTTGAAATAACACATTATTTTGAAATTTAGTGGTGCTAAATTTTGAAATAAGCTATTCTGAAATACATTCAAAATAACCTAAGCAATTTGTTTAGCGCAAATTGCATAGTTTATTCCAAGATAAGGGGCTGTCTAGATGTCCCCTGAGTGACAGACTTCATCAAAGGCTTTCTGGAAGTCCAAGTAAGTAATATTCACTGGATCCCCCTTTGCCCACCTGCTTGTTGACACTTCAGAGAGGTCTAATAGATCATACTCTTCCCCCAACAAATCATGGTCATCTTTGTGGCTAATAATTTTGTTCTTTATGATAGTTTTAGCCTGGTACTGAAATTTAAAGTTGCCAGCTTTTAACTGTTAGGATCATCACTTTTAAAAAAGCTTTTTAAAAAGTTGGTGTTATATTAGCTCTCCTCCAGTCAGGTCAGACAGAAGCTGATATAAGTGATAGGTTACATGCCACAGTTAGTAATTCTAGAATTTCAAATTCAGTCTCTGAGAGCCATGATCTCTTTGCACAGAATGCATTCATATGCCACCTGTCCCTACAGCTCGTGATCACATACGTTGCAATAAATTAGATAGCTCCCATTCTGCTGTTGGACTTATGCCTGCATTATTTTTACACTTGTGGCTTTACAACTGTATTTATAACTTTAATTTCCCTCCAACCTGATCAGAAGCTTTTTACCTTTGAAATATTATCTCCTTGATTTATGTATGCCAAGCAGATTTACAACCCCTAAAGCCATATAACTCAAGGCATTTATAGACTCATTAATAGGTTGATTATTTTTACATGTTCTTCACAATAGTAATCTATGAGTTAAATAGTGCAATTTATTGTAATGGTGGCCCTGAAGTGTTCATTATTACTATTTAAGAATTGCCAAGGCATCAAGGCTCTGTAGCAAAGATAGTACAGAAGGTTTAGAGAGAAATAAATGGCAGTATTTGATTTCTCTGGGTAAAGTTGCAGTCTCTTCTTTTTTTCACAAGAATGTACTGTTGCTGCCTCTGAAGAAAGGTCCTTTTTCCTGTCTTAGAATGAATGAATTAAAAAATGATGATGTCAAACAATAAGCTATGATATAGTGTGCCGGATACAATAATGAAAAATCAGGAACAAGATGGAAACTAATATGAGATTAAAATAAGTTATATTTATAAAAGGGAAGTTGATGGTAAGAGATAGAGCTTTGGGCAAAATAAACTTTAATGACCAAGTTTACTTCTTGCGCAATCCTTTTAGGGAAAGAAAGATTTTTCTTTTTTCACATCCATTTCTCTTAGTTTAGTGACAAATTGAAGAAATAAGGCTAATATGTGCAATCAAGTATGCCTATGTTACCAAGTTAGTGAAACACACCTTTGCTAAAAGAGACAGTAAATAAAAGGAATTGAAACCACATAGTGTTCGTATGCTAATGACTGACTCTGGTAAAGGATATCAGTGTTGATGGATAAACTATAACCTAAACAAGTATAATGGCAATGCTTGCCATGGGATCCACTGTAGAGAGGCTCACAGAAAGTGACTAACTGTGGTAAACTGTATCTTTTTACCAGTGGCGGCCCGTCAATCCAGGCAAACTAGGCTGTTGCCTAGGGCATCAAAATAAACAGCCGTTAAGGGCAGGGCCATATTATGACTTTCGTGGGCCCTAGGCACTTTTCCTTCATGGGCCCCTTGCTGCATTAAACAAAAATATTAAAAATATTTGATATAACTTTAAATACTTCAACATTTTTATTTTTTTCTGCTTTAGGCAAAATTTAATAGATTTTCGTGGGCCCTGAAAGTTTCATTTTTTTCTGATGTGAGAAAAAAATTAAAACATTTTCTTTGACCCTAAAAGTTCATTTTTGTCTTCTGATTTTAAAAGAAATTAAAACATTTTTGTGGGCCCCTAAAAGTATCGTTGGCCCTAGGCATTGTGCCTACTGGATAAGTCGGCCCTGGTTGAGGACTTTGGAGGCGGGGGAGCCGATCGCGCGTTTCGCCTAGGGTGCCAGTTGCCGACAGCTCGTCTAGGGCTGCTCCTGCTTTTTACATAAAAAATGTTTTTATATCTTTTGACATCAAAAGATAAGTATGGGACACTTCTACCCCAATCAGCCTCATTAGCACTGGCACTACTATTGAAAGGTGCATTTTTTTCTTTCCTCTCCCTTCTTTTTCTGTTATAATTCTGATAGTCCCCCTTTTTTATCCAGTCAAGCTCATCTGAAGAAGTGGGTTTTGCCCACCAAAGCTCATTCTACTATACATCTTTTTGTCAGTCTCCAAGGGTATGTCTACACAACAGGGCTAAAGTTGAATTAAGCTACGCAACTTCAGCTATGTTAATTACGTAGCTTATGTCGAAGTAACTTATCTTGGCTTCAGGCACTGACTACATAGCAGGAAGTCAAAGGAAGAACACCCTTCCTTCGACTTCCCTGACTCCTCATAAAATGAGGGTTATCATGAATCAGAGTAAGAAGTCCTCCAGCTCAACATTATTTTGAAATAAAGGCTTGTAGTGTAGATGCACTCTTTATTTCAGAATAATAGTTATTCCAAAATAATGCTCCTGTGTAGATATGCCCTAAGGTGTCACAGGACTACTCATTGTTTTTAAAGTTATAGACTAACATGACTACCACTCTGTGTCTCTTTTTAGTTTCCAGCCATTTGGGTTACTTTCTACCACTTTGGAAAAAGATTATAAGTGTGTTGGCCCTTTGATCCACCTGTGTTTGCAGTGTCAGCTCCTGCTGTAAACAACAACTGGGCTGTAAGCTGACATTTGAACAAAGATCTGGTAATAAGTAAAAGACAGACTTTCTCTTGGATGATGATGTCAATGAGTGAACTGACCATTTGCTGAAACTGGATAGTATACTAATGAAGAAGTGTATATGCTTGTGTATGTGATTTAAAGATTGTCACAGACTTATGAGTGTCTTTGTTGCGCAACAGGTTCTATTCAAGACTGTTGGAAAGCAGCTTCAAAACTGAACAAATTACTATTGTTAACTAAGGTTGTAGAATCTAACACAGGTAATGGTTTCATACTATTTTTCAAGTTCTAATTAAATAGAGACATAAAACAAACCATGTGTACAGGTTTCTTGAACTGAACTCATGTTATGCAGATTTTTATAATTTAGGAGTTTATGTTGGCCAATCAGGATTTGTTAGAAAACAGCATAATGGATTGTGTGTGTGTGTGTGTGTGTGTGTATATATATATATATATATGTATATATATATATATATATACAGGCAGTCCCTGGGTTACGTACAAGATAGGGACTGTAGGTTTGTTCTTAAGTTGAATTTGTATGTAAGTCGGAACTGGTACATATTGTAGGGGAAACTCTAGCCAAACATTTCTCCAGAGCTCAGTTTTATTCTCCCACACCTCACTTCCCTCAGTCCTTTATTCTTAAGCTGAGGTGTCTGCTGAGAAAAGCCGCTCCGTGTCTCCCTGGTCTGCTGGGGGGAAGCAGCTAGTGTTGGGTGGGTTGCCTCATCCCATTTGAAAGTCGGATCCATGTAACCCGGGGACTGCCTGTATATATACACGTTAGAGAGATGCATATATTGCATATATGATCAGAAGAAAATATAAAGTAATTTTGTTTTTTCAATCTGTGTCTGTTGATAGAGATGTCAGAGTTCAGCTGAAACAGCTATGAAACCTAGTTTGTGGATCTTAGTGGTGAAAATCTTGGTCTGTGTAAAAAGTATGGTGAAGAACAATATCAAGCTGCAGTGCTTATGTTTACCCCAATTTAGGCCCACTGGACTAGATTGCCTTTCTCATATTCACTGCTTTGCATTATATTCTGCTTTACATTATTTTCAGCAGTAATGCAAGAAACCAACCAGCCTGTATCCTGCAAGACATTATCTTCAGCAAGTTGGCATAAGGCTTGAAGCCTATGAACTCTAAAAAAATATACTTTGCATAGATAAATTGATAAATAGAAAACCTTAAATATTTGGGGAATTGAAAAAAATAATTTGAAAGGAAGTTCTGATGTCACATACATGATACAACTATGGATGTTCCATGGAAATGAACTAATATTTATAACAGACACATGATGTGTATCTAAGACTAGCCTGCTTGCTTGCACATATATGTTTTCTAGTAAGTTTCCTATGGGTTTGATTATTTGTTTTATTATGTTTATGGATTTATATTAGAATATATTTGTCTCGAATGCAAAAGACATACAGACCACATCTTGTATGTTGAGCTAAGGCAAAATTAACATGCATATGTTTGGGACCTTTCATTTAGATGGTGATGAACTAAAGCACAAAGTCCACATACAGCTATGATCTTTAACATACAGGTTGCGTTAAAGTAGGTCAACATAGGGGGGCTTCTAAGTTAATGTCCTTTTAAACTTAACAGTTACACCACTACTTGAACCTGGGAAAGAAACAAAACAACTGGTTAGGACAGAAATAACTGTGATATCAAACCACAAAGAGGCCATTTTAATAAATCTAATATATAATGGAGAATGTTTGTCAGTTTGTGCTCTAATAACTTGGATACTATAAGACCTACCACTACCAAACTTTCCATGCGATAGCCTTTTCTCCAGGAAAAGGTTTTAAGGTAATTTTGAACCTGATCAGGCCTGATCTCAACCTGTAAAATAAAAAATAACCCACCCCGCTGCTTTGCAGATCACCGATATACTAAGCTACAGAAAAAGACACTGCAACATTAGTGGTAAGAGGAAATAAAAATAAGGGAAAGGAGAAAATTCTCCTACTGGGTATGCATCAACATAGCAGTGTCCACGTAACATATTATGAAAGTGGCAGCCCATACGAGTGGCAGTAGGAAAAGGAGATGTAGCCCTTTGGAGGTATTGAAATTACGGCTGCTACCAGTGGTGTTGGAGAAGATGATGGTGATGAGGAAGATAGTAGCTAACATTTCAGATTGTTCTACAGGAGATGGCGAGTATGTGGAAGTGCAGGTGTACATTCTGTAATATTTCTATCTTACTGAGTTGTGGAATTTATGACTGCACTAAATGCATTAATAAACATATTTGTAAATATAAAGAGTTCCTCTAGTAAGAATGTGTAATTGTGCATATTGAGGTTTCCATCTGTGTAATAATTTGAATAATGCTGGGCCTGACCTTGGGAAAAGGACCCGACAACCCTCAAAATGACAGCTGGGGATTGATTCTTAAGTAATCGATATACGTAATACATAATCTGAAGACTGGGTAACAAGTTAACAATCTAAGGGCACAAAAGAGAATAGTAAGATAAGAAATGGATGGAACCAGTGGTGTCAACAGCAAAGAATAGATGACAAAAGTAGACAGTTAAAAGTAAGTCGTATCAGGATAAGCAAAAATAAACTACAGGTACAATACCCTCTGGATCTGACCAGTCCCGAACGAAAGAATTTGCCAGACAGTGGGATACCGTCCCCCAGCCCACTGCCTCTCCTTGCTGCTAGCCTCAGCAGCCCCCAATCCAAGCAGGCTACGCTGCCATGCTGCTGCACCCCAGTAGCCTGGGCTGCTGCAGTCTGATCCTGCTACCAAGGCAGCTGCAGCTGCCATGTCTTCAGCCCTAGCCCTGCTACTGGGGCGTCTGTGGCTCCAGCTGCACTACCAGGGCTCTGACCCTGCTCCCAAACCCAGCTGCCAGTCTTCTTGCCACTGGGATTCCTAGCCAGGGCTTGTGGAGAAGGTATAGGAGAATGATACAACAGAGACCTGAGAACTCAGAAGAGTCTCTCTGTTCCCTGGTGAGGACAATTATCTTGAACAACTATTTTTTTTGCCTTATCTATTTTAGCATGTACATGTAATTCATAGTTGATAATAGCATTATTGTAAAATATAAAAAATAAAAAATAAAGCAAATAGTTTAAGCCTGAATTGACGTAGATCTTGTTTTTTGCCCAATAGCATGTTAGTCTGAGTCTAGGACTCGTAATTTATAGGGTAGTAGATTAAAAGGATTGACTACTGTAAATCCACTCAGAAGGAGATTTTAATGAGTTAGCATGCAAGTATTTGTCAAATTGTCTTAAACTTTAGCTATGACATTTCCTCCTTCCATCTCCCATAGGCTGTGTCTAGACTGGCCAGTTTTTCCGGAAAATCAGCCGCTTTTCCGGAAAAACTTGCCAGCTGTCTACACTGGCCGCTTGAATTTCCGCGAGAACACTGACGATCTAATGTAAGATTGTCAGTGTTCTTGCAGAAATACTATGCTGCTCCCATTCGGGCAAAAGTCCTTTTGCACAAAAGTTTTGTGCAAAAGGGCCAGTGTAGACAGCTTGGATTTGTTTTCCGCAAAAAAGCCCTGATTGCGAAAATGGCGATCGGGGCTTTTTTGCGGAAAAGCGCGTCTAGATTGGCACGGACGCTTTTCCGCAAAAAGTGCTCTGTTCCGAAAATGCTTTTAATGGAAAAAATTTCCGTTAAAAGCATTTCCAGAAAATCATGCCAGTCTAGACATAATATTGTATTAGCAACACTGGATCTGCAAATCACCTGACACAAGTAAGAACTTATTTTGGGAGACTCTTAGGCAAGGTCTACACTATAGAGGAATGTTGACTTAAGATATTCAACTACAGTTACATTAAATACATACGCTTCAGGGGACAGCTTATAACTGGAAAAACTTAAATAACAACGAATAGTCTACCAGCACCTTAAAGACTAATAAACCATGTAGATGGTATCATGAGCTTTTGTGGGTACAACACACTTCATAGCTGGAGTTGAAATATCTTAAATAATGTATTGGTGCCAACCACACATTGGTAGGTTGATGCATACAAACGCGCCCATTGACTTTCCTTACCCCCTGTGAAGAGCAGGACTAATGGTGCAGATGCACGCACCCTCTCAGTTCGAATTAGCATGCCTTCACTAGACCCATTAATTTGAACCCTGGAAGTTCAATTGTGGCAACTTCAATCTTTTCTGTAATGTAGACAAGCCCTACGTGAAAAATCTAAATAAATTCATCATCCTAAAATAGTGATTAAGCAGACCCGTTATTTTCTATTGTAGTTTTCTGATTTGGTTTTGAGTTAAATCATAGTCCAGTAGATTTTTTTTCTCCTTATACCCAATACTATTATAAGCTGATAAAGATACTTCATAAAATTCTATACAAGTACATGAAATTTTGAAGTCCTTTTCTTCAGTTAAGCAATACAAATTCAAACAGATTATAGGAATAAAGAGTTGAATAGTTGCTTAACTAAGCCTTGTTCTATATTCTATCTTTCTTAAAAATTGATAAAGTAAGTACTTTTAACTAATAAAAGAATATAAGGCAATGCAAATGATGAATACTTTGCTAGACTGTATAGCATTCCTAAGTCTGTGTAAGCTATTTCACTTTTTGGACTTGAACATTTTTCACAGAAGAGCTAGGTGGCTGCTTGAGTGCACAGAAAGAGGAGTTCAGCATAGAGAAAAATAATATAATTATTCAGGGGAAAAATCCAAGTTAAATGGAATGGAAAGCTTTTATGAATCAGATCCTTAATACAATAATTATATTCTTTAATAACCCTTCGTCTAAACAGAAAATAATGAAGGGAAAACACATATGACAATAACAATTGTGTGGCTTGGTTAGTCCATAATTAAAAAGTACCTTCTTGTTTGTCTCCCTCGCTTCAATTAGAAACATGCTCAGAAACCCCCATCTGCATTGTTGCTGACTAATGAAAATGAAATCAGTTTATATGGTATCAAAGTTCAGAGAAAACAAAACTGTATTGAATATGATTTAAAGTGCAGACCCTCCTAAACCATTTTCTTCTTTTTAAAATACACAATGAATTTGCAGATTCAAACACAAAGTACTATGTTTTCTCACTTACTTGGAAAAATATAAAATAATTTAATGTCAAAAAAGTTTGTTGAATAATTCTAATAATTCTTGTTCTGTGTTGTCGCAATTATTTCAGACTAATGTGAGTGAAAGTATGTTGTTTTGTATTAGGAATTTTTCGTCTTTCCTCATGTCTTTTCTATGTATTTTTGGGTAAATATTTGACCTTTACAATAACACAGTGGTCTATGAGAAAGATAAGAAAACTAAGGAAGTGGCCTTGAATATAATAGTAGCTCAGTTTGGTGCTAATTTAGAGCCAGATTCTGCAATCATTATTTATGTTGAATATGCCTGGTGTTGGAGAGTTGTCTGGCAGCCTCTTGTTCATAATCTGTCATCATGAACAGAACAGAACACTATCCCTGATGATGCTACTGCACACCTGGTTAAGAGCTTTGCAACTTTGTCCTCACCCACAACTATTTCCAATTTGGGGACAATTTATATCTTCAATGGGCACCCACATGGCCCCACAATATGCCAACATCTTTATGGCTGACCTCAAAGAATGTTTCCTCAGCTTTCGCCCCCAGCATCCTTACTCTACTTATGATACATTGACAACATTTTTATCATATGACCCCATAGGAAGGAGACTCTTGAAAAATTCCACAGGGATTTCAACAACTTCAACACCACCATCAACCTTAGACTGTACTAGTCCACACGAGATATTCACTTCCTTGACACTACAGTACAATTACACGATGGACACATTTCTACCACCTTATCCCAGAAACCTACTGAGCATTACATTTACCTGAATGCCTCTAATTTCCATCCAAAACACATTTCCCAATCAATTGTTTACAGCCAGACCTTAAAATGCAACTGGATTTGTTCCAATCTCACAGACAGAGAAAAACACCTACAGGATCTCTATCAAGCATTCTTAAAATTTAAACACCCACATGAAGAAGGGAAAAAACAGACTGACAGAGCCAGACCAAGTACCTAGGCATCAGCTTCTTCAAGACAGGACCAACAAAGAAAACACAGAACACCACTGGTCATCACCTTACTTAAACCTCTGCAGCACATTATTAACAATCTACAACCTATCCTAGAAAATGACCCCTTACTCTCACAGGCTTTGGGGGACAAGCCAATCCTCACCTACAGGCAACCCCCTGACAAAATCAAGGTCATATTGATAGTCCCAGCATGGCCCAGACAATCCCCTAATGAGAAGCATTGATTGTTAAATAAACATACACTTGTTTTCTCTATTAGCAGATCTAAGTGCACAAGATTAAACAGAGCTCTATTCAAGGGGCTCTATTCAAGTCAGCTATGGGGATACTACAGGATGCTCAGAGCACCTGGTGGTTAGAGTGTGCCTCTCTCTAGCTTTCATGAAGGATAGATAAGCCCATGTGTGCTGTGGAGTGAATTCTTGTGTTGCCTGTGACTGGTGAAGTCAAGAAACTGACCCATGACAGGCACAGACAACTCTTCCTCACACTAAGGGCGAGTGATAATGAGATCCCTCACAACTCCAGGTGCCCACTTCTCAGAAATGTCACAGTGAACTCATTTTAAATCTCTGCTGCTGAGCAGCATTTCAAATCAGGATTTCTAAAATCTAAGCCCTGATCTACATTAAGGAGTTATTTTGAAATAATAAGCCAAGTGTCCACATTACAAAGCCTGTTATTTTGAAATAATGGGCTAGTTATTTTGAAATCTGTACTCCTGCTTTCCTCGGGGAATAACACTTATTTCAAAATACAGGTTGAACCTCTAAAATCTGGGTCTCTCTGTTACACCAACATTCATGATCCAGCAGGACCATCGATATTGATTGAGAGCCCTGGCTGACCAGGTTCAGAAACACAGCTTGGGATGGGCTGATGGCCAGGAGCTGGCAATGTAGAGAGAACAGCTGCAGCGAGGGTTGGTGAGGTGTGGGGAGTGTGGCCCCAGTCAGGGCTGATGCAATGAGGGGAGTGCAACCCCATTCAGGGCTTGAGGCAGTAGGGCAGGCAGACAGGAGTGCAGTCCCAGCCAGGGCTGGAAGTGGAAATCACATCCCTGGCCAGGCTGAAATCAATGGGGTCAGCACTTGGGCATGCAGCCCTGGCTGGGGCTGTAGACAGAGGGGTGGCCCCTGGCCAACACTCATGCAATGTGAGAGAAGAGGAGGCTGGATACAGTGGGGCAGGCAGTATGGAGCACAGTCCCATCTGGGAGCAGAACCCTACACCCAGGTAGGGAGTATTGATCTCCCCTTGTCTGGCAAATTCTGTGTTTTGGGGCCACTCAGGTCCTGAAGGTGCTGAGCAAGGGAGGTTTGTAGAATGGTTGAGATAAATAGGATGACGTTCAATAAGAACAAATGTAAAGTACTCTGTTTATGGTGGAACAATCAGAAGCACACATACAGAATGGAAAGCAACTGTCTAGGAAGGCGTACTGCAGAAAGATCTAGGGGTCATAGCGGACTACAAGCTAAATATGTGTCGACACTGTTGCAAAAAAAGCAAATGCCATTCTGGGATGCATTAATGGGGGTGTTATAAGGGAGATATAAGACATAATTCTTCCCTTCTACTCTGCAATGCTTAGGCCTCAGTTTGATTATTGTATCCAGTTCAGAGTGCTATATTTCAGGGAAGATGTGGAGAAATTGGAGAAGGTGCAGAGAAGAACAACAAACATGCTTAAAAGTCTAGAAAACATGACATATGAGGGAAGACTGAAAGAACTGTTTTTTGGTTTGGGTTTTTTTTTTAATTTGGAAAAGAGAAGGCTGATAGGAGACATGATATCAACTTTCAAATAACTAAAAGGGTGATGCAAGGAGGAAGAATGAGGAGGAAGAAAAATCATTCTTTTAAAACCTCCCTTGGCAATTTAAGACCTTTCCTTCTTGTCCTATTTTCAGATATTAAGTTGGAGCATTAGGAAAAACTTCCTAATTGTCAGGGTGGTTAAGCACTGGAATAAATTGCCAAGGGAAACTGTGAAAACTCCATCATTGAAGATATTTAAGAGCAGGTTAGACAGACATCTATCAGGGAAGATTCTAGATGATGCTTTGTCCTGCCATGAGGGAAGGGGACTGGACTGGATTACCTTTTGTGATCGCTTCCAGTTCAAGTATTCTATGGTTCTATAATATTTGTGCAGCTTATCTAAGTGTATGTGCACACATGCACATACATACACACACACACAAAGCTTCAGGGGGTAGCTGAGTTAGTCTGTACAGGATAAACTTAAAAAACAAATGGTCTGGTAGCACTTTATAGTAG
Organism: Pelodiscus sinensis; assembly: GCF_052426305.1. NCBI lineage: Eukaryota > Metazoa > Chordata > Testudines > Trionychidae > Pelodiscus > Pelodiscus sinensis. The sequence continues at coordinate 40,507,485 of NC_143054.1, read as the reverse complement.
ATGATGTAAACATGTAGATGATATAATGTAGATAATATCATGAGCTTTCATGTTTTGTTAGTCTATAAAGTGCTACCAGACCATTTGTTGTTTTTTAAGCTTATACACAAAAAAGGTCACATACTCCCCCCTCCCCTTTGTCTTTTCTACTTTTATGTTAATGACTTCAATCCTGTATTTTGATATGGTGTGCCATGACACCTATTTCTCATGTATTTAGTGGGGACAAAAATTAAGAAGGAAAACTAAAACAGAAAATCCTTTGAAACGAAGCCCTTAATTTTTACTTTTGTCAACAGTTCCAGGTGGCCCAAATGGACAATATTTTAGTTTGTATGAAAGTGAAAGCAGAAAGGAGAGTTCCTTCCATGTAAAAAAATCACAACAGTGAGTGCTGGCTAATTAATTTATCCTGTTCTGTAGATACTATGACAGATTAATTTAATTACTATAAAATGTGGATGAGGAACCTCCAACCTCCTTATTTGAAGTGAATTGTATCTTGGGATAGACACTGGAAAAACAGAAATGTTCCATTGCAACAGAGGATACAAGGGACAAATTATTCAAGTATAAATGAATAGTTTAGGAAATATCTAATTAGCTGAACACCTAAAATATGAACCAGTTAATAATCCAGAACATGTTTAATAGTCTATTACAAATTAAGATGTCAATTAGCTATGGTTAATTTAACAATGGTTGCTATCATATGTAATATTCCAAGTTAGATGTGGATATACTGCTGTTCCTGTTCATTAGGACATTTTTTTTCTGTAGTCAGTTCCAGATTGACATGTAATTAATACCTTAATTCTCCTCAGCAATTTTCTGATTTTGAATAAGACTCTTTCAAGGAAAATAAGAGTGTTTTTGAGAAATTGGTCGAAGTTATTTGAAAAACCTCTGCCTAACTGATTTTAATGAATGGCTTTGAAAGGATAGATGTTTGTGAAAAGTCTACTTTGACAATGAACTGCAACTATCTGGTCTTATTAAGGGGGAGGGAAAAGCAGGACATTATTAATGAGCAGGGGGAAAAGAAGGGGATCTAAGACAAGCAGAAAGAGAAAAGGGAGAATATTTATAGAAACTATTAAGTATTACATTGTAAAATAGTTTATAATTTTATACACTTCAGGGTTTTATGTATGTTTCTGAGCCAGGACTTCAGGTTTTTTTAAACGAATGCACACAAAATATAGCACAACATTCACTAGATTTTCTAATCAAATAGGTGGAGATTTTTCATCTCCTATTTTTTTAAAAATATTCCTGTTAAGAGTGCACAAAACCACATATATATCTGTAAGGCAACCATATGTTAATGAAAAAAGAAACAGCTAAATTATCAAAAATATTACTGTTTAACGTTTCATTTTAATTATTTGGATGGCATTAACTGCATGATGATTGATTATCATGCTGGACAGATGCAAAAACCATCTTTCTTGCCATCTGAAGAATTAATTGTTGATCATTTGGATGTGAAATATTTGGATTGTTGAGAATAAATTCTGATTTTCTTCAACATCAATTTCTCGAAGTTCTTTTAGACTTCTGATCGAAGACTCCCTGCATACTTCAAGGGGCTTTGGGTCACAACCGTATAGGTTTTGCAATTAAGTCTTCCTGCTATTAATTATTATTTACTATTGTTATTATTATTATTTATATTACTCTAATTTTACTAACTCTTATTTCTATTTAAATGTTCCTACTACAATATGTACATGTTCTTATTTTAATCAATGATATTATACTAATATTTTAATAAAAGGCCTTTCATTACAAAGGCTAATGTTTCCAATATATATATATATTGCTCGAGTCTTCTCAAAACAGGTACATTGTAATGAGTTACTTTACACAATCATTGTAAGGGGGAATGAACACAAGTAAATATAGAGGGGAAAAAACAGATTAAAGCATAGTTAGATAAGTTAGATGTATTCAAATCAAATAGTCCTGCATCACAAAACAGCAATCCCATAAAAGCAATCACAACACACACATCATTACCACCACCATCACCACAAACAACAAGAACAAGAACAAAGAAGGTAGGAAGCAGGAAATCAATGAGCACAGACAACTCATCCCAGATATGTAAGGAATTAGATGAAGCACACTGTTATCAATGATCTTTGAGAACACATGGAGAAAGGATGAGATTTCAAAGGACAGGAAATGGGAAAACATAGTACATGCCTTTTAAAATGGGGATAAAGAGAACTTGGGGAATTCTAAATAAGCAAGCCTAACTTCAATAACTGGAAAGATACTAGAACAAATTATTAATAAAACTGTAAGCTCTTAGAAGATAATAAAGTTACAAGAGCCAACATGGATTTTCAAGAAAAAAAATCATGCCAAATCAACCTAATTTCCTTTCTTTGACAAGGTTACTGGCCTACATATAGGGGAAACAGTAAACTTCTTATGTCTCAAATTTAAAAAGGCTTTGGGCAGTCTCACATAAGATTATCATCAGTAAAGTAGGGAATATGGTTGATGTGAAATTTCTGTAAGGTGGGTGAAAGATCCAATTCAAAGAGTGAATTAATGTTTAGCTCTCAAAGGCTATGTCTACACTGGGAATTCAAAACAACAGTGACAAATTGAAAAAAATATCTGAAATCAGTAAGATGAAATTAAATAAAAATAAGTACAAAGTATCCAATGTAGAAAGGGAAAAAAAATCAAATGTACAATTACAAACTAGGAAATAACTAGCTAGGCAGTAGTACTTCAGAAAAGGATCTGTGTGTTATAATGGATCACAAATTGAATAGGAATAAAAATTTGACTCAATTGTGTAAAAGTCAATTTAATTCTCAGGTGTGTATCATCTACTCACAGATGGATGTCAGATGGGAAGGTCAAGCATAAGACCTCTGGAGGTAAATGAATGAGCTTCTACTGCATGAGCTAAAAGATACATCTCTATGAGCCAAGATGGTAACAGGTTCATCCAACTCTAACTGGCCTAGCCACCAATACAGGGTAGATGGAAAAAAGAAATAATTACCAAACAAATTGTTTGTTAGCCATTGTTCATTGATTTGTAAAAACATGATACCACCTTTACTTTTCCCTCAAAAACAAATATGTTAATGTATCTGTCCTCTAATGTCAAACTAGGTAAGGTTAATTTTCAAAGACCACTTTGTGTTATATTTATCTGAAGCAGATTCTTTTGGTGATACATTAAACCAGGAGGATGAGGTAAAAAAGGGCTTCAAATTGATATTCTACAAAGTCTCACTGTACAGTTAGATGAGCACATGTTTAGTTTTTCATCATCAATGTTAAAATATTTACCAATATTTTAGGATACATTTCTCAGGTATCCTAAAATTATATTACACTCACTGGCTGCGTCTAGACAATAAACCTCTTTCGAAAAAGCTTCTTTCAAAAGACAGCATCTAAACTACAAGCAGATTTTTCAAAAAAGCAAGCTGCTAGTAAATGCATTTTTTTTCAAATAAGCAAGTCTAGAGTCTAGTAAATGCATTCCATTTCTTGCTCAAGCGATTACAGATGAAAAATGTTTGAGCTACCCCCTCCACATCTCTAGTAGAAAACATGCTTTAGAATTTCGAGCAAAGTAGCATTTGTTCTCTTCCACCTGGTCTTAAAGTTTGTCCATCACTAGAAACTAAGTTAAAAAGTTAAGGAATTTTGTGCTTTAATTCACTAATACTATGCAAAAGAGATCACATTTATACTACCATATTATTCATTGAAAAAAACAATTCAGGATTTTTCAGCAAAGGAGGGGTATAGAGAACATCCATGCTTCTTTTGATAGTGAGAAAAGGAGGGTTCATATGAATCAGAACAAATATCTTCTTTTCCACCCTGCCACAGGCACCAGAGAAAAATAAACTAAGTCTAAACCAACAAAAATCCTCAATGTAGAAAGGACAGCTAAATATGCTGTTTCCCTCTAGGGCCACCAATCACAGACTGCTAGGTCTGAAATCCAACAGAGAATAGAAGAAGTGTTCATTACAGTGTGTTGTCTTCCTCTGGGCGAGTTCTAACCTGCCAGATTTGCAGGACCCTGCAGGAATTCTGTGTACTTCTCATTTGTCTTCGGTGCTACTGGCAAGAAGTTTTGCAGGACATTTGCTGATTTGTATGCATTTGATAACAACACAGTTTATCTCCTCTTGATATACAAGAAAGCTATGCTGCTGAATTCCACTCACGCACAGGAACATGAACTACCTCTGACTGTAAAATACAGAAGCTGCACATTTTATATTTAATATTTACAGATGAAGCAATCTACTATTTCTCACGTGAAAACAGACAGTTTTTTAAAAAACCTTTTAAAACATAGACTATAGTAATAACCACAAATATTTAAAAACATTCTTTTTTATTCAGTAACATTGTAACTTGAAAGGAGAACTTATATGCTGTAAATTGCAAAAAATATCTGGCAGAGAAAAGTTCCTATCTTTTCCAAGGAATATTTTAACAAATATTTGAGGAGTGGCTGTGACTTGAAAATAGAGCAAAAGAGTTTTTCAATCAGCTTTTAGCTATTTTAGCATTTTTTCTAGAAATAACGATTTCCAAAGTTTGTTATTCTATAATGGTTCAGACATTCAGGTATAGTTCCTCCCTACTGACAAATGAATACAATTGCTTGTTCTTTCAGGTCTATGTGGTCAGAATCTCAATATTTAATTATTTGAGGTACCAAGGAAAGTTTCAGAAAAAATATCTGTCAGCTTTGCATCCAATCCAATTCATTTTGGACTGTTCCTTTTGGACTATCTTATTCCTTTTGGACTGTTGCTACTTTTGAGCCAAGTGGTCTTGTGAGTTTTTCTATAAGAAGCAAAAAATGAAGATAAAGTCAGATATTTTCTGAGGCAAATCCTGTTTATTTACAAAGAATGCAGAGAGAGTGCTGAACACAATATGGCTATGTCTACACTGCACAGTTATTTCGGAATAAGCTATTCTAGAATAATTATTCCGAAATAGCTCATTTGAAAACAGCACATTTACACTGCATGGAAGCCTAAAAATTAGTCCGAGGCAGGCTTCCCTAACGTAAACATGCTATCTTGATTTAGATCCCCGGTAGAAATAACTTAGAATGGCCCTCCCTGGTGAGGGGCTATTTTGAAATAGCATCAGTGGAGTGTCTACATATGCCTTATTTCGAAATAGCTATTTTGGAATAGGCATTCTTCGTAGAATGAGGTTTATAGAAGTCAGATTAAGCTGTCTGTTATTTCAAAATTATTTTGAAAACTGGAATTGCTGTGTAGATGCTCGCATAGTTATTTTGGAATAATGGCCATTATTCTGAAATAATTTTGCTGTGTAGACACCCTCTATGAGTCCAACACCAAGAGATGTTCTCTTTGCTTACAGTCCCAAGACTCTTTCCACTCAGCACTTTACCCAAAAGATCTCTCTCTAAGCCTTTTGTCAGTATTATACTACAAGAGTTTATCTGGCTATTTTCCTAGTTTCCTTGCTATCTTCTCTGTTTGGCCACAGGAGAAACCCTCCCTGCTGTAATGTGAAAGGAGAACTATAGTAATAACCAGAAATATTTTAAAATATGAGCCCGGGGCAGTTTGTGTGACAGCCTGTTCTTGTTCCAGGGTGCTCGCTATGTTTTTTCTTCTTCTTTGGACTGCAGGACTATCCTAGCTGTCTGGGTGGCTGGAGAGTCCACTTCCACTTCCGCTGTTGGAACCTCGTTCCCATTTCCTCCCCAAGGATACAGGCATGGAGTCCGTGGGTGGAAACTCAGACTCCTCAGGACCCAATCTTGTCCATAGGGAAGGCCGCTCCTTGTTGTTGCAAGGGATGTTGAGCCCTGAGTAGCTAGTTGGGCTGCAGGATTCCTATGCTCGAGCCTTTTTTTTTCTTCCAATTTTGAGTTTTGGAGCTCCCTTGACTGGCTTGGATGTTTTCATCAGCCCTGGTCTAAGTCCAACCAGGCAGCAGGTCAAAACCAGGAAATGGGGGGAAAATGTTCTAAGTCTATGATTATATGTGATCTAGTCCTTGGAATGTAGTTTTCCATTGCTTCAATTATCACTAAAGAATTGGCTATTTAATTATTTCCTCATTTAGCTTTTATTGAACTAGCTACCACCGCTCACTGAGAAGCACTTCCTTCTGTGACAGAAAAACCCATTTCTCTAGGAAGCATCTATATAGTGTTGGTCCAGCATCATACTACAGTGCTGTCGCTGTGATGCTGTACCACATGCAGTGTAGACACACCCATCATACAGAGAGCTGGGACATTTTATCTTGTAAGAACAGTGGAAATCCAAGATTCAAAACAGCTCGTTATGTTCCATATCTGTTGGAAAGGGAGGCGGGAAATGACAAGATGATCCAATTCAACCGTATTGGGATGGATGAAATCTCTTTTCACTGAAGCCTGTTTTAAAATGGAACACCAAGTTCTAAACTTTGTTCTAAAATCCTTGAAAGCCCATTCAACCAAGATTGTTATACAGGTCAGGGAAAGCATAATCATCTCTATTGCAGGTCTGCCACTTGACCTTCTGCAAAAGATAAAGTGTGTCCTTTTCTTTCTAAAATTTCCCTCCATTGCTACTACAGTACTAATACTGCTCTACCAATACAAGCACCAAATTCTGCTCGCAGTTTGTTTATATTTTTCCAATAAAATACTGAGTTATCAAAATCAAAACATTTCATATAAATTTTTGATAAAAATATTCTGTATCATTTTAGGATCATGATTTTAATGTAATGTAATATAATATAAAGTAATAAGAACCTGAGAAAAGACAATTAACAGTTTTCTCTTTTCCACATTATTTGTAGCCATTTTCCCTTTAAAATACTTTTAGGCTATAATAATACAGAGAACATTAAAACATTGATAACTTTGCTCCAATGGAGCCAAAAACACTCATTTATGCATCTTGTCAAAGGATCACATTACTTGACTGGTATTAATTTGTAATTAGATTCTTAATTGGTATAAAACTGAATATCTCTTTTTTTAAATGAATGGAATAATGCCCATTTACGGCATATGAGAATCTGCTTTATGGTTTTGAGAAAGTCTTGTGTGTGACTATTTTATAAACACACATGACTTCATGTTGATTTTATTTTTTAAACATGACTGAAAAAATACAGTTGTGCACCTTTTCCCTAGACCTGCTAAACTGGAAGAATTGTTTTTCTTTGTATTAAATAATCTATAGATATATCTGTGGTTTGGTTTACAGTCCTTCAGATTGTTATTGAGATCATTTCAGATCACGCTGTGTCAAGTTTCCCGAAATTATTAATAATTCATGTTTGATATTGACTGAAATAAAGGGAGAGAGTTACAGGGGATGGAGGAAGGAATGGGCTCTATTTCTTTAAAAGCAAACTGAGATGGATGGAGGGTTTACATCTTAGCCACATTCATTAACATGCAAATATGAGATTGTTAATGAAAAAAATTAAAAAGAATAATTAGCCCTGCATCAAGATATACCTACTCATACAGCTTATATTTAAATAAGCATATGCATTTTCTTCTATGCATTGGCTACATCATACTCAATTAAAAAGCATAACAAACATGGCCTTGATCTGCAAACTCTTAATAAATGAGCAACACTTAATTTATTTGAGTAATCCTATTGCATTCAAGGGTAACATATAGGGAGAGATCAGTGATTCTTCTAGCCTGGTATCTTGTTGCTGCCCTTAACTAATGCGAACATTCCTGATGAACGTGTAAAATATCCATAATTCATCTATTTATATAATATCATACTGGTGGATAATGGGGATATATCTTTTAAATGTATTCTAGATAGCATACATGTAGTTGCTATTCTTATGGTAAGGGTAAGTATAAGGCTATGTCAACAGTACAAAGAAAAGTCAGAAATAGATATGCAAATTGCGAACTGCAATTTACATATCTTTTTTCTGCTTTTCTTCTGAAAGAGGTTTTTCTGACATTTGACCCAACTACTCCAGGCCAAATGTCAGAAAAAAAACCCTCTTTCGGAACATCCCTTCTTCCTCATAGAACAAGGTTTACAGGGATGCCGAAAAAATGCATCTGCTTTTCTGAAATTTTGGTTGGAAAAGCAGACATGTTCGTTCCTGGGACACGGCAGAGCTTCTCTGGGATATATCCTGGTAAAGCTCTGCAATGTAGACATGGTCTAAGAGTTGGCACACTACTGGCTTCTCTATTTCTTCAGACAAAGATGTATAAAAGTTTAAAATGATTTTAAGAGGGTTTTTTTCTTTTCCCCTCCCTTTATTGTCAACAAAGAGTCCATGTAAACAGAACTGGCTTCTGCAAGGGTACGTCTAAACTACATGCCTCCGTCGACGGAGGCATGTAGATTAGCCAGATCGGCAGAGGGAAATGAAGCCGCGATTAAAATAATCGCGGCTTCATTTAAATTTAAATGGCTGCCCCGCTCTGCCGATCAGCTGTTTGTTGGCAGATCGTGGCAGTCTGGATGCGCCACGCCGACAAAGAAGCCTTTCTTGATCGGCACAGGTAAACCTGGTTTCACGAGGCTTACCTGTGCCAATCAAGAAAGGCTTCTTTGTCGGCGCGTCGCGTCCAGACAGCCCCGATCTGCCGACAAACAGCTGATCGGCAGAGCGGGGCAGCCATTTAAATTTAAATGAAGCCGCGATTATTTTAATCGCGGCTTCATTTCCCTCTGCCGATCTGGCTAATCTACATGCCTCCGTCGATGGAGGCATGTAGTCTAGACACACCCCAAGTGTCCCACAATGCCTACCCTGATGGCTCTCCTCAGTTTTGATCTCTGCTGCCTTACAAACATGCACTCTTCCTCTTTGAAAGCTCTGAGAACTGAGTATGTAGCTCCCTTTGGGGAACAAAGTTCTGCCCTCAATAGGAATGCAAAAGGAAGGCAGACTGCTGCTGCAAGGGAAAGGGGACAGACTGCTGTGCTGTTTTGACATTCCTCAGCATGGAGAGCTCACAGAACTACTCATGATGCTGCTCCTGGCAGCTGAGGAGGCTGTAGATGTACTGAGGGGGAATCCCAAGATACACAGGGATCAGCTCTACCTTCCCACAACATAGCACTTGGGATACATACCCACAATGCATTGCTCTTATTGTTGGTGATGGCGATACCCCCAGTGTAGATATGATCGGTTGAAAGAGAGGACAAGTGTTAACACCTTCTGGTGATTTTTGTTTTTGCTGACTTTTGGGTGTCGACTTAAGTTTTATTGAGAAAACTTAGTAGTGTAGACATATGCAAACTCAGGCTCACGGGTGATTTAAGAAAAGAATGGGACTTGTGTAGTTTTCTGCAAGAGAATGAATGTAACTCTAAATACTGAATGGCATTATACCGAATGGTATTATACTTGAATCTATTAGTGCTTTCTTAAGATGTGCACCCATTTCTAGGAGTGAAGATGTTCTTTTTTTTATTTTGTAGAGAAGGGTTCCATAAAAATACTATTTGAGTTTACACAAGCTGGGATTGCAAGGAATCTATCTCATAGCCTACCCCAGATCAACTACGTGAAATATGGAATTTTCCTGCCTTCCACTAATACTTTTGGAATTCATTATTGTCAAAGGCAGGACACCAGGATTGGATGGATCTTTAATCTCTTTGCATGTATCATCCTATACATTTCACTATTAAGGTTCATATTCAAAATACAAGATATAAAGAAGAGAAAATATGAATCACTAGCATGACACTGAATATGGCAGAGTGAATTTATACGTGTTCTGGAACAATTAACTAGCTCCCATCTTCTGGGTAGCATCTTTTCCTAATAATAATAATAATAATAATAATAATAATTAATAATGCCCCTCAAATGGCTTCAACTATTCTGATGCCAAATAGGAGCTCAATAGCACCAACAAACTCCTCTATAAGCTGCAAATCCAGAAGATAAGAGACACATTAGCCAAGATGTCTGCCACTGTGGACAGTGAGAGTGCTGACTGTTCAGAAAGATGGCTGCAGATGTTCTCACTCTTAGGGCTTGTCTACACTGGCCCCTTTTCTGAAAGGGGCATGTTAATTTCACAGGTCGTAATAGGGAAATCTGCGGGAGATTTAAATATCCCCCGCGGCATTTAAATAAAAATGTCCGCTGCTTTTTTCCGGCTTTTAGAAAAGTACTTCAAAGTAGGAATAAGATCCTCCGGAAAAGGGCGCTTTTTCCGGAGGATCGGGGCCAGTGTAGACGCTCTTTTCCGGCTTTTCTAAAAGCCGGAAAAAATGGCGGACATTTTTATTTAAATGCCGCGGGGGATATTTAAATCCCCCACGGATTTCCCTATTACGACCTGTGAAATTAACATGCCCCTTTCGGAAAAGGGGCCAGTGTAGACGTAGCCTTACAGTTATACTCACCACTCTCCAGCAACACTGTCAGCAGCTGAAACTTTCTGAAAGCTAATATCAGGAAGAATGATGGGGCAAAGGGTTAAAAACCATACAATCATAATTCTTTGAATCATAGGTTATTATTGGGTGCTTGAGTGGCGCACACTGATAATGCTACACTCAAGTTATTCAACCGTAAATAGGGCATACAATCTCTCCCAAATTAGAGGTTTATTCTATAATTAGATTCACCAACCCAATAACAAAAGAGTTTCTACAGTATTACTTCTGGTTAATAAGAAGCCAAACACCCTTCAGGCATTCTAGCCCATGGCTCCTATCCAGTCAATCAAGATTAATATAATGAGAGATTATTGAACATCATTTCACCATATGCGAGGTCTTTACTGATCTCCAAGGACCAGACACTTAGCCCAGATCAAAATGGATTACAAATCAAATATCATGTTGTCATCTAATACTTAGTAAACTAAATAAAGAGTTTAATTGTAGGGTGAAAATTTCTGAGGCAGGCTATGATATTCTGTTAAGAACCCCAATCTAAATTCAGACTCTGGGAATGGCACATAAACACAGTACATGGTTATTCCCCTTCCCCACCGGTCTAGCCCATCAAAGGAAAGCGATCACCCAGGATGGGAGGCAGGACATGACATATTCAATGATGCCAATGTCTTTACTTTAATCCCCAGATGAATCACAGATATTCCCAAATGGACCACATCCTGCAGAGATACCTTCTTGAAGCTGACAGACATATCACCACTTAACTGATAATTGATCATTGATGTCTGCTTTGTGTAAATACTTGTTTACTGGAACCACTGATGTTTGCTTTGTTTAAAGAAAACACTATGTAACTTTATATTATTACTCTTATTAGCACCTATCCAGGGGTCCAGGACCTTACTTCCCCCCATCACTTTGATCTGCCAATTGGGCAGCCCATATAATTAGTTGTAACCTATTGTTTGGCAGTGTTCAATGAGCTTAGCAAGTGATAGTCCACCCAGCACCGTGTGTGTAATAAACTCTCCTGCTTGCTTCACCTACGGTGTCCAGATTCTGTTCCTTCAATAATAACAAAAGAAGAAAGTTTTAAATGATTAATAGATTATATACCTATAAATTAATATATTACATATATGCAAATGCTTGCTAAGTCAGGTTTGTAGCAGTGATGTTATGGTCTGGTGGCTTGTAAAGAAACTCTGGTAACTTCCAAAAGATTGGAACATCCATATTTCAAGGTTCTTCTTTTAGTTGTAAATCCAAAGTCTAGACAATCAGAGCAGGAAAGAGGCAACATGGAGATGTTCTAGGTGTCCTTTTTATATCCTCTGCTATGTACACTGAAATTTACTATCCCATATAGAACCCACAGCCCTTGTATGTGAAAAATTACAGACCAAGATGGATTCCAGGTTTACTTGAGATTATCACATACTTTGATGAATCACAAGAGATGGTCATTGACTTCTTGCTGTCAGAGGCAACCTCAGGAAGAGCTATCTGGATACAGTGAATTTCTTCAATGGCCCATTCTTCAGTGTCCTTTATTGGCCATTAACACATAGTTGTCTAGCTCTAATATAAATTCTGGCCAGGGCAGGTGTCACCCAGAAAAATAACACAGACTTAAACTTCAGGTATATAGCCAATACTTACAAGTTATAACTTCAGATACAAGGATGGTAGATGAATTTCACCAGGAAAATCATACTTGACTTCCATTGGCACCATACGTGATTTATGGTAATTACAGGCAGTCCCTGACTTACGCGGATCCGACTTACATTGGATCCGCACTTACGAATTGGGCTTTTCTCGCTCCGGAGCTCACGGACGGCGTGTCGCTGCCCGTGTCCTCCGGGGCAAGAAAAGCTTCTCTCGGTCTCCCTGTTCTGCTGGGGGGGTCCAGCAAAGCTGCTGGACCCCCCCCAGCAGACCTGGGACACCCGAGCAAAGCCGCCGCCTGGGGGACAGGAGCAAAGCCGCCCAGGCAGCAGGACCCCCGACGCCTGGGCGGCTTTGCTCCTGTCCCCCTGGTCTGCTGCGGGGGTCCAGCGGCTTTGCTGGACCCCCCCAGCAGACCAGGGGGACAGGAGCAAAGCCGCACAGGCAGCATCCCACCACCTGTGCGGCTTTGCTCGGGGGCAAAGAAGCAAAGCCACACGGGCGGCGGAGTCCCTCCGCCTGTGCGGCTTTGCTCGGGTCTCCCTGGTGTGCTGGGGGACTCCCCCCAGCACCCAAGGGAGACAGGAGCAAAGCCGCACAGGAAGCGGGGTCCCTCTGCCTGTGTGGCTTTGCTCAGGTCTCTCTGGTCTGCTGGGGGAGGAGGGGGCACAGCTAGTGCGCCCCCCCCCCCCCCAGCAGACCAGGCTTTTGTTGCAGGACGCCTCGGGTAGAGCAGCTGGGGTGTTGCTGGGTTGGTCCTGTGGGAACCTACCGGGCAGCACCCCAGCTGTTCTGTCCCAGGCTCCAGATTCAGCAGCTGTTGAAACTGATCAGGCTGATTCCAGAAAGCTGGGGGCAGAGCAACTCTGCCTCCGGCTTCCTGTAGTCAGCCCCTGGTCAGTTTCAGTGGCAGCAGCTGAATCTGGAGCCAGTTCCGACTTACATACAAATTCAACTTAAGAACAAACCTATAATCCCTATCTTGTACGTAACCCAGGGACTGCCTGTACAAGATTTACAAGATTTATGGTAATTTTATAGCAGTGGCCTTTACAGCATTGTTTGCATCTTTCATATAGGCCTATAGTCTGGCCTTCACAATGCTGTCTGCATCTTTTAACACGGAGTAATTTTCCTCAGAATTATTACAAGTTTCTTTTCTACACTCAGTCTGTATTTGCGAGTAGGGAAGTATTTCCTCTCAGAGATGTCCCAGGGTGGGGTGTGAATTTCCCAGACTTATGGTGCTTAAGCCAGCACTGTGTTGTGGAAAGGAATCCCTAGATATTAAACCTGGTCTTGGGCAATGCTCACAGAAGGGTTATATCAGTTTGACCCAGATGCCATGGGATAGGCTTATACTCCTGAAGTATCCCTGATGAGTGGTAAAGAAGTTCTACAAACCCCTCACACCCATGTTATCACAACATTCTTTTTTAATATCTCATTTTTATTTCCATACGTTTTTGCTTCTGTTAAAATCAACAACAAGAACTTTAGAGTGTGGTGCATATGACAAAAAACATAATTTGTCAGAATACCCTAGGATATAAAGATATTGACATTAGAATTAAGGTAATTAGGGGAATTATCAATAAACCGAGAACTATATATTTTAAGAAATTCATCTGTGAAATTTAGTCTCAAAAGTAGGCTATGTTCACAGTGTAGGGTGTAGCTACATACTGCAGTGAAAGGTCCCTGCTGCCAGAGCCTTTTCCTGCTCACTGGAAAGGCTTCAGGAGCAGGGAGGCTGTGTGAAACTTAACTGTTAAAAATAGCAGTGAACACAGAAAGGCATAATTCAGGTGCACATTCAGGGTACATTCCCTAAAGTTTTGACATGTCTTTTTTCTATTTGCTGAAGCAGTGCCTCTCTCTCTTCACTGATATGTATACCCATGATAGGGAAATTCAGGGTACGTCTAAACTACATGGCTCCGTCGACGGAGCCATGTAGATTTGTTTGTTTGGCAAAGGGAAATGAAGCCGCGATTTAAATAATCGCGGCTTCATTTAAATTTACATGGCTGCCGCGCTGAGCCGACAAACAGCTGATCAGCTGTTTGTCAGCTCAGCGCGCTAGTCTGGACGCTCCCCTGACAACATGAAAGTCTTTTATCAACCTCCCCAGTAAACCTCATCTTACGAGGCATAACGGGGAGGTCGATAAAGAGCTTTCAGGTCGGTGCGGGAGTGTCCAGACTAGACCGCTGAGCTGACAAACAGCTGATCAGCTGTTTGTCGGTTCAGCACGGCAGCCATGTAAATTTAAATGAAGCTGCGATTATTTAAATCACGGCTTCATTTCCCTTTGCCGATCAGCCTAATCTACATGGCTCCATTGATGGAGCCATGTAGTTTAGACACAGCCTAGTGTATACACTCTACCCAACACCATAAATTTAGACATTGCCTACTATTTATCAGTTTTATTACATTTTTTAAATGTTTTTTGCATATGTATGTTTGCATAGTATGGCTGGTCATTATGAACTGTAGAGTTTATTTTTTCACTTATCTGTTTGCATTGCCATGTTTGTATTAAAACAACAACAACAAAGATAATAAAAAGAAGAAATAGGAAAATTATTTTCTAAGTATGTGTATTCATATATTTATAATTAAAAGATTATTTTCAAATATATCATTTATAGTTACTTACATGATTAACAACAGAGGGGAATAGAAACTATAGGACTTTCCCTAGGAATTTGTTTGCTTAAAGGACCTTGCTTGAAAATTTGCAGAAATGGAAACAATCTTTGTATCTGACCTTCACCAAAAAAGACTTTGCAGTTTGGTTTCTTCAGAAAATGTTTGATGAAGAAAATACAAATGAAAATACATTGTGTCATTCTTTTTGTATTTACTTGTCAAAGATACTCTTAATTCATCTTATTTCATATTTCTTCGGAGACCAAAAAATCCATCAGTATGGCTATAACTGATAATTTAGTCTTATATAGAAAGAAAGAATGATCAAAGCCTTACCCCTACTTCTGACTATCTCAGCTTCAGCTTACAAGTGGAATGATAAATAAGATTTATAAGGACAACTAGATGGCTTATACAGCAATGTAAAAATATGCTAGAGGAAAGGTTATCTTAAAAATTCTGAACAAAAGATATTGATTTAAAAACAGGGATGTTCTTAAAAACATTTGTAAATAAAAGGAAGAAGTGCAAAGTCACTACGTCTTGTATTTAATATTCATTCTGTGATACAGTACTCAAGTTCATAGTTTGCCATAATATCAATAGAGAATAACTTTTCAAAGTCACACTACTATTTATCTGTGAGTTTTATTCTTAACACATTGAGCGACACACAGTCACATAAAACTATCATTGTTGAACTACTAATTACAAAATTCTAGGGTCAATTTTCTCCATTAACATTAATGGAAGTTTAGTACAATCATTGAGGAAAGTGTTATTGTATAATAACATGCCCAGAAAGACTATAAATCACAACACTGAAAGCCTTTTCCCACCTATGCTAGCTGTGTCATTATTCTATATCACCTGAAGATCCTTAGTGTGATTATAAAATATCATTTCTCCTTTATGAAACATGAAGCAATAACATATTTATTTAACCCATTGAGAATCCCATTTGCTGTCCAATTGAGAGTTAAGAGATTTTCTACAGCACCCACTTTGCCATTGTACAAAATTTTAGTTGAATGTTAGGACATTTTAGAACAGTTATATATTTTTAGAGTCAAACAAGTATCCCTTTTTTGGATACATTGAATTTTCCCAGTTTTTTTTAAATAAGAAAAAAAAGGGATATATTTTCTTTCTGGACTAGAATTTACAGGTAGACCAGAAATGGAGAATAGAATTCAGTACAAGATCTCTGTCCTGCTATAGAAATGGGTTTTCCATATTTAGCCATGACCTCTCTCTACAGATGTACTCTACTGGAAACAGGAAGTTGCCAAGCAATGGGACAAGCCATGTGAGCTCAGGAAGCAGATCTATTATGTGGAGCTAGACCTACTTTATGGAAAAAAAAAAAAGACAACAAGAGAATGATTGCTACTTTTGTTCCTATTTGTAGGTGCTTGGGATGTGCTCAGATATTGCAGGGATGTAAATCTCATAGGGTATGTCTAGACTAGCCCCCTAGTTCAAACTAGGGTGGCTAATGCAGGCATTTGAACTTGCAAATGAAGCCCAGGATTTAAATATCCCGGGCTTCATTTGCATGTTCCTGGGTGGGTGCCATTTTTAAATCCCCTTAGTTTGAACTGACTGCCTGCAGCTACACGCGGCAGTCAGAAGTTAATCCAAACTAAGTCCACACTGCAAAGTTACTGAGACCAACAGCTGGGGGCCCTGCGAGCCCTGCACTGCACCATGGAGCAGTGGGTTCAGGATGAATGGGAGTTCCGGCGGGAGCTGCTTGCCCAGGGTCGTGCCATCTGTGCCCATCTGCAGACCCTGGTGCAGAGCATGCTGCCTCCCCAGCTCCTGCTCCTCTTTCCACGCCTTCTCTCCTTCCCACCTCTCCCTCCTCAACCTCCACACCCTCCTCCCCATCCCCCCGGGGACTCTGAGGTACGCATGGTCTTAATGTTTAAGAGGCGGAAAAGTTCCGCCATCAGTTTGGAAGTCACATTGGTCCCTTGGTCAGTTAGGGAGGAGCACAGTTTGCTGGGGGGGGAGAGCCAGTGGAAGGCTTCCGGCAGAGGAAGCAGGAGCTCCTTGGAGGGAGACAAGCTGGGGATGACCAGCAAAGGCTGGAGGAGGGCCAGCCAAGACTTCCCCTGGCTAGGGGCTGGAGACAAAGCCCCCTTGAGGACTTAACAAACATTTGAACTATCTCACCCATTACCAAGACAGTTTCCCCAATTATCACCTCTAATACCATTAGAACAGAACACCACTGGCCATCACCTATAGTCCCCAGCTAAAACCTCTCCAATGCATCATTAGTGATCTTCAGCCCATCCTGGACAATGATCCCTCGCTCTCACAGGCCTTGGGAGGTAGGCCGGTCCTTGCCCACAGACAACCCGCCAACCTGAAGCATATTCTCACCAGCAACTACACACCGCACCATAATAACTAACTCAGGAACCAATCCTTGCAACAAACCTCGGTGCCAACTACATACACCAGCAACACCATCACAGGACCTAACCAGATCAGCCATACTGTCACTGGTACATTCTCCTGCACATCCACCAACGTAATATATGCCATCATGTGCCAACAATGCCCCACTGCTATATACATCGGCCAAACAGGACAGTCCCTACGTAAAAGAATCAATGGACACAAATCTGATATTAGGAATGGCAACATACAAAAACCTGTAGGGGAACACTTCAATCTTCCTGGACACACAATTGCAGATCTAAAAGTAGCCATCCTGCAGCAAAAAAACTTCAGGACCAGACTTCAAAGAGAAACTGCTGAGCTACAGTTCATCTTTAAGTTTGACACAATCAACTCTGGATTAAACAAAGACTGTGAATGGCTTGCTAACTACAAAAGCAGCTTCTATTCTCTTGGAATTCACACCTCCAGATCAGCTGCTAGAAGTGGGCCTCATCCTCCTTGATTGGATCCACATGGTCATCTCCAGCCTGATCCTGGCCTGCATATTTATTCCTGCCTCTGGAAATTTCCACTACATGCATCTGACGAAGTGGGTCTTTGCCCACGAAAGCTTATGCTCCTACACTTCAGTTAGTCTATAAGGTGCCACAGGACTCCTCGTCTCTAATACCATTAACTCACAAACATCCCACTCTCCCCACCTCTAATATCATCAATTCACAGACACTTACCTTCCTTCCTCCCCCCCCCCCCCCCCCCCCTCGCCCTCCTGTTCTGCAATGTGATTTGTCCTTTTCATATTTGTTCATTTTTTTTAATTGTATCCTTTGGTATATATGGTTGTGACTACTTTCTTCCACTATTTGATCTGAGGAAGTGGGTCTGGCCCACGAAAGCTCATCATCTAATAAACCATCTTGTTAGTCTTTAAAGTGCTACATTGTCCTGCATTTTGCTTCAACTACCCCAGACTAACACGGCTACATTTCTATCACTATTCTATAGGTAAGCAGAGCCAGTGAGACAGATGCCTATTGTAACAGGGCAGCTGCTCTGTACTGGACCTTTAAGAGCCAAACCCCAGCCTGGAGCAGGCCCGGGGAGTTCAGCCCAGCTGGGCGGCATTGGCCAATTAAGGCCCAGCTGGGAGCAATAAAAGGGAAGGGCTGCTTCAGCAAAGGGAGTGTGAGCCTGGCTGCTGAGGGAGCAGGATGCTCCCTGGAGCTAGGGCAGGGCTAGAGTGTCAGGCTGGGCCAGGGCGCTTGGACAGCCAACCGGCCAGCCTGCTAGGCCTGCAGCAAGGCCTGCTGGAGAGACACCAACCCCCGGAAGGGGGGCTCAGAGCGAGTGACTTGGGCACTGCCGGAGGGCAGTGTGGCGAAGAGAACGACGTGACCGGAGGATTCCAGAGGGGAAACGCCACGTGAGCGGAGGCCCGGGTGGAATGGACTGATTCCGGGGACAGACGATGGACCCCCGCTACGGTGGTGAGTGACCCCCTCACACCTATGATGAGCAACCCATACAGACTGTAACTTGCCCTGAGAGGGGCTATATGAGGACAGTCAGGGGGCACTGAGGCACAGTGGGGGCATGAACCCCCTGACAGGGTGTTACTGGTAAGGTACGCTAAAGTTTTGTGTCTTAATCGGTCCCTATAGACCCTTCTGGTGCACACAAAAACCTCCCTGTTGTGATCTAACATAGTACTGTTTCAAACAGCACTTCTTTAGCGTATAGGGAATTTTTAATGTGCACCAGGAGGGTCTGTGTGGGCCAATAAATGAACAACACATAAGTGTGCTTTAGAAATCACTCGTCTGTCCAGTGCATTGCTGCCCTCTGTAAACAAGTTCTAATGTACCTATGATCTATATTATGCTGCTATATGTTCCTTTCTTCCTGGCTATAAACATCTTGTTTAGATTTTACAGACACGCAAATGTTCTACATCTTTATATGTGATTCAAAATCATTTATTCAATATTTACACTTGGAACTGGAGATGAGATCAGGTGGAGATGGAGGTTAGGTGGGAGTACAGATGGCTAATCTGTGCAACTGTTCATTAGTGTCTGTGCAATTACAACGACAGTAATATTTTTAGCATGTTAGCTCCATGAGAGCTAATGTGAGTATGTCAATGTGAACTGGGTGCAAAGGTTAGCCATCTGGACTCCCATCTGACTTCCATGGATATTTTCTTGTGGCACCTAAACAGTGAAGCTTTGTGCTGCTGCCCATGCTATTCTGGCTACACTACTTACGTTTTAATATGCTAACTTGATGAGAAGTAGTGTGAGTGTGTCTATGTGAGCTAGGAATCCCACTGCTAGCTCCAAGTATTGACATTCCCTTACTTACAGAAGGGGACTCTATTTAGTCTCGACTACAGAGTTTTGTCAACAAAAGTGGACTTTTGTCGACAAAACTATACCTGCGTCTACACTACTGCTGAGTTCTGTCGACATAACGTCGACAGAACTCAGCAGTTTTGTCGACGCTGGTAAACCTCATTTTATGAGGCATAACGCCTTTTGTCGACAGAGTTCTGTCAACAGAAGGTGTTATTGCATGTAGGGTTGTGTCTAGACTACAGGGTTTTGTTGACAAAGCAGCTTGCTTTGTCAACAGAACTAAATGTGTCTAGACGCTCTTTGTCGACAGAAGTTTTGTCGACAGATACTGTCGACAAAACTTCTGTCGACAAAAGCCTGTAGTTTAGACGTACCCTGGGACTAAACATGTCTAGAATGACACCTAGATTTCAAGTGAGTAAGGTAAAAATAACATATAAAATAATTACCTGTTCTTAAATCTAAAGGCAATCTGTTTTAAAATAGTTTCTACCTAAAATAGAAGTAATATGTGGTTACTGTATCTGCGGATATAAAATACATAAGATCTCATTTAGTTTCATTAAATGTAATTCCTAATTCATTGTCAAGCCACCAAGTTTAGAGGACTTTAGTTATCATTATTTAGAAAGTACCTAGTAATTCCTATTTCTGTGCTTTCTTGATAGGATATAGCCCCTCTGAATGAACATTTAACAGCTCTTCTAACCAAACTTTATATCTAAGAGCTGCACAAAACACATACTACAAGAGCACTTATCTCAATAACAAAGAATAAGAGAGAGAGGAGAAAACCCCAGTCATGTGGATGCATCAGAGATGAGTAGATGGATATGATAGTTTTCCCCTTGCTTTGTTCTGATAGTAATATGGATATGAAGGCTGTGCAAACAAGTGACCAATTACTCATTGTGTATTACAACTAATGAGGTGCATTTGTAACATTAATATAATGTGTCTGGCTCATAATGTTCTGTAACACATGTACTATTTAGCTGAATGATTTATGAGATCTCTATTATGGTCTAATACATTTCCTAGAGTACTAGATGAGATTGATTATTCTGAGGAGAAGTTTTCTAGCAGAAAGTATTTTCTGTTCATTACAAATGTAATTAGCTAACAGTGCATCATATTTCATTAACCGTTGCTCTTTCGGTTTTTTTGATAGGTGTCCCTTCTTATTTAGCTGTCTCTCCTTCAGTTCTGAGTGCCAGGCATTTCCATTAAACTTTTCCAGTATTCACAAGTTTGCTTATTATCATCTCTGTATATAACTCAGGGCATGGGACTGGACTTGATGGCCTCTTGAAGTCCCTTCCAGTTCTTGTAGTCTATGATTCCATGATACTAAATATGGTTAAAAATTCACCATATCAGACTTAATTGTTTCATTTAAAGCAAAATCATAATATTCTTTTCATTTTTGGTTACTATTTTTAATCTTTTGTATTGAAAAAGCAAGTTTCTGTCCACAGTAACTTGATGGGTAATAGTCGATATCATCAAAAGTTTTCAAGAGTATTCTACAGTCAAACATGATATCTTCAGAGGCAGTAGGCAAAACATTTGCCTAAAATTTTTTTTTCATCTTCAAATGAGTGAGTGCTTCAAACACTCTGTGAGTGCTTCAACTTATATTATGTCCCTGCACTTTTGAATGCAGACGTTCAGCAGCAGCGTGTGTCCAGGTTATGCATGCACAGTCTCGGTCTTTCAGCATTGTTGGTGCCTTATCTGGTACATGCAAACCAATCCCTCTCACTTCCTTCTCAGTCATCCTTGATTTGAGATGAAGCTCCCATCAATCTTAAATCTGTTAGGATATTTAGTATTTAAAATAATCTTCAAGTCATTTTTAGTATAACAGATTTCCTTAACTTTTTTATTCCCCATTTACCTAAACCACCACCTCTCCAACTTTCTTTCAGCACCTTCTAGAGTAGGTAATATTTACTCATGTAAACTACATTAGCTTGTACCATGCCCAGTTTACTGGGCTTAAAAAACTGCTTTTCATGACAGGACATGATCCTGGTTTTGGATGACATTCTCAATGTATCTGCTGCTTGAGTGAATCACATATCCCTCAGAAGTGCTGTCTGCAGCAACCTAAAGCATTGCACCAGGAGAGACAGAGACCCATGTCTCAAAATTAGCCTGATGGAAAAATCTCTGTGACAAGCATCTGATCCAAGCCAGGAGACTCACTCTGGACAATGATCTCCAGAGACATCACCCTCCATACAGGAGAAGACCCATTCCTCCAAAAAGGCAATGAGGCATTTCCTCCAAACTTGAAATGCCTACTAAAGAACAGCCAAGAAACAGTCTCCCACTTATTCCTTATTTTTGGTATTGACTATAATATGACTGAGTACATACAAAGCAGTGGGATCCTCTGGCACCACCTTCCTACACCATGGCATCTGCTGACCCCAAGCAAGCAAACTCATAGTTGACATGACCCCTACTAAAATGGCATTATCTCCACTCACCACTTCACTACTGAAACCATCTACCCCAGGCCTTTTCTACAACACAAATACTTATGGGTATTTTTGGTATACTTATGGATATCTACCAGAATCCCTACTTCTTGATATCAACATTTCTCCAGTATGCATGATACCTGACCAACCCATTTCACCTATGGGCCCTCCACTTTCCAGAAAGGAGGAAGATAGAGAAAACATCTTCCTCTTCATACCACACCATTCCTCTCCCATCCAGCCAATCTCGAGTCAACCTAGGACATGTATGTCCAACACATCATCATGGTTTGATATACAATTCTGGTACCATCACCAGTGAATGCCTCCAGCTATTTCCCCCCACACAGTGGTCTTGTTGGGATGCCTGAGCTACATACAGGAGGTAGTACTCTAGACATCTCAATCCCTCCAGTTCTCCAAAACTGACCCTGGAACAGGACAAGCCACTACCTGCTGATAATTCCTCCTCTTCCCCAGACAGTGCCTCCACCACCCTCAGTCACAGGCAATTTCAAACAGTTCCAGGAAATTCAGATGAGTGCCAGAATGCCTGAAGATTACTTTGGACGAGGGTCCAGAGTGCCAACATAAGCTATTGAACATTCTTAAGATCTCCTTAGCTTCCACAATAGTGTTCCCAATAAATGATGTGCTCATGGAACTAGCCAAAAACATCTGGCAGACCTCAGCAACAATAGTGCCCAACTGCAAAAGATCCAATAAAAAAGTACTATGTTCCCTCAAATGTGTTACAGTTTTTATTCTCTCATCTGTCACTAAACACATTGGTTGTTGATATGGTCAGTCAATGCAGTAGACATTAGTAATATTGGTCCATGCCAGAAAACAAAGATTGGAAGCCATATAACAAAGATCTGGAGCTTTTTGTCTGGAAGGCCTACTTATCAGCAATATTACAAGTTAGAGTTGCCAACTGTGCAGCCCTAATGGCAGAATATGACCATGTAAATTGCTGCAACTTTGCAGAATTTATTCATTTAATTATTTATCCCAGAAGATAAAAGGTATCAATACAAATTTATTCTAGCTGAGGGTCAGTTCTTAGCTAGATTTGCCCTGCAGTCATCCCTGCCATCATTAGGTGTTGGGCATCAAGACTGCCCCTTTCAGCCTGAGCATCGGCCTGAACACCTGAACTGCTTGCTACCTTGTCCTGAACTAGAGCCTGGGCATATTGAATGTTGCTAGGCCTGAGCACCCGACCTGTTTGCTGCCCCATCTTAAATGCTGCCCCACCCTGACTCTTACTCGGCCTGAACATAAGCCCAAGTATCTGCACTGGATGTTGCCCCTCCCTGAAGCAGGGACTGGGCCAGACTGTTTACCTGTTTGGCCTGCTTATAAGTTAGGCACTGTAATCATCCAGGTCAGCAGGAGGCCATGCTGACTGACTGCACTGGCCTGGCTAAATAGGAATTTCCAGCTCCCTGGGCCCAGCTCTCCCACATGGATCAGGGCCTTATGCTGCGGGCTGGGCCACAGTTCACATAGTCTGCATCCTTGATCAGGACGAGGCAACAAACAAACAGCCTCAGGGTTCAGTAGTCATGGTCCTGGTTCAGGGTGGGGCAGCAAAGAAACAAGCAGTATAGCGTTCTGGAGCCCAGGCCTTGGGTCAGAGCAGGTTAGGGAACAGTTATCGGCTCAGGCCTGGCTACAGGCTGAGCAGCAGTTTGTAAGGATACACCCAAATCAGAGCATGGTAACAAAAAAGCAGTTCAAACTGTTTAATACTTAGGCAAGTCTGCAGGCTGAGCAGTGGTCAGGTCTCTTTGCTCTCTGGTGGAGACCCAAGAAGCGCAGGGTTTTTCTCCCTTTAGGTGGGGAATCTGCCATCTGGGTGGGGGGGGGGGTGATGTGGGGAGAATCAGGTCCACCCACTCCACTGCATCCCAGCCCATGGCCCTAGCAGTGATCCTGACCACAACAAGATGCTCAGGTCTATGGGTCAGTGGGGATCCTGACCACAACACCCTGCCCAACTGACCTCCATTTCCTTAGACACACTGGGCTTAGCTTTCCCTGGGCCCCTTCCCAGTTTCCCCGTGGGCCTACCTGGATCAACTGCTGAGCCTCAGAGTCTGCTGGGGCCAATGGCACTTGCAGGGTATCCATGGGCTCAGGGTCTGGGTCACACACTGGTCCCAGAGGTGCAGACCAGTCTCCGGAGCCTTGTATGGGCTCTGGCCATCTCAGCCCCTCTTCAGAGCCTGGCAGTGGTTGGGGTAGCATTGGTCCATGTCCAGGGTCGAGCAGAAGTCCTAGAAGCCTGACCCAGTCATCCCTCATATGGCGGGACAGCTGTAGCTCCCAGCTGAGAAGGCTGGGGAGAGTGTCTGCCCTGTTCACCGACTGGACTCTAACTGAACTCTCAGTCCCTGCTCTTATAGTCCCATCCCCACCCTTCTGCTCTAGTCCTACCCACCCAGGAGTTTTAGGGAGTGATTCCCCTTCAGGTCAGTGGAAGACCACACTGACTCATTACAGGCAGGTTGGCCTCACTCTGACCATGGATGAGATCAAGACTCTGACCTGATCCAGTACACATCCTATTTATCTTCATTCTCCCTACCATTCTCCCATCTCTCTCCCTCTTCAGGGACTCTTGTCAGGCACCACCACAGCAAGGGTACATCTACACAGAAACATTATTTCAAAATAACTAGTGTTATTTCAAAATAACAGTCTGCATCCACACAACAGGCAGTTATTTTGAAATAATGTTGAATACTGTCAAGTTAGACGACTTCAGACTCCTGTAACCCTCATTGAATGAGGAGTAAGGGAAGTGTGAGGGAGTAAGGGAGCAAGGGAAGAGTGCTCTATTTCAAAACAAGTGCTGTGTAGATACTCCCAATTTTGAACTAAGCTATTTCGAAATAAGCTATGGAATTGACATAGTTCAATTTGCATAGCTTATTTCGAGTTAAGTCCTGCTGTGTAGACACATCCAAGATATTGAACGGATTTTTCTTCTACTACTTCTTAACCCAGATTGAGGCCAATCCTGGATCTCAGAAAGCTCAACAAATTCATAAGGATCCAATGGTTCATGACAGTACACTACCATGATCACACCAGCGCTGGAACAAGGGGACTGATTCTTAGCCTTCACCCTTCAAGATGCTTATTTTTGCACATTTATATATCCCATGCACAGGAGATTTCTCATATTTAATTTGGGAATAGTCATCAATGAAAAACTTTACCTTTCAGTTTCTTGACAGCACCACAAATGTTCTCCAAAATCCTTCAAGTGGTGGTGGCACACTTTCTCAAATAAGGGTAATATTTCTCTATTTCTCTATCTTGACAATTGCCTATTAAAAATACCCACCAGAACAGGAGCCCTCAAAGTTATTCACAGAAAACTAGCTCTCTTCCTGAGACAAGGATTTCAGCTAAATGTCCAAAAATCAATTATAAATCCCATACAGAAATTAGACTTCATCAGGGTTCATCATAAAACCCTGGAAGTCATAGTTTTATTATTAATAAACAGATTCATTACTATGACCAATCTCATTATTTAAGTACTAAATAGTGCCTGTGTATGAACATGAATCTGCTTTCAGCTGGTAGGCCATATAACAGCAACCACATTTCTCATATAGTATTCTTATCTTCATATGCACTGCCTTCAGAACTGGCTAAGAACCATCTACATATCATACAAACACAGCCTGAAGAGATATTTCAAAATGCCATTCAAAATTAAAAAACTCTCTACACTGATGGATAAAACTCAAGAACATATGCAGGAGCATCCTTTTCATCCAGACTCCACTTTCAATTTTGCTTACAGCTGATGCTTCCTTGATAGGTTGGGTAGCACATCTACAGCACAACACAATTCAGTGCAGGAGGGTCTCCACCTGAGACAGTTACATATACATTTTTTAGAACTTGGAGCAGATTGCAACATATGCCTCCACTTCCTGCCAATGATCGGGGCCAGTTTGTAGCCAGATAGGAACCCCTCCTTCCCACTGTAACATCATATTTTCTTGCCTGTAAGCATACAGGGCACACGGAGCAGTAAAATCAGCATAGTCTTTGAAAGATTTGACAGGTGGCCCAGATATGCCAGCTCACCCAGTGACCCTGGACAACTGTAAGCAGAGATAAGAGGGTGGTTGAATTAATCGCTGACCAAGAGGCTGCCGAGGTGTGCCCTTGACTGAAACCCATATTGATACAATCACACACTCGTCTGGGGGGGAAGGAATCTCCCGCCCAGCAAAGAATGTTCAGTACTCCTAATTTAGTTATCTCTCTCTTACAAGTGTAAATTATTTGAAACTCCCTTGTAAGAACTGGTGCCACAAAAACGAACCAGTACAATTTGGCATCTTAGATAAGAAAGAGGATATGGGCCCCTAGGAGTATAAGGATGGGTTCAGCAGCACACTCACTCTGAGCATCGGTCTGCCATCAACCTGCTGGCCAGGTTAGGTGTTTGAACTCCTGAGCTTCCATGGGGATGCCCACCTCGTACTCGTCTTTCTGAGGAATTGGGGGACCAACCCTGGCCTGACCCGCTGGAGATGAGAGGCACAGAAGGGGGTAAAAATTGTACTTGTATGTGTCTTTTGTTTAAGTATATACATAGTGTTAGAGCTCTTTAAAGATTAAGCTGTCACTTGGTACCATTATTTTCTATCTTCCTTTTTCCTTTGTAACTTTTTTAAGATCTATATTTGCTAGCAGTTAAGAAGTAGAGCAATAGCTATTCTAACCACATGCTTTATGAGCCTTTTTAATAAACCTGTAATTGGTTAAGTTTTAACCTGACTCCTTCAGTTGCTGTAACAGAACCAAGCACAATTTAAAAGAACTCCAGCTGGTTATAAGGGACAGGTATAGGGAGAGCTGGGGTGTTTGGATTGTGTCACTTCCAGAGGACAGATCCAGGGGGCATCTCTCAGCCTTCCCTAGACTGTCCGCTGTGAAGGGATCATGTATCCTAGCTGTCAAAATCTGAGGTGTAATAAGCTCTCCCTGTAAACTTTGGGGCGTCTGTCAGTCTGTTGGCTGCTCGCCGTGGAGGGACCCCGGTCCTAGCGGTCAAATACATGGACGTTAAACTTCTCGGGGTGCCTGTCAGCCTCCCTAGGCTGTCTGCTGCGACGGGACCTTGTGTCCCAGCAGTTGAAGACTCGGGTGTAACACACACACACTGCCCTGGCCATCAGCTGACACAGTCCATGATTGATAATACCACATACGTTGTTCATAAACCAACAGGATGGAGCCTGGTCACATTGCTTGTGAAACAAAGCCATGAAACAATAGAGCTGGAGTATCCAATACAATGTCAATTGCTCAATTTCATACCTCCCAGGCTGTCAAAATGCTACAGCAGACATGCTCAGCAGAGACTTTCCTCAGGTCTGTAAATGGGAACTAAACAATGGGAACTAAACAACTAGAACATATTCAGACAATTGGGTCATCCATCCATCAACCTGTTTGCAACATCCCAGAATTAGAAATACCCACAATTGGTCTTGAAGGAAGATTGGGGGCCCCAATCCTTAGGGGAAGCATGCCTCCTTCAATGGGCATTTTTGTTATACATGTCCTACCCTACCCCTCCTCCAGATCACTCTGGGTATGTCTACACTACCCTCCTAGTTCGAACTAGGAGGGTAATGTAGGCATACCGCACTTGCAAATGAAGCCCGGGATTTGAATTTCCCGGGCTTCATTTGCATAAGCGGGGAGCCGCCATTTTTAAAACCCCGCTGGTTCGAACCCCGTGCAGAGCGGCTACACGGGGCTCGAAATAGGTAGTTCGGACTAGGCTTCCTATTCCGAGGTGTACCGGTAGTTCGGAATAGGAAGCCTA
Organism: Pelodiscus sinensis; assembly: GCF_052426305.1. Taxonomy (NCBI): domain Eukaryota; kingdom Metazoa; phylum Chordata; order Testudines; family Trionychidae; genus Pelodiscus; species Pelodiscus sinensis. The sequence continues at coordinate 40,479,596 of NC_143054.1, read as the reverse complement.
GTCCGAACTACCTAGTTCGAGCCCCGTGTAGCCGCGCTGCACGGGGTTCGAACCAGCGGGGTTTTAAAAATGGCAGCTCCCCGCTTATGCAAATGAAGCCCGGGAAATTCAAATCCCGGGCTTCATTGCAAGTGCGGTATGCCTACATTACCCCGCTAGTTCGAACTAGCGGGGTAGTGTAGACATACCCTCTGTTAGCAAGGATGATGCAGAAAATAAGTATTGACAAGACCAAGTTCATATTGAGAGGTGCAACATGGCCCAGACACTCCAGCACTCTTATCTGTTGTGGATAGCAGTTTGTACATCACATACTGTCATTCTTTTGTCAGACCTTCTATTACAGGACATGGTTCACCTTCCAAAGCTGGAGATACTTCACCTAAAAGCATGGTTTCTACCTGGTTCAGGATGAACTAACCTGTTCAAATCTGGTTAAGGACATAATACTAAACAGTAGAAAGAAATCAATCCTGTTTTTTACCTTTGGAAGAAGTTCTACATATGGTGTCAGAACAGACACATTAGTGCCAATTCCACTCACCTGTCTTTAGAATTGTACTATATCTTGGGATTAAAGACATCTGGACTTTCCATTAGTCAATTCAAAGTACATCTCATGATTATCACCTTTAACCACAAGCCTGAAGGGACATCAATAGCTGCCTCTTCAATCACAAAATGTTTTCTTACAGGTGTTGTACCTCGGTGTCTTCGTATCTCGGTACCTTTAGTGGTCTGAACTGTCAGTGTCAGCATCATCTGGTCCGGATCATCCTGGCACGTTCCTGACAGGACCTCTACTCCGTCGGTGATGATAAACTTTCAGCTGCGTGCATAACAATCAGTACTCCCTTTATCTAGAGTGTTAGATCGCATGCACTTGGGTCAACACAGGAGATCTCTGAGAGGCCCTGGAAACGACAGATGCAGGTAAGGTTTGAAATCAATCGAGCAGGTTTATTGTTGAATGCGAAGCTCTACCAGTTGGTAACAGTGATCAGTACAATGTTACACCACTGGGCACTATGGCCCACATTGACAAGATACCAACACTGGGCAGGCCTATTGCAATATATCAGATATTAACAGCAGTTAGTCAAAGTTAAGTTACTGTGCATTCTGTAAGTTTAGGCAGTGACACCTGCCATTCAGGCGCCTAGTGCGCCCGAGCCCACTCCCCCCCCCCCCATGGTCGGCCGGAGAGCACCTGTTGTGGTGTCCTTTTATAGACAGGTGCAAACAACTTACATCATTTTTTTACGTACGTAAAATCTATGAAAATAACTTTTTAAGTGGGTGAGTTGGGAACCTTCATTGCACACCCACCATTTGCCATCTTATTCAATAATAAGCTCACTCTAAGACCTCATCCAAAAGTTCTTCCTAAAGTATCTTCCTCCTTCTATATCAATTAACCAATCAATTGTCCCTCATTCTTTCCCAGATAACACAGAAGCTCTTAGGACTCAATATCGCATACTATAGATGTCAGACGTGCTAGCATTCTGCCTTGATAGAACTAAACCTTTCAGAAAATCTCGGAGGCTATTAATTTCCACTATGGAATACTCTACATAGCACATTTTTTTTCTCAGCATTATCTCAGCACAGAGAGTGGAATTAATACTGTCATTAGATTGGATAGCACATTCATGACCAGGCAAGGCATTGCTGCTAAAATTCTCTGATGAAAAGCACAGGAACGCACCTTCACCTGAAGTGGAACACCTGCAGGGTCACATATCTTGAAGAAAGTTACTGCAAAGGGTAAAAAAATAAAAGTAGTCTTGTAGCACTTCATGGTGAGTCTACACTGTATCGTAACTCGAAATACAATACACAATTTGAGCTATGCAAATTGAAGATCTTATTTTGATACTATTTTAAAATAGTTTATTTCATCATTTGGCACTGTCTACACTGTGCCAAATTTTTAAATAAAGCGGTATGCCAAAACATCCTTTACTACTTGTAGAATGAGGCTTACAGGGATGTCAGAATAGCGAGCCTGAAATAATTGCTTTAGTCAAAAAACAAATTCAAAAGAATTGGAAAAAATTTAACTTTTTTTTAAAAAATTTTAAAAATAAATCTTTCATTTTTTCAATTTTAAATGACTTCATTTTGTAATCTCTTTTAATTTATTTTTAATTGAAATGGTATAAAATCCTCAGAATTATAACAAATTTTGTTCAACCTGAGACACTTTTTAAAATCTTTTTTCAGACAACTTTAATTTTTAATAATGTAGCGTCAGCACATACCTATAGTAAGAAAATCTTTCAGAAAATATGAGAAGGTATCAGATTGAATTAATACGATAAAAGGAAAATCAGACTAAATTTATAAAGATCATTTATAAAACTCTCTAGGGATAAATTCTATATGTACTAATTGCATGCCCAAGTCTGCATTTTGCATGTAAATGGACAGCTGTTTTTTTGTGGACAATCAGAATTGTAGCTATTTTGTGTACACCAACATCTTTTCCATGAACACTAAATGTGCATGATAATTTTGAGAATGCAATTAGGTGACCAATTTAATTGATTTGTTTCTGAATATAATAGATTGCTTGAAGAAAATAAATTAAATCCATCATACACTTTTATTTAAATATCTTTGTGTGGGGTATATGAACTCCAGTATTTCCATGTATGCCTATATTTTATTCCAATTATATCCACTTGCAAATAGTTTGTTTCAAATTAGAAATCTCTAGAACCACGGATATCCATATTTTAAAAAAATGATTTTATATACACCTGCAAAAATATGGTGTGATCTACATATGAGTATATTGATACATTCATAGGTAGATCTTTCAGAGATGTATTTTTTTCTTTTTATAATAAATACCTTATTGTATAGTCCTGACTTTAGACGTGAATAGTTAGTCAACTTTCAAAGCCCTGGGAATGGAAATTGCTCATAGATAGAAATCATTTTAATGTTTTTTTCTTCATTTACAAAGAAATTTACTAAGCCTTGTGTCAGTGAATGTAGAAGGAACCAAAAAAAAGAAGCTGTTTCTTGATTTAGCTAAAAGAGCCAAAAATTCTCAATATAGCTTTTTCTAAGGTCATGCTGTATTTACAGGCCATTGCTATGCTTTCTTTCTTTTTTGCCTCTCTCTTGATTCTTTTCTCTCCTCATTTTTGTATATTTTCCTATCCTTCCTCACCCCATACACTTGGTCACAGTATAGTCAAAATGACCACTAAAATGGGTCTCCTTTCTGTTATGAGACTGTTATGCTTTGTTATAGATGTGACTCCTTAACTCTCTCTTACAACTCTCTTAAAGAGAGGACTCATTAAGACATTAGTTTGCATGAGGTTTCAGTCAGTTCATAATAAGCCGGCCAACAAGGAGAAGCAAAGGGGGAAGTTGCCTCAGGGCTAGTGATTCAAAGGGGCTCAGGGCTCCTGGATGCCACCACCACTTCAACAGCAATGGTAGGAACCCCAGTGCCTTTAAATAGCCACTGGAGTGCCACACTGTGCACTCCATGTGGCTCTGAGAGCTAGGGGAAGAGGCGCACCATGCTCTAGACCGCTGCCCTGGTCCACCCCTTTCACCCAAGGCCTTCCCCTTCTGGGAACCTGGAGTCAAGCCTCCCCCCATCCCAACCTTGTCCAAGGACCCACACAGGCTGTAAGTGCCCCTCACATTTTTCCCAATATATAGAAATATCTCCAGTTGTGCAGCCCATGTTTACGGAGCCTTGCCCTGAAAATTAAAATACACTGTGTTATACGCTGCCCTTAAATAAATATCCAGCAAAGCCCTCTAACTTCACCTCATTCTTCTCAAAACACAGAAAAAGAAGGCAACCTTTGAAGTTTGGCCAGAAGTTTGAACTTAGGTGATCCAAGGTGCAAGGTGAGTGAATTCCAGAGTCAAACATCCATCACAAAGTGTGTCACTCTTACTTTTCCCCTTTCCTCAAAACTTGTGTTGTTTGGGCTGCAAGTAGGGAGCTGACCATGTTGTAAATGGGGCTTCAGAAGAAGCTTATACACCTGCTGCCTTTCACAGGATAAGCCATCTTATTCTTAGGGGGTACGTCTACACACCAAAGTTATTTTGGAATAACGGTTCTTATTCTGAAATAACTATGTGAGTGTTTACACAGCAATTCTGGTGTTTCAAAATAATTTTAAAATAATGGACAGCTTATTCTGACTTCTGTAAACCTCATTCCACAAAGAATAACGCCTATTCCGAAACAGCTATTTCGAAATAAGGCACATGTAGATGTTCCACTTTTCCTATTTTGAAATAGCATCTCACCAGGACAATTCTAAGTTCTTCATCCTGGAGCTCTAAATCGAGATTACACATCAAAATAGCATGTCTACACTGCAGGGAAGCCTGCCTTGCACTGATTTTGAGGCTTCCCTGTAGACATCCTATTTTGAAATAAGTTTTTTCAGAATAACTATTCCGGAATAGCTTATTCCAAAATAACTGTGCAGTGTAGATGTGGCTGTGTCTACATTGGTACCCCTTTCTGGAAAAGGGATGCTAATAAGACCAGTCGGAATTGCAAATACCGCGGGGGATTTAAATATCCCCCGCGACATTTGCATGAACATGGCTGCCGCTTTTTTCCAGCTCGGGGTTTTGCCGGAGAAAAGTGCCAGTCTAGACGGGATCTTGCAGAAAATAAGCCCTTTTCCACAAGATCCCTTATTCCTACTTTCAAGAAACTTTCAAGAAACTCCGGTATCTCGAAATAGCGTTCCAGTGTAGATGTAGCCTTAGAATTTAGTGAAAATTACCATAGAATTACAGAAGATTAGGGCTAGAAGAGACATCAGGAAGTCATCAAGTCCAACCCCCTGCTTCAAGTAGGACCAACCCTATATAAATTGTTCCAACCAGGGCTTTCTAGTGAAATAGCTTTCCTAATATCCAATTTAGACCTCCCCCACTGAAACTTCAAACCATTGCTGCTTGTTCTGCCAGCTGCCACCTTTGAGAATAGCTTAATTCCATTGCTTTAGGAACCCCTTCTTCATATAGTTGAAGGTTGCTATCAAAGGAATGTAAATAAGGGGCTTTGTCTTTGGCTGGTGTGACACACCCAAAACGGAAGCTGGGGATGCATGTCAGAGCTAAAGATTCTTTTTTGACTTAAAGGCATTCCTGAGATGGAAACAGATTTTAGGGTAAGTGTGTAATAACTTTTACTATATATGAATTAGCTAAGCATTTTCTTTTCATTCTGTTGTAACTAACTTTGATCTGTCTATTTTCACTTTCAACCATTTAACTCTTACTGTGTGCACTTAAAAAACATGTTTGTTTACTATCAAGACTAGTGTAAATAATTGTTATGGGGGACAATCTATGTGCATATTGTCTCTTTCATTGATAAAAATGGCAAGGATTAGAAGTAGCAGCTTTAATTTACACCAATGGTAGAAGGTCCTGCAGTCATCTAGATCAGAAGAGGCTGTAATAGACCTCTGCTCTGCTGTGCTCCTCCTTATTCTGAGGGCAAATGTATTCTGAGGGCAAAATGAACTTTTCATTCCAATATCTTGTTCACTTTCGTACCAGTGGGAAACTCACCTGCATGGAGAGAAATGTCTGCTTGCCATTGCTGACCAGATTAAATCCAATTATGCTGCTGCAGCACAGAATTTTGCTCATTTTCTACAAAGGCATTGCACAGAGGACAAAGCGGACACTGTTTTACGCAGGCATAACTGAGGGCAAGACATTCCTGCATTAGAATTTAGTTAACAATTCTGTTGACTATACACTAGTTAAATAAAAGCCAAACTACAATCTTGTATCTATTGTTTCTCCATTATTTTACATTTTTATGGCAGTGACACCTAATGATCTCAAACACATTGGAGTCCATTTTACAAGAAAATTTTACAAGGCAATACACAAACACATAAAATCACAGGCCTTACTCCAAATAATTTAAAATCTACACATGAAGATTAACAGAAATAGAAACTTATTTTTGTCACTAAAAAAGCTCAGCTATCTCTGAATTCACAAAAAGGAACAGAATTCAAGTAAGAAAGAGCCATTTCTGCATGGCTGATTATCAGAGTAAAAGCATACCTCAAAGATAAGAGTTGAAATACAACCCAGTGAAAATTCTTATTCAAGGCACAGAGATCACATAAAGCCATATTTCTTACAAGGGATTAAGTGAGTTTTAAACAGTGCATATGGTTTGATGTGAACTGCCATACTGAAACAAATGCACCCAGCATTTCCACATAGTCATGTTAATAGAGTTATATAAACAATTGATTGGAGGGGGGAGGCGGGATTTGGTAGCTAAACAAAAAATTAATTTTGGATCAATATAATATCACTTTTCTCAGTAAACCAAAATACAAAAAAAACCCCTCAAAATTGTTTCAGGTCAAATGAAATATTTCATTTTCAATGTTGGGGTCTTTTAATTGTGTTGTTATTAAAGGCAAAATATATTTATAAAAATGTTATTCATAAACCAGAGGTTAACAAAAGATTGGGATGCAGTGGTTCCTCTTTCCATCTGAATTTACAACTACCAGTCTATACTGTCAGTCTTTTTCTGTTCCATAAATATTTAATTAGTTAGGCTATGTCTACCCTGCAGCCCTATTTCAGAATATAATTTGAAATATAATGGGCTCATTATTCCGATGTCCCTACAAGCCCCATTCCATGAAGCGTGAGTGTCATTTTGGAATAGAGATTTATTTTGAAATAAGTGCTGTGTAGACAGCTCCAAATTTCTAAATAAGCTATTTCAAAATAAGATCAAAATAAGAAACACAATTTGCGTAGCTCAATTTGTGAATCTTATTTGAACCTGTCGTGCAGTGTAGATGCACACTTATATAAACTGGAGCAGCTTTAACAGGAGAAAAAATGAGACACTCTTTATCTTCTTTTATGACATGTAGCCATGTGGTTAAAGCACTCACTTAAGAGATAAGAGACCCATGTTCACTCTGACTCAAACCATATGTACTTGGGTTTTCCACTTTGCAGGTCAATGCATTAACCACTGGATATAGGTTATTCTGGGGACACCTTCACCTTCTCTGATGGTTTTGAGAAGGGGATGTAAGGAAGCCTCCATGTGACTCTATCTTAAAAAAATTTTGGCTGAAAATATTTGGTAAATGTGTGTCAAATTCATGAATAGTTTCCTTTGAACCAAAACTGCATATTTTTTGCAAAGAAACCATTTATCTGAAAAATATTATCCATCTCTAATTCTACTGATATTCATTGTTTTAAAAATATTTGAAAGATACATTCTGATTTCAGCTGAGGAGAGCTAGAAGTGATGGTTTAATTAAACAACTGTTAAATGAATAGACTTCTTTAAAGCTGCTAACTGAAAATTGTTCAATATGTGCAGTGAAATCAACTCAGTAAATCAGGAAATAAATGCCTACCAAGGTCTCTGTGGACAAAGTTCTTTCATCTGCTTAAGTGTCTTCCATTAAGAAAGTAAAATAAAAATGAAGAGAAGATTAAAGAGTGATAATTTCGAGGAGTATTAGGCAGGTTACTTGGAAATAAATATTATAGCCATGGTAATAAAATATCTCACAAATGGGCACAAGGGATCTCTTTCAGGGAAAAGCAGGAGGAATCTTTTCCCCAAGTTACAAATCAGGACCAGTTCCTAAGGGCTGAGAAATGCTTTGTAGTAACCATCCTGTCCTATATGCCCTATGATAGTGAGGCCCTGCATAGTGGCTGATCTTCTGCCCAGGCATCCTGTCTTTCTAACATTAGTAGGCATCATCAGCTAACTCTTGAACAGATAACTTTGCTACTTCTACTAAAAAATGTAGGCATTATCTTTATAAATGCTTATTGTCAGCTGCAATGTAATACTTTCAAAGCTAGTACCACCAGTAAAATCTGTTGAGTTTCTCTCTAGCAAGGAATTGTTTTGGGTATATTGATTAAGTACAGGTTATACTCCTGCAGACAAAACATTACATGGTGCCATGACATTACAACCATGTGCTCCACAAGATAGGATTTAGGCCTTGGGTTTTTTTAAAGGGTATTTAAGCACTGGAACTGGCCATGCAATTTCCAGTTCAGGTAAATATACCCACATTTCCTCTGATCAAGCTAGCGTACTAAAAATAGAAGTTTAGCTAGAGCAGCATGAATGGCCAAATGGCTAGCAGCTTTGAGTAACATTCTGTGTGAAACCCTAGACACGTATTTGGGTGGCTAGCCTGTTCTGCTGCCCATGTGGCTTCAATTTTGAGTGTGCTAGATCAATCAGAGATCATGTGGGTATGTCTACTGCACAGATTATTACACCTTCAGTTCCACTGTAAACATATCCATTGTGTCCAAGACAAGTGAAAAACGATTATGGATCATATTCAGGGTCATTTTCTTAGCAATGTCTGTGGATCTACACATTTTCTTCAGTGTTAACTGTTGTTCACACTCTCAGATGTCTTTACAGAAATTGTTACCAACAAAGAGCTAATTCTTTTGGGATAACAGAATGAAGTTAAATTTTCCATTTTAAAAGCATCAACTCTTTTATTGACCTAACCATATTCAGTGCGTAAGTTTCAAAGCAATATATGTTTGATCACATTGTCATAATGTTCATTGTTTACTTACAGGATGCTTATAATTTGAGTAGTACTATTTGGCCTTCAGCATTCACCTGTCCTGGTGCTCAAGGTGTTAAATAACAAAAGAACACAGGTAACAAGTTCAGGAGGACACTCCAAGCAAGAACACCAACTGAAAAAATCACAATAAGAAAGTGTAATACGTCGTAATCTTTTAGGCTTCACTGAAGCCTATTCCTGTCTCTCTGTGCACTTGACTGACCACATGCCATATATTTGATCTGCACTGCAGCATGTATTCTTTTTCACATCACAGAGACTAGTCTCTTGATCCACGCCATTGTACAGTGACTACAGTTCTGACTTATTATAACGTGACTCCTGTCTGCAGATGCAGACAGCACAGTTTGTTCTGAATCCCAGCAATGTAATTTCTGACTTATTTCATTATCCTGTCTGTTATAGGGTGCTGAGTAAGGAGGGCTTAATCAGACTCCTGCCACTTCAGCCCCAATCAAGAGAAATAGATTGGAGTTGGTAGAACATCCCTGTGTCTGTCTGGCAATAAGAAACAGCTACCATTCTAATTAGCTAGGGGTTATAAAGGAAGGGAGAAAGGAGGAAAAGGCCAGGCCCCAGGCCTGCTACCGGCAAAGTTTGGCTGTGAAAAATGTGTACGTAGACAAGAAGGTGGTGGTGATGGGAAACAGCTGTAAGTAAACTGCTTGTTTTTGCGTAAAAACCCCTTCTGCAAAAAAGGCTCGAATATATTATGCAAATGAAGGGTTACAAAATGCTAATCAGTGCATCATTTGCATACTCTTTGCCAGCAAAAGCCAGCAGTGTAGACATTGCCTAAGTGTATAATGCTCTGAAATGTCTATATAGATGCTCATATATCTCACAGCTATATTAAAATATTTAATAGTCTTTAAATGTCTCATTGTATCAGTGTCTTGGAACCAAATGGTGTACATGATTTCTAGAGGAGCAGCTTAGGAAGTGCTGAGTTTACTAAAAAAAGAAAAAAAAGACCGTTGTGTAGTGATAGGTAAAGAAGGATACACAGATAGATAGCAAAATGTGAAAAATAAAAGAAAGAGAATGAGCCACATGCAATTACATAAATTACACAATTCAGATCAAATGGTGTTGATTGCTACAACTTTTCTGCCTTCTATTATGGGACACATAATATAGCCTACAGCTCTCTATAGAGCAATATGACTAGCCTATATATGTAATTTCATTAAATTTAAATTAGCCCATCAATGTTGGCTTCTAAGCTGAATTCTCAGCCCTCTCTTTGTCCCCTTTGTACTGACCTCTGCATTTCCTTATACTGATAGAGAAGCCCAAATTAGTTCTCATATATACAAGAGAGCCATCTAGGACCCACCTCTCCTTTTATATGAAGAATGCATATATATCTAAGAACCTGACCTATAATATCCTCCATATCCCTTCCCTCTCTTTATTTTAGCAATATTGGATCTTACATGTCCATTGCAACAGCTAGCCCATGATGGTCTCGGACACTCAGCTCTGGTTTTCACTAGGGAGTTATTTTGAAATAACAAGAGGAGTGTCCACGCTATCAAGCCTGTTATTTCAAAATAAAAGGCTGGTTATTTCAAAATAACTCCCTCTTTCCATGAGCAATAACATTAATTTTGAAATAATTATTTTGAAACAGCAGTAGTGTGGATGCTCCAGGGCTGCTATTGCTAAATAATTACTCTCCAGGGTCATTTTAAGTAATTACTCTCCAGTGCTTTGTGGGGCTCTAAGTCAAGGTAGTGTGTCCACATTAAGGGTATGTCTATACTACAGATAAGATTGAACCTGCCACTGTTGATCTTCTAGGGTTCGAATTAATGGGTCTAGTGAAGACAAGCAAATTTGAACTGACAGGGGCACTCCAGTCAATGCTGGTAGTTCTGCTTCTATAAGGAGTAAGGGACATCAAAGGGACAGTGTTCTCCCTTTGATTTCCTGCAGTGTGGACAGTCCCAATAGTCAAGTTAAGGTACTTCAACTTCAGCTATGCAATTAACATAGCTGAAGTTGCATATTTTAATTCAATCTTATTGCATAGTGTAGACATACCCTAAGGGACCCTGCCTCAGACTAATTTTAAGGCTTCCCAGTAGTGTGTAAACACTATTTCAAAATAGTTATTTTGGGAGTTATTATTTCGAAATAACTTCCTAATGTAGCCATGCCCTCAATGTTTAAAGTTAAAAAAAAAAAAAAACATGTGTTTTATGTCATTTCATAAGCAGAAATTTAACAATATTATTTTTGTGTGTTTGTTCTGTGGTTGACTTTGAAAGGTTCAATATATACAATAAAGCAATCTGCATAAAGGGAAATTTTACTGAAGAAATTTCTTATTATTTGTATTATTTTTCTTTTTTAATTACTTCATAACTGATAGCTAGAGGCTTTGTTGAAATGGCAAAGAACCATATGCAAACTCTGTCATTTCTCTCTTTTTATTTAATGTAAAGTATTATACTTAATATCATGAACCCTATCTTCAGCTTCAAGATTGTCATAAAGAGTTTTTATCTACAGTATGAATTCTATTGGGAAATAAAAAAGTGAGACCAGTTTACTTGGACGAATAATTGTTAGCATCAAGTTATGTTCATTTTCTTTTGTAATAATATCCAGAGGGCCTTTAGCTGTTGTCCCAATTCATTCTGAATAAAATAAGTCCTTAGAGTTTATTAGATGCTTCACAGATCTTTATACAATTTCAAAATAAAAATAATCATTAAGGGAGACTGACCAATAGGAATTACTTAACTCTTGATGGAAGCTTTATGAGTAAAAAAATCATTTCAGAAAATTAATTAACTATCAGGTCCAATAAAGTGCTTTTCATCAGTAGGCCTTAAAGCATTTTATGAAGGAAGTCAGTACTATTATCCCCATTTAACAGATTAGGAAGCTGAGGCACAGAATGTTGAAGTGACTTGCCCAAGGTTGCTCCGTAGGACAATGAAACAGCTGGAATACAATCTAGGTTTTCTTTGTTCTAGGCCATTGCATTATCCATTCGAGAATACTGCTAAACCTAGATTTGTAGGCCTCTGGCTCTGATCCTGCAGGTTATTGTCAGGTTCACAATTAAACCTCTTCACTCACATGAACTGAAAGATCATGACACACTGTTGTAGGGAGCAATTCTTCATAATGTTTGCCCATGAGGGAAAGTAAGGCCAAAAGGTCGGCAAAGAAACTCCTCCGTTGATCAAATCCTGAAATCTGACAGATAATGATTATTCTTGCAGAACACTATTGTACAGGACAGCTCAGTGCCCTTAAAATGAAGCTAAAGCCATTTTTTAAATAATACTAATAAACCATATTTATTATATAAAAAACAGGATTTACAGCAGTCCTTACCATATTAAAACACTGGCTCATTGTATTTTGTATTAGATATCTGTTTTAACTAATAACATCACTTTAGGCAGATTCTTTTCTTGATTGATCATTCCTGGGCTGCCCTCCCAAAGACAAACCTAGAACAAAAACAAACACTATATATTTCCCAGGCGAAATCCTAGGAACATATAAGAAATACACCAATATGGTGTATAACATCTGTCCAAGGTTATGCTCTGATTGGGGTGCTTAATAAGGCTGAGTAAAATGGTATGGTTTATTGATATGAACCAAAATGAAAAAGCTGAAGATCAGGCAAGCAGTTATTTTATATTCACTGGGTTCCACATCCTTAAAGCTGTGCCATTCATTATCTGGGCCTAGCTGACTAAATTTAATTAAAATCTCAGGTTGAAAATCAGTTTCAGAATGAGGTAACAGACATAATAAGAGCTAAAAAAATTTTCAGTCCTTCAGACCTGGAGATGATTTCCATTGTAGAAATGGCCAAATGGTAAATCAGATATGTTTTGTTCTCCAGGTCAGCAGTCAACACAACGGGACGTACAGCCTCTGATTCATCCAGCTCACAGGAACAGGTGTTTGATTCATGGAGGACTGTATAAAAATAATTTTCAGCAATCATTCTATCTTCTCTCACAGCCCTATCTCACATTCAGGGCTGTTGTGAATGAAGTCAATAACATTTTTTCAAGTTTTTTAGATGAAAGGCAAGACCTTATTACTATTATACTTTCTGAATGTGACACAATATCAGATCGAGATAGAAAGACCTATATTCTCAGGAATATAGTAGTCAGATAATCTGACATCACAAGTGTTTATAGTTATTTAAGTCACAACTTTGGTAGAAGTAAATTCCAGTATCTTAAAAGGGAGGTAAAAGGAGAAAGAAAGATTGAAATAAAATAAAAATGGCACAAGAATAAAAATGGTATTCATGGCATTTCATCTTTCTCTTTCTCTTTTTATCTGCATTTATTAATATAAAATCAGAATTTAGAATTTCACACTTATTTAACACTTAGTTGAACACTATGTAACCTTTTGGCACAGAATAAATGCAACATTGTTAAACAGAATGTAAACTATTATTGTCCAGATTAAAGCATTAATATTCACACTGAAGCTAAATCAATCTCTTGGGAGGTGTTTTAATATAGCAGCCATACTAATTAAGCATGTCCCAATTAAGTGTTATATATTTCCTAGCCACAACATGGCTTATGTTCAGAGAATTATATACACAGTCTTGTCCTTGTTAAAATGTTATGCTTGTTTGAATTCCACTCTGAAGTGGATAAGAAAACCACTGTGGAGTATATCATACAAAATATATACATTTTTTTTGTCTCTTGTGTTGACTTTGAAATAAGAAGTATACAAGCAAGCTGTGAAAAACTGGTTGCCATCAAAGGTCTCTTTCTCCAGGGAACAGCCTAAGTGTTCTTTTACTAGAACAAGTTAAAGAATGATTGCAATAGCACATTTGATGGAAACTAGTCTTTCAACCCCTGTGGTACCTTTTATCTCTACTGGAAATTGGATTAACTCAAGTCTTTATTTTTCTGCTACTTATAGTTCTAGGATCCTGAGCAAAGTCTTTCATCTGGAAATGCGCACATCAATCTGCTTAAAATACATGGCAGATGATCAGAATATCCACTCTGGCAGACTTTCAAAAAATTTCCTGTGTTCAGTTTCATTTGAATTGTTATCAAAGAAGTCTCAATATACAGTATGTTTATTACTCAGTGAGACCATGCCAGAAAGTGAAAGCACAATGGGAGAAACTGACGAAAATCTGTTTATGGTTTAAGATCATTCAATAGGTTTTTAAACATTAAAGGCCCATTATTATTAAGGATGGACAAACAGGTTCAGATAAAATAAGTACCTACCCAAACTAAAATCAGACCCGTTAATTTGCAGAAACTCTTCCATTTCTAACTGAAACAGAAGAGACAAATACTGTGAGAAAAGCTGTTCTCTTTGTATTTCTGCATCAACTAGAAATGAAAAGTATCCAAAACACTTGAAAGAGAGTCTGTTGTGAAGAAATTCCCTTCTTGGGTTCCTGGATATAAGATGCTCACAGGATTAAAGAAACATCCATTATTTTGGCTCCTTATCTGAACTAAACTTCCAAATATTCTGACATTTTCTCATCAGTCTATGATATCAATATTAACTATGTAGGGTACGTCTAGACTGGCAAGATTTTGCACAAAAACTTACCAGCTGTCTACACTGGCCGCTTGAATTTGCGCAAGAACACTGACGTTCTAATGTAAAAATTCTAATGTAAGATTTGCCATGAGGCTGGCTGCTTGAAGGGCTTGGAGGACTTCCTTAAGACGGTGTATGTGATCTTCCCAGGTGCTACTGTAGATAACAATGCCAAAGTCATCTGTATACTTCAGTACATACTGGTCATGTGGTGGCAACAGTTTATTCATCAGTTTCTGGAAGGTGTCAGCCACCCCATGCAGTCCAAATGGCATGGTAACAAATTGGTATAACCCAAATGGTGTGGAGAAGGCAGTTAGGTACGAGGGGTATCTGCCAGTACCCCTTCGTCAAATCAATAGTAGACTGGTAGTTAGCCGCCCCTCTAGTCATTCCAATAGCTCTTCTACTCAGGGCATTGGGTAGGCATCGAAATGGAATACCACATTGACTTTTCGGAAATCAATACAGAATTTCATAGCCCTGTCGGGTTTTGGCACTAGGACAATGGGACTTCTTCATTTGCTTTGTGATTCCTCAATCACTCCCATCTCGAGCATCGTCTACAACGTCCCACATCTTCCTCGGCAGTGTGTATCTCTCACCATTTGTCCTGTCTCTGTGGCAATGTGATGGTGGGTCATATCTGTCCACCCTGGTTGTATGGACAAGACATCTTGGAAGACCCCTAGGAGGTCCTGCAGTTGGCTTTGTTGCATTGGACTGAGGACTTCCCCCATCTCTGCAGGATTTGGATCGAGGAATTCCCCTGCCAGAGGGCCCAGATTAGATTCTGATGGCGCTGGGGCAATAAATATTGTCTCCCATGTCTTCCAGGCTTTCAAAAGATTCACATGGTAGGTGCATGTCCTTTCTTTGTCTCAGCAGTCTTAGTTCATAATCTACCGGTCCAACACACCGCACTACTTTGAAGGGACCTTGTCACTTAGCCAGGAGCTTTAACTCATTAGATGGTAAAAGTAGCAATACCCTATCCCCTGGTTCAAACTTACAGGCCCTAGCTCCTATTTTCCCTCCCCCCCCCCCAGTTATACTGATGTTCTTGACTTTGCTGTGCCTGTATTAGATTCTGGTGTGCAAAGGCACCTAGTGCTCAAAGGCATTCTTTGAGTCTCAACACGTATTGCATGGTGCTGAGTACCTGCATCTCCTGGGCCTCCCATTCCTCCCTTAACAGGTCCAGTATCCCTTTGAGTTTTCTTCCGTATAGGAGTTTGAAGAGGAAGAACCCTATTGAGGTTTGGGGTACCTCCCTTATGGTGAAGAGTGGGGCTGGAAGGAGGGTGTCCCAATGGTGTGGGTTCTCTCTACAAACTTTCATAGCATTGACTTGAGGGTGCCGTTAAACTGCTCTACAAATCCATCTATTTCAGGATGGTAGACTGAGGTCTGGAGGGTTCTGATGTGCATGAGAGAGCACAATTCAACAATTAGTTTAGATGAGACATTGGTACCCTGGTTGGTCAAAATCTCCCTGAGGATGCATTTGCTATATTCTTCTCAGTAGCGACCCACAATGGCACGGTCTCTGGGTACCTAATCGCATAAACTAGTATTACCAGTATGAACTGGTTCTCCATCTTATTCTTCTCTGGGGAACCCACTAGGTCCATCCCCACTTGCTCAAAAGACACCCCTACAACTGGCATGGGTAGGGGGCTTTGGGTATGCCCTTAGGTCCAGTTCATTGGCATTCAGGGCAGGAAGCATAGTAATCTCTAACCTCCTGATGTATATCAGGCCAGAATAACCTCCGGGCCACTCACTGGAGGGTCTTTCCCCTTCCCAAGTGTCCGGCCCAGGGAAGGCATGTGCCAAGTGAAGCAGTCACTCAGAAGCCAATGGCAAAGCTATGAATATAATCTAGGTCTCCTCAGAGTTGGGTCCATTACTCTATCCTCTAGGCCACACTGCTTCCCTATATAAATAATATATATTGAACAAAGGTTCATATTGATATTCTAAACCTGAACATTCTTTGCTTTTGGATCTTATCTACATGCAAAAAATCAGAGTGCTGATTTCTGGATCTGAGCATAGGAGGGAAGACACGTTTCTCCTTTAAATACTTCCCCAGTGTTTTCCCCTGAAATTTCTCTCATGCCATTCAAGAAATCCCTAGTTCTAGCTATCCTTCTGCCAGCCTCATAATAATATAAAAATGGTCATAATTGGTCAGCCCAATAGTCCAGCTAGTCCTGCATCCTGTCTTCTGGCAGTGGCTTCCAAGGTAATGATCGGAATAAGGCAATTATCTAGTGATCCATCCCCTACTATCCAGTACCAGATTCTGGCACACAGAGGTGTAGGGATAACCAGAGCATGGAGCTGCATTCCGGAGTATCATGTTTAATAGCCACTGATGGAACTATCCTCCATGAATTTATCAAATTATTTTTAATCCAGTTATGTTTTTGGTCTTCACAACATCCTCTGACATTGAGTTTCATACATTGATCATGTTTTGTATGAAGACATATATGCCTGTGTTTCTCTAAAACTTGTTGCCTATTAATTTCATTAGGTGAACTTAGTTTCTGTATTAAGTGAAAGGGTAAGTAACATTTCTATGATCACTTCCTCTACATCATTCATGCTTTTATAGACGTCTCTCATGTCTCCCATTAGATGTGTCTTTTCTAAGATGAATGGTCCCAGTCTTCTTAATCTCTCCTCTTATGGATGCTGTTTCACTCCCTTATCATTTTTGTTGCCTTGCTCTGTACCTTTTCCAATTCCCTATGTATATTTTGAGATGGGATGACCAGAAGAATACACAATATTAAAGATAAATGTGTACTACAGATGTATATAGTGGTGTTGTGATATTTTCTGTTTTATTATCTATCCTCTCCTCAGGATTACTAACATTTTGTTTGCTTTTTTTAACTGCTGCATATTGAACACATTTTTTCAGAGAAGTATCCGTATTGACTCCAAAATCTCTTTCTTTAGTGGAAACATCTTATTTGGATACCATCATTTTTATATGTGTGTTTGGGATTATGTTTTTAAATGTCAATTACTTTGTACTTGTCAGAACAGAATTTCATCTGCCATTTTTTGCCCAGTTACCCATTTTAATGAGAGCCATTTGTAATTACTCACTGTCTGCTTTGGAGTTATTTATCTTGAGTGATTTTGTATCATTTTCAAACAGTGTCACCTCACTATTTGCCCCTTTTTCAGATCATTTATGGAAATGTTGAACCAAACCGTTTCCACTACAGGTTCCTGGGGGGGCCCCATTGTTTACTTCTCTCTACTGTGAAAAGTGACCATTTTTGCATACACTTTGTTTCCCATCTTTTAATCAGTTACGGATACAAAAGAAGTTCTTCCCTTATCCCATAACTACTTAGAGCCTTTGGTGAGGGACCTTTTCGAAGAAGGCCTCCTCCATTTTTGATTTACTATTTTCCTGTGAGATACGGAGATCCATCCGAGGATTCCTATAACGGAAGTGCAGTACCATGATAATTGCAAACAAAATGAAGAAATGATGGTTGGTGATATTGACCTAGAAGGCTACTTCCATCACAATCTACAGTGTGAATGTTCATGTGAGGACTTGAGTTGGCAATGGGAATATGAGCAATCCCATTCATGTGCAATAGTAGAAGGAAACAAGACAGTGGCAAGATAATTAGGTATTGATTTATGTGCACTTAAGTTTGAATAAGTATGTGAGATCAGGGAATCCAAAACTGTGTGTGGAGCAAAGGAGATTCCATAGTGTCCATAGGAGATTCCAGAATAGTGGTTCTTATGTGATACTCTAAAGTTTCTGGTGGAAAATGGCAGGCATTAGACCTGGGATTACAGGCCTTCTTCCTCAAAAATGGTTATTGGTTAGAACATGCTGTGTACTGAATATTTCTGTAGAAAGAAATGCACTTAAAGAAATGCTTGATTAGCCTCAATCTAACAACATTTTACTAGTTTACTTCATTCATTTAAACATATACTCTCAATGGTGGGGGCAATATTTAGGTAAATCTATTGTGTTTTGCCAGGCCAAGAGGCTACTACAAAGGTATAAAGCTCCTCAGGACAGGCTCCATACTCCAAGGTTTATTGTGTTCCTCCATATAAATTGGCAAACAATATGGGATTGTTTACCAAACATTTCTTTATATGTTCTGGCCATGATGAGGACTGATTTATGACATGGTCTTATATATGCAATGCTGAAGGTAGATTTCATGGCCATAGGATTTGAAAACTATTAAATTTCACATTTTCAGCTGTTTAACCTGAAATCCCTTGTGACTGTAACTAATTAAAACATGGAATATGGCCAGAAAGGTTCATAGGCTAACTGATCCATGGGCTGACCTTTAAAGACTGCTTAGGAAGATGTGTAAGTTATAGATGGGCTATTACATTAGGTTAGAGTATAACTTTGAAATGCAAACTTATATTGTTAGAGTGGTAAAATGGTAGCTGTTTGCTCAGGCCTTGTGAAGTGAACAATCTTTTTCTATTACTATAGCATTGATTGACGTTCAGAAGGGAATATTAACATTGATTATGAAACTTGATTGAAGTAGTATTATTGTTTACATGTAACTTTGAAGGTTGTAGTAAACTGTTTATGAACTTTTTAATGGATAAATTACCTTGTGATAATTGCCACAATGTTTGGGAGACAGAATTATGTCAAAAATCTAATTGTGTTCCGCTAGGCCAAGAGGCTACTACAAAGGTATAAAGCCCCTCAGGATCCTTTTTCATCTCATATCTGCTCCGATGCTTAGGGGGAAAGCTGCAAGGATGAGACGGTATGTCTATGGGACATTGATTTAATAACTGTGGACTAAGCTGAAAAGATCCATCGGCAGCTACAGAGTTCAACAAATCTATGTATCTGAACCTCAAGAATTAAACTCATGTCTATATGCATATCAATCTTTTAACCAATACTCTCTGTCCTTTTTAAACAATTTTTATTTCATCATCATATTTCACCTGGATGCCTAGATGGAGGCCTGAGGCTGGGTACTTTAAGTGAACTGCATTGTATAGATGTTTGAGTAACCAGTGAGATAATATTGATGC
Organism: Pelodiscus sinensis; assembly: GCF_052426305.1. Classification (NCBI taxonomy): domain Eukaryota; kingdom Metazoa; phylum Chordata; order Testudines; family Trionychidae; genus Pelodiscus; species Pelodiscus sinensis. The sequence continues at coordinate 40,460,268 of NC_143054.1, read as the reverse complement.
TGTTTTGTGTTGGCTTGGTAAATCTAAATATTATATTATCCACCAGCTTTGGGGGTGTTTTCACCCCATTCTGCTTGCAGCTCACCCTAACTGAGTGACCTAATAGCTAAAAGAGACCACGGTTACACTATCTAAAGCCAATAATCCTTTCCTTACTATGGACAATCAAGATTTTCTTGAATTAACACCATGTATCCAGACAGCAACCCCGTATACAGGAACAAACTAACAAAAAACAAACAGACGCTCAGACACACATGTTTGAGAGACAATAATAATATTATCCTGGGATCAACATTGCTACTACAACTTTGCAAACATAGAGACCATATAAATACATACAATTATTAGAGATGAGCTCCAAATATGTCACTAAGGAGAGTGTTAATTCTATTAAAATATTCACCTTAAATATTCACTAGATGGCAGTAAATACCATTGGTGCCCCTCTCTCAGGAGAAGGCTGGGAAAAAGATAGTGGAAAACAGAAACATTAGTTTTCCTCCTAGGTCCATAGGACCCATTGCCAGCCTCATAATAAAAGTAACACACATTGCTTGCCATGCCAGCATAGCTGTTTTGACAGCACATTTGGGGCAATGCCAAGACTTCTCTCATTGCGTACCCAGACTCTACCAAATTTAATAAAAGGCAAATAGCAACTTTGTGGAGGCTGCCCTTTGCTGCTACAATGCAGGGATCCAGCCCAAGATGGACTACTACAACCAGGCACTTCATGAGGAGAAAAGTGAAAGCCTTAGAGGTCAGACATTGTGGCTGTGTCTAGACTGACAAGTTTTTCCGCAAAATCATCTGCTTTGCGGAAAAACTTGCCAGCTGTCTACACTGGCCACTTGAATTTCTGGAAAAGCACTGACGATCTCATGTAAGACCGTCAGTGCTCTTCCGGAAATACTATGCTGCTCCCATTCGGGCAAAAGTCTTTTTCCGAAAGACTTTTGCGCAAAAGGGCCAGTGTAGATAGCACAGTAGTGTTTTCCGCAAAAAAGCCCCGATCGTGAAAATGGCAATCAGGGCTTTTTTGCGGAAAACCGCGTCTAGATTGGCCACAGACACTTTTCCGCAAAAAGTGCTTTTGCGGAAAAGCATCCTGCCAATCTAGACGTGCTTTTCCGAAAATGCTTTTAACGGAAAACTTTTCTGTTAAAAGCATTTTCGGAAAATCACGCCAGTGTAGACGTAGCCTGTGTGTTCAAAAATAGCTTAATACTGAAAAATGAAAACAGTGTCCCAATGTAGACTGATACTAAAAATCTTGTACCAATCTTATATGCCTAAATTTGTATGCAAACAAATTTAACAGTTTGGATGGCTATTTTTAGACAAGACCTAGCTATGAACTTATTTATGAAAAGTATTTGTAAGAAACTTGAAATTCTGCAACCAATATCTACTTTATGGGGAAAAAAAGAAAATCAGACATGTCAGAATATACCAACTATCCCAGTCCTAAAATATAATTCTTCTTGGGTATTCTTCACTTTTCCAATACATATTTCAAGAAGACAGATAAGACTTCAGCTTCTAAGAATGGAGGGGACTGCAGGCATTTTGACAAATTTCCATTAATCCTAAAAACACTTTCCAATATCTTATAGACTGTTTTTTTAAGAGCAGTAAGACCTTTCGGTGGAAACTTTGTTCATGTTTTATATCACATGTAATCCATTCATAGCCCTTGAAGAGTGGATGTGAAGAAAATAACATTCTCAGTTTTGTTTTGTATTGGTAGTTGGCTGCTTTCCCTATGGCATTATAAAAAATATTTATTATATCAGGATTTATATGTCTGTACCATCAGTCCCTCTGCAAAAGTAGCAGATTGCACTTTCATCATTTGCTCTACAGTAAAAAAATGATTTTTACAGACTGGTGTAAATGGCAACTCACTTTTTGTCCATCATAAGTATCACTTCTGAAACATGATTTCTGTAGACCTCTGTTTAGTCCTGTATTTTCCACTTTTTTCTTTTTTTTAACTTTGCATTGCTCTGAGTTTCTGCCTCCTCTAGTAATACCACTTCATTGTCATCAGATTCACTTCATGGTTCCATTTTACCTGTAGTTTAGGATGATTGAAGAAACAATCTAGCCTCTTCATGTGGTTGCTGCTTATACACTCAGGGGGAGAGAACCTGTTTAGCATTGCCTCAACATGCTCCTGCTATGTTTTTTTCTCTTTGGTAATCACTTTCATAGTAGCAGCTCACTCTGTAGTAGTGTCATAAAATTTACCATCTGCATGGCTTGTCTTTTTTTAGCATGCTGGCTTTTTCATAGAATAAAATTTCATATGTTTAGTCATTTTTAAAAAATCAAATTGTTTTTATAGCACATATTGAAAAAAGGGCATAAAGCAAAATCAAGAATAAAGAAAAAGTTGAGACAATGTTGTATATGTATGTGCTTAGGTAGTTACATATATTGTATAAAGATTACCAGAAGTTTCAATCTTATATTGAAATGAGAAATATAATTGTTGCTTTATATGTAAATTACTTGTTGAGCAGAGTTCTTTTATTTTCTATATAACTATCATATTAATATATTTTTAAAAGAAAAATTTCTAAATATTATGATAATTAGGTCACACTTGGCCAAACTCAGTTATATCCATGTAAATCCACTTCTGTAAATGGATTTGTCTAGATCTTTACTAAAGTAAATGAAATCAGAACTTAGTCTGTTTTGCAGAACAGTGCTAAAGAATACAACACAGTATATTGCAACAGCCAATCTAATCATCTTTAATACCATATGATTATTACATTGAGTTTATTATTTTATAATGAAAAGCAGAATATAGTAAAACAGCTTTAGCATATTTTACACGATCATTTAAAGGATCTTAGTTTTCACTGACTGTTCTCCAAGCTTATTTTGTACTGAAAGAAGTGCCAGAGATTTAGGTGCCAGGGCCCAAGCAATTTTTTTTTTATTTTCATAACTGATGCAGTAAGCCCATAGATGCTGGGGCTCAACCATAGCAAGACCTGGCACAAATTAAGTACTGCCTGTCCTGCTGGAAGTGGTTTACTCTCTATCCATTCATATTTATCAGTGAAACATACAGGCCAAATGTCATCCTGATTATTTCAATGTTGCATTTGTTTCCTGTCTACCATCCATTTTATTAACTCCAGATGAAGACGACAATAGATTATTAAGTTGCAAACAAACAAAATATATATCAATTTTTCACTGAGCATCGCAGCATTGTAAAATGGGATGTGCAGAAGTCAAAATTCCAGGCCTTTTTTACATTTAATTACTATCTTTACTATACAATTGTCTCGTTTTGAGATGCAACATACGACTTTCATAAACTATGATTTAAATAGTTCAAAGAAGCATATATTATCCCTCCCTATGGACTATAATGGAAGAGTTGCTGCTTGAATGGTCTCTACATCTTAATCAACAGATCAATATACGATACTTCTCCAGCTCCAGAGCAATTTAGCTGCCTTCATTTCATTGTTCTCTACAATTTAGTTTTACAATCTTGGCTCTTCTTTTTTATCACTTCTGCAAACGGAGTGGGTTCAGGGATATCATTTAATGCTCAAATCTCTAATTATTTTATCTTCAATTGAAGGAACTTGAAAAGTGGACGCCTTCAAACTTACAATAGTTGACAGATAATACATAACACACCTTCTGTACTATATAATCAGCAAAGACAGAAACACTCAATTTATACTAGAAAAGCCTCCCCCCCCCCCAATCATATTTTGGTTTGGAATGAACTGAACGGAATCTGACACAGAACAACTAATTTCAATAAATGATGAGTGACCAATGTTTGAAAAAAAAGCCAACCTCACTCATTAGCTGTCAAGAGCTACTCAGCAAGGAGGTCATTTGCAATGTGACAGCACTGACTTTATTCAATATATATCTTTATGAAATGTACAACAGCCCCTCAGCGTGATTGTATGCCTTGTCTCTTGAAGCAGCAGCGCACACAGATGCAAGCCAAAGGAATGCTGGGCAAAGTGATTTTAAGGATTCCAGGATGCTTGGGGTTCAGTGTCTTCCCCAGCATTACTTAGGGTCAGGGGTGTGCTTTAACTTATGGTAGTCCTTTCTAGACTTTCTATGGGGAGTTCCACAATTCACAATTCCTCAGAATCCCCATAGGGTTCTATGCAATGCCCTTCCCCCATCACAACTCCTACACTATTATGTGGGGCCCTGGGTAAGACATCCACGGGAGTTATGTTAAATAATGTCTGCACTGAAGGAATTCTAACCTGGCCAGCTAAGGGTCTTTAATCCCCTGTATATTGCCAGAGAATTATTGTATGCCAGAAATACTTGATGAAGAAGTAGATAGAGCATGTGCTCGAGCCCCAGGCTTCCTTATTCCCATAGCTTTTATCCTTCTTTTTGTGTCATAATACCCAGCCTGTGATGATTAAAAACCATATTTCCACACCCTGTGATTTTATGGGTACACACCCATGATTTTGAGACAGGTTTTGAATATGCATGAATAAAATCACCTGTTGTCCCCTTGGACTTGTTTCCAGACATGGAAAAAGTGGGAACTTTACAGTTAGATACAAGAGGGTCTGTTTCCTCCTGTTTCCTTAATCCACAATGTTAGTTAGCTGAGTTTTGCAGCATTAGACTCACGAGGCACTGAGTCACAGACCCCATCTGTGTACTGACCCAAGTGAAAATTTTGCCACAAGGTTTTTCATAATTTCTAAAAAGATATTAAGAACATATATAATTTCTAGAAGATGATTAACCCTTACTTATCGTACTACACTACTGCTAAAGCCAACTCATACAGAGCCTTGCATTCCTGGCATTTCTATTAAAATATAGAAAAAAGGAGAGAATAGGAAAAGATAGAGCTTGGCAGGCTTCACTCTGTAACACCTACCAACCGAGTATGCATTATCAAGTACAATAAACTTCCGATAATCCAGCACCTTTAGGACCCAGGGGGTGCTGGATTATCAAATATGCCAGACTTTTGGAAGGGGGGGCTACGAGGGGTCTGGGGTCAGGAAGGGTGGGGAGGATGGGGGGGGCGGCACTGACCACTGGCTGACTTGGGGAAGCCCGGGGCAGAGCAGCTAGGGTGCTGCCAGGTTGGTCATGCAGCGCCAAGGGGCAGCGCTATGGGACCAACCCAGCACTCCTGCTGTGTCCCCAAGTCAGCCGGTGCTGAAACTGACCAGCGGCTGACTCGGGGAAGTCTGGGGCAGAGCAGCTCCAATTGTCCAGCTGCCTGGAGCACATCCGGGTTCCAGGTGGTGCCTGACTAGCAGGAGTGCTAGACCACTGGATGTCGGACAACTGGAGTTTTACTGTATATCTTTTTGGTTTTTATTAATAAAATCATCTTTTTTAAGATGATGATTTGATTCTTATGCTCTGGAAGGTAATAGGAGGTCTGTGTATGCAAGCCTAAGTTTGAGAGGTCAGCTACCAGAGACTGCAGTTTGTTTTCTTCAAGTTCACTTGTGGTAAATGAGCTTACGGGTACCCCTCTGAAATAAGTTCAAATGCCTGATGATGGTAGCCTGTCTCCCAAGCCCAGAGAATCTGTAACTTTGGAGAGGTTTTTTTAAGTAGAAGCCTATAGAGGCAAGGTATTTACGGCACTCTTGTGGGCCCCCACTTTCTGCACTCGGAGTGCCACAGTAGGGAACAGCGTTGGCAGGAATATTGATACTTTTTACTTATTTCTAATATAGGCTTTTATACTTTTTCTCACTCTTGTGTTTCTTGCTGCACTTTCTCATAAGATTTAGTCATGTTTTGTGTGCCGAGGTTTTAATTTCTCTCCACAGTATTTCAGCCTTTAATAATAGAGAAACACCATATCCCGAGCTAGGTTGCTGCAATGGTTAATTCCAATGGTCATCTCTTGGCACCTTGTATTTGGTGGTATAATATTTCCCAGCAGTAAGGAGCTGATTGTCACACACCAAACGGGTATATGCAATTACGTGCTGCACATGCATCATCTCAGCACTTTGCAGCAATTCCACTCCCACGGCTTTCAGTTCTGAGCAATAGCACTCCTCTTCATATCAGATGAGAGGTTACCACTGCAAGTAACTGGAGCAAGTATGAATCAGCTGAAGCCTGCTATTGCACAATGACCTTTTAAAATCAGCAGCTGCATGTTTGCTGACACATCGCCCATTGTGGTCTCATCAGCTATGCCAGGATGTTAGGGTGGAATCTGTTATAATCCCCAATCCATCCCTCATCACTGCTCCCACAATCTACCTGCCTGGTTTTGACCTGCTTTCTCAAAAATAATTCCTTTTGAACAAGTTTGGAACTGGCAAAGTTTCTGTGCAATCCACCAGTATCACTGGGGCTTTTGTGACAGCCCTTTGTGCAGCTACAGTGCAACACAGACAATAACTCATATTGTTGATTAATGCCTGCTGACTAGGTTCAGTGGTTGTTTAGAATATGGTAGTACCTTCTTTTGATTTTCTTCTTTTGATCAACAGTGATGAGTAATCAGACTGAAATAGAGCTGTAGTATCTCAGAAACCAAACCACTTTCTCACACTTCTGGCAAAATGACATATCTCAAGTAAGAGAACCACACTAAATAATCAAAAAGAATGTGCCTGAAACCCCACATATGTTCTTAATGAGAAGACCATTCCCAGTCAGAATAACTCTCTGAGGGTATGTCTACACTACAGCGCTAATTCGAAGTAACTTAGTTCGAATTAGTTAATTCGAACTAAGCTAATTCGAACTAGCGCATCTAGAACTAAAAACTAGTTCGAATTAGCGTTTTGCTAATTCGAACTAGCGCGTCCACACTGATTGGACGCAGGGGGGCATTTAAGGGCGGCTGAAAATGGTTCCGGCAGGGCATCAGGTCAATAGTTGCTTTGTGTGGCTGCTGTCTGAGGCTATCTGAGGCTCGAGCTTAAAGGGACCCCCCTGGACAGCTGGTTCTCAGCTTTTCCTGCTTCCTTGCCAACCTCGCCGAGGGACAGCAAAGCGTTGGTCTCTGTGCCCGTCTGTGTTGGTGCTTCCCTTCGGGGGGGCCGCCGCAGGTGGCAACATGGAGCCACAGCTCGCCCTGCACCTTCTGGTGCACTTTCTGGACTTGCTGCTGCAAGCCTGCCACCAATGGCTCGAGGCTGCCTGGCACCACCTGGTGCACGTCAGCCCCCTGCCTCTCCGCCTGGCCACCCTGGGGGCCATGGAAGAGCCGCGGCGGCGCCCCGGCACCGGTATGCCCGGCCGCGTCTGGCTTCTGGACACCAGCACGGACTGGTGGGACCGCATCATCCTGGAGCGCTGCGAGGACCGACAGTGGACCCAGAACTTCAGGATGAGGAGGGACACCTTCCTGGAGCTCTGCGAGTGGCTCACCCCTGCCCTGCGCAGAAGGGACACTCGCATGAGGCCCGCCATCCCCCTCCAGAAGCGGGTGGTCATCGCCCTCTGGAAGCTTTCCACGCCGGACAGCTACTGATCCGTCGGAAACCAGTTCGGCGTGGGGAGATCCACCGTCGGAGCGGTGCTCATGCAGGTATGGCACTTGTCAGCCACCAAGCTGGGGGAGAGGGGGGCTGCGAGGAGGGGATGGGCCGCCCCAGGGACAAAAGGGGGGCGGGATGAGGCGAAAGCGCTCCGCACCGGAGGGGTCGGTCTGTCCCGGCCGTACTACACGCCGCCAGGGGGATTGCTACCGGGAGTGGGGCACGGGGCACTGCCAGGGCACGAACGCTCCCAGCCACCCAGGCGCCCCACTGATTGGCGCTTTGCTGTGTCTCTCTCTGCAGGTGGTCAAGGCCATCAACCAGATGCTGCTCCGCAGGGTGGTCCCCCTCGCCGACCCGGATGCCGTCATCCGGAGCTTCGGCGTCCTCGGCTTCCCCAACTGCGGGGGGGCCATCGACGGGACGCACATCCCCATCCGTGCCCCGGAACACCAGGCGTCCCGGTACGTCAACAGAAAGGGGTACTTCTCTGTGATCCCGCAGGCCATGTGTGACCACCGGGGCCAGTTCACGGACATTAATGTGGGCTGGTCCGGCAAAGCACACGACGCCCGGGTGTACCGCAACTCCTCCGTGTGCCAGCAGCTGCAGGCCGGGACCTTCTTCCCCGACCGCCACATCAGGGTCGGGGACGTGGACATGCCCGTGTGCCTGGTGGGGGATGCCGCCTACCCACTGCAGCCGTGGCTGAGGAAGCCCTACACGGGGCACCTCAATCCCTCCCACCAGGCCTTCAATGCCAGGCTGACCAGGACCCGCATCGTGGTGGAGGGGGCCTTCGGGCGACTGAAAGCCCGCTTTCGATGCCTCCTCACCCGTCTGGACCTGGCTGAGCACAACATCCCTCCCGTGGTGGCAGCATGTTGTGTGCTCCACAATTTGTGTGAGCGAAAGGGGGAGGCTTTCCTGCCAGCCTGGATGGCTGAGGCTGACCGCATGGCTGGACACTACGGTCAGCCCCGCACCGCCGCCGTCCGGGAAGCCCAGCGGGGGGCCATCCGGATCCGGGAAGCCCTGCGGGAGAGCTTCCTGGTGGAGGAGGAGGACTGACCTCTCCCTGCATGCCCCACTGAGGCCTTCTTCCACCCTACCCCCCTTCCCCTTTCCCCTCCCTACCTACTGTAAAATAAAGACACCTGTTTTTCAAACAAAAACATATGTTTATTTAACATAAGTGGGGTGGGGGGAGGGAGGGAGAGGGGAGGGGGAAACCTGGGACGAGGGAGCTGGAAGGGGAGGGAAGGGAGGAAGGGAAAGGAAAGCTCAGTGGTGGGAGTCCGGCTGCCTCTCCCGTCTTGCCACACTGCGGGTCCGGGGGCGTCGGTGGGAAATGGTTGTGGGGGGGGGGCAGGAGGGACAGGGGGTGTGGAGGAAGCAGGAGCGGAAGCAGGAGCGGGAGCAGGAGGAGGAGCAGGGGGAGCAGGAGGAGCAGGGGGAGCAGGAGGAGCAGGGGGAGGATGAAATGGGAAGCGGTCGAGCAGGCTCTGGAGGTGCCCTCGCAGGGCACAGCCCTGCTCCTGCAGGGCCTCCAGACTCCTCCGGCGCAGCCTCAGGTCCTCCTGGACCCAGTGGTCCTGGGTGCGGAGCTGGTGATCCATGAACCGGAGGTGCCGCCTTTGGTACTCCTCCTCATTCCTGGCTTTCCTGCTTGCCCGGGCACGGGCAGCTGCTGCAGGCGGTGTGGTGCGCCCTGCAGGCCCAGGTGCTGCAGCTGTGGTGCAACAAGACCAGCGGTCAATTACCCCAGGGGCCCAGGTGTGTGAAACCCAGCTCCCCTCTGCAAGGCCAGGGCCCCTGCAGGATCCCCAGCTGCTGCTCCTTGGTGGGCAAGGCCCAGGTGCACAGTCCTGGGGCTCCCTCTTGCCCCAGCCCCGTGTACACATAAGGGGAACGCGATGGTACTCACATGTGGACGCCTCCCCGGCCTCGGACGATACAGGCGAGCGGCTCTGTGGGGTGCCTCGGGGGTCCCGGGTCTCGGGCAGGCTGGTGGCAAGCTCCTGGCTCTCAGAGCCCTCCTCCTCCTCCTCCTCCATCTCCAGGAGCGGGCCCTCTGCCCTGGGGGTCTATCACGTCCCGGTGGGCAGGGACGGCATGAGCCCCCAGGAGGCGGTCCAGGGCATGGAAGTGGGGGCAGGCCTCCGGGTCGGCCCCTGGCTGGCAGGCCCGGGAGTAGGACTGCCGCAGATCTTTAATCTTGCAGCGCACCTGCTCCTGGCTGCGCTGGTGGCCCCTGGCGGCCAGGCTGGCAGCCATGCGGCCATAGATGGCAGCGTTCCTGTGGCTAGTGCAGAGATCGTGGACATTGGAGGCTTCCCCCCAAACCTCGATGAGGTCCACGATCTCCGCACTTGACCAAGCAGGCGCCCGCCTTTTGCGCCCCCAGGCAGGCTCCTGGGAGCCGCCAGGCTGGTCCTGGGGAGCAGTGGAGGGCTGGGTGTCCTCGGGTGGCTGGCTCATAGTGTGGTAGGTGCAGGGTCTGCTGGCACGGGTGCTGGCAGCCTTGCAACTGGCACAAACTGTGTAGCCAGCCCGTGGCCCTTTAAGGGCTCCGGGGCCGGGAGGGGGGCAATAGAGTTTCCCTGGTGTTGGCCAGAGTGGCCACCAGGGTAACCTGGGGAGGGCTAGCCTCCCACTAGTTCGAATTAAGGGTCTACACAGCCCTTAATTCGAACTAGCTAGTTCGAACTAGGCTTAATCCTCGTAAAATGAGGTTTACCTAGTTCAAACTAAGCGCTCCATTAGTTTGAATTAAGTTCGAACTAACGGAACGCTAGTGTAGCGCCTATCAAAGTTAGTTCGAACTAACGTCCGTTAGTTTGAACTAACTTTGTAGTGTAGACATACCCAAAAAGAGCTGTTCTTCACAAATCTGATGTAGCTGTATCTCAGATTGCAATCAAATTTGATATTGCTCTTTGACTAAAGGCTATAGAATAGTGACGTCTCCAGTGTTATTGGTTTTAAATGGTTATTATATTAATGACATGTTCATTAAGAGGATAACTAACAAATGTGAAAATTCTCTCTGAGGTCTAACATACTAAAATAGCTTGCTACTACAGGTAATATTGAACAAATCACCCCTCCACATTTCTGTCATGAGAATGCTATAACCAGAATGGTTGAGAAAACCCAAACCTACCATTATACAAAGACCTCTTTGACCACTCTAAATTGTGGGCCCGTCTTGCCCTCCCCAGGTTTATCTGTGATGCCAATGTGGTATGAAGAATGATGTGTAGTTGATATCAGCAACCCAGACATTTATTGTCTCAGAGAGTCTAACACACACACACACACACACACACACACACACACACACACACACACACACACACACACACACACACAAATTGACAGAGTTCCTATGAAAACTCGGTGGGTCCTGCTCTTCCTGGTGGATTTTTCTTGCCTTAGAGGCTCACAGCAGCTCACAGTTTTAAACACAACACCTAGGACTTTAGTTTGCTGTTTGTTGAGCTCTTTTCATTATTGGCTAGCATATAGTAAAATGGACAATAAAGTCCACAATCCTTATCTCCGAGTAGAAATGGGGAAGTGGGTTTTGGGGAAGAACCTGGGCCCATCCTCTACTCCTGATTCCAGTCCAGTGCCCTGTAATTGTAGCTGCCTGTGTGAATCCCTGACACCAGCTATAAGACAGATCCAAGACCCCTGAAATACTTCCTCACACCTTTTTTTTCTCTGATTCATCCTCCTAGTATTCAGTTATTGTCTCTTTTCCTCCTATTCCCACGGTGTTCTCCTCCTCTCAGCTACACGTGCTCCTTAACTGTAGGCAAAGCTTCTTTTATAACCAGTCTGAACTGGCTTTCTTTTATAGCCAGTCTGAAATGGCATTCATAGGTGTCCTAATTAACCTATGCTGGCCTGACTCTGCAGGCCTGGTCAAGTAGCCCCAAGTGTTTCACTGCCCCTGATTACTTCTGCTGGTCACAAACCAGCCCCTCTCTGTTACTCTGGAAACAAAGATCCCTCCTCAGAATAAATTTCCCCCCACTACTTTTTTATAGCCCTCTGTTCTGACCCTGTCACACATAGTGTCATGAGCTTTCAGGGGGATAGATGGATAGATAGACAGATAGATACATAGATAGAGAGGAGAGAGAGAGAGATAAAGAGAAAGAGAGAGAGAGAGAGAGAGACTCATAATACTAAAATCCTATTCCGTTGCCTAATCGTGGCATGGAGGTGACCCTGGAATCTCAAAGGCTATGCCAGCGGAGCGTAAACTCTAACAGGTTCTACCAAGCTGGAAAGGTTTTGAGTATGGCCCTAGCAGCGGACTCTGTGTTCACCATCCAAGTACCAGCCTAGCAAAGTACAGAGAAGTTCATCACGAGAAGGTTGACCACCAGGTGATGATTTGGTCACAGCAACTATGAACACTATGATAAAACAGCATGACCTTCAGTCATGTGTAGTTCTTCTTCACTTCCTCAGTGATGGTAATGGTAGTGGAGTGATGGATATGGGGGCAGAGCATGCCAAGAGCCTCGCAGTATTGAGACCTTCCATTTGTATTAATTTATATGTTGGTACACTTACTGTGAGATCCCTCTCAAGCGATGAGCAGCTTGATATATTGCTGGAAGAACTGCATCATATTTGCATTGACATTCTTGCCATATCTGAAACCAGAAGAAAAAAGGAAGTCATGGCAAAGTGGAAAGCTGGCTAACAAATTCTTCTTGTAGCAGCAGAAGGAAAAGTCAGGGGAACTGGATTTATTGTGCACCTGAAGGTAGCAGAAACCATAATTTCATGGATAATTTTATCATCTCATTTCAGAGCACCCACGATGAATGTAGGCAAACAGGCCACTATGAAAATAATTGTAGCCTATGCACCGACGTTCACTGTGGAAGATGAAGAAGTGGAAACTTGATAGGATTCTTCAGATTAAAACAACATTCATGGTGATGCTTGATGATTTCAGTGCTGTGTTGGGCTTAGAGGAAGATCAGGAACACTACAGTGAACAATATGGCTCAGGTATGAGAAATGAAAGAGGTCAAAGACTGGCTGACTATGCAGATGTCTCTCAGCTATATATCATGAACACATTTTTCAAGAAGAGGGTTGGAAAGTGATAGAGTTGATGAGAGCCAAATGATGTAATAGAAAATGAAATAAATTATTTCCTGGTGAGCAAAAGGTGGCTGGTTATAGATATCACAGTCATTTCAGAATTGGCCTTCTGTTTACTGTCAGCTTATTGAGTGGTTGAGTGAGAGTCAAAATAAACATCATATGGAAAGAAAGGAAAAAGGCGACAGTGAGGCACTGCATGTGGGTACAACAGTTCTGCTTGGATATATTTAAGTATGCTGTTGACTCTGAGTTCTGGGAAATGGATAAAACTGAAGATATTGATTCCGACTACTATCACTTTTTAGCAAAGTTTGACAAATATAAAACTGCTGCCACTGTGAGTCCAGAAATTGTCTTACCCAGCAAACACTTGATCTTCTTGCTAAATGGAGAGACATGGCAGCCAAGATTGATACCAACCTGAAGTATAAGCTCATCTGCAAAACGTTGAGGAGACAGATGATAGAAGATTATGACCAGCATTCCCTTGCAAAACAGCAAAAGGCAATTGAAGAGAAAATAAGTTTGCGAAGAGTTCTGCGTGAAATCCAGCTAAGCCAAACTCTTCCAAGCACATTTGTTGATGAAGAAGTTAGAAGAATGACAAACAGACATGAAATGGAACAAATTTGCTGGTGCTTTTATAGTGAACTATTTTTGTCCGCAACAGTAGTAGAGCCACTGCACATGGGCTCCATCACTCCCGAACCTGATGTGCTCTGCGAAGAAGTGGCAGCAGTCCTTCAGAATATGAAGTTGGAAAGAGTGGCAGGTACACATAGAAGAACTTTATGCAGGAAGTAATACACTCTTAAAAGCACTTAGTGAGAGATTCTCAAGGTACATTACAGAGGGGAGAATTCTGAAAGATTGGAAGAGATCATGAACTGTTCTTCTGCCAAAAAAAGCTGATCAAGAAGACATTCACAACTATTGACCCATCTGTCTCCTTTCTCATCTTTATAAAGTCTTTATGAGAATGATCTATGCTCATATTGAAAGTGTCCTTGAGGAAAACAAGACAAGGAAACAGGCAGGTTTTTGTAGGGGATTCTCCATAGTGGACCACATTTTTGTGGTCACATAGAAGACCGAAAGGTGTAGAGCGTGCAAGACACCACTCTGATTGTTGTTCTTTGCCTTTAAAAAGCCTTTGACTCAGTCAAACAAAATGCAACTTTAAATGCTCTCCTTTCTCAGGGCATCTCCCCGTGTATGTTAGAATCATGCAAGATTCCACAATGGATGCAACTATGGAAATCACGCTTTGTGTTGACCCCTTGATCATTGAAGTTAAGTAAGGAGTAAAGTAGGGAGACATTTGTTCACCAAAGTTGTTTGCCAGCATCCTGTAAAATGTCCCGTGGAAGATCAAAGTGAAAGATGGATTTCTGATTGATGGAAAAGTTCTTCAGATGCTCCTTTTTGAAGATGACATTGTCCTAATTACGTGAAAATCTGAAACATTGCAGATCCTCCTCAATGACATCAGAGTTATGATTAGAGGATAAGGAAACTCGAAATAAATAGGAGAAGGGAAGGGTGGGGGGAAAGAAAAATGTTCTGTCGCCCACCCCCCTACCTCTATGCATAAAGTATCAGTAGAAAGGGTGATAAACCTGAGTAGATAAAGATCAAAGTCAGTGGATGGATAAGGCAGGAAGGAAACCATTCAGAAAGTAGTTAGCACCTTCATTGATAAAAGTTCCACCATCCTATATCTTGATTAAGTCCATAATTAATTTAATTGAATTTGCATATGTACTGTAATTCCAAGCTTTCCCTGTGGATTTGGCTTGAGGAACTGGCCTGTGACAAGACCACCACCTTCAGATCTGTGAGATTATAGTTAGGTGAACAGAAATGTTCTGCCACTGGCTTCTGAGTATTTTCTTTATGTATATCCGATTTCTTTCCATTGATTCTTTCACGTAGAGAACGTCCAGTTTGTCCAATATATATAGTAGAGGGGCACTGTTGGCATTTGATGGTGTAGATCAAATTACTAGATAAACAGTCAAATGATTGATGTTTTTGATTTTGTGGCTAGTGTTGTTTGCTGCAGTGTTGAATTCGTCAGTATAGATATGTGGGCAGAGTTGGCATCTTTTCTGGTTGCAGGACTGGGTTCCTGGAGGCTTATGATGTGATTCTGTGGCATGGTTATCAGAACGGATAAGTTTCAGGATAGGGGGTTGTCTGTAAGCAAGAAGAGTTTTTTCTCCCAAGGCCTCTGAAAGTGAGGGATCATTTTCCAAGATATGTTGTATATTGTGTATGATGCATTGGAGGGGTATGAGTTGTGGACTGTAAGTAACAACAAGAGGAGTTCTGTTATTTTCTCTTTTGGGTCTGTCTTGAAGTAGTTCATGTCTGGGTACTTTTTTGGCTCTGTCAATTTGTTTTTTCACTTCCCCAGGTGGGTATCTCAGATATATGAATGCTCTGTAAAGATCCTGTAGGAGATTGTCTCTGTCTGTGGGGTCGGAGCAAATCCGGTTGTATTGTAGGGCTTGGCCATATACAATCGACTGAAAAATGTGTCTGGGATAGGAGCCGAAAGCATGAAGGTAAGTGTAGTGGTTTGTGGGTTTACGATATAGGGTGGTTGAAAGTTGTCCATTATTTACCTTTACTGTAGTGTCCAGGAAGTGGATTTCCCTTGTGGATTGGTCCAGGCTGAGGTTGATAGTGGGGTGGAAGTTGTTGAAATCTTGGTGGAATTATTCAAGAGTCTCTTTACCATGTGTCCATATGATGAAGATGTCATCGATGTAGCGCAAGTAAAGAAGAGGTGTTAGGGGGTGAGAGCATAGGAAACGTTGTTCAAGGTCAGCCATAAAAATGTTGGCATATTGTGGTGCCATGCATGTGCCCATGGCTGTACCGCTGATTTGGAGATAGAAATTGTTTCTGAATTGGAAGTAGTTGTGGGTGAGGACAAAATCGGAGAGTTCTGTAATCAAGTGTGCAGTGTTGTTATCAGGGATGTTATGAGGGCCTGTAATCCGTCTTTGTGTGGAATGTTGGTGTAGAGGACTTCTACATCCATGGTAGCCAGAATGGTATTTTCAGGGAGATTACTGATGTTTTGGAGTTTCCTCAGGAAGCCAGTGGTATCATGGAGGTAGCTGTGAGTGTTGGTGGCATAGGGTCTGAGGAGGGAGTCGATATAGCCAGATAATCCTGCAGTGAGTGTGCCAATGCTGGAGACAATGGGTCGTCCGGGATTACCAGGTTTGTGTATTTTGGGTAGTAGATAGAAGGTTCCTGGTCGGGGACTAGAAGGGGTGTTATTGTAGATTTGGTCCTGAGTAGCATCCAATTAGAAGATGGAAAACACAATTTTATTCCATTATTTTATTCTCTGAAAAGGGTGATCAAACCCTATCTGTTAAAAGTATTAAAGTTTTCTGTAGCTATAAGATTTTTGAAGTTTAATCTATACGATCATATCCATGTTGTTAGTGACATGATCACTTTTAGTATTTATAAAGGAGTATTCTAGCTTAAATGATTCAGCCTTGGACAGATGCTTTACCTGAAGACTTTCAATGGAATTACAAACACAGTTTTGTCTAGATTCAATATAAGCAACTCATTACTTTGATGCTATCGGCTGTGATGATAGTGATCTAACATTGTGACAATCAGTCTGTTGGCTTGTTCTGAAATGCAGCAAGAATGTTAATGTGTAGTAATAGAAATGGAAAAAGCCACCTGAAATAACAACAAAAACTACTGTGTTTTTTTCTTTATACAGGTAGCCCCCGGGTTACATGGATCCGACTTACATCGGATCCCTACTTACAAACGGGGTGAGACAACCCCGCACTAGCTGCTTCCCCCCAGCAGACCAGGGAGATGTGAAGCTAGCGCCACCCCCAGCAGACCAAGGAGACGTGGAGCGGCTCTTCTCAGCAGACACCTCAGCTTGAGAATAAAGGACCGAGGGAAGTGAGGTGTGGGAGAATAAAACTGAGCTCTGGAGAAATGTTTGGCTAGAGTTTCCCCTACAATATGTACCAGTTCCGACTTACATACAAATTCAACTTAAGAACAAACCTACAGTCCCTATCTTGTACGTAACCCGGGGACTGCCTGTATTCCTTTGATGATCATAGAACTGTTCTAAGATATTGGAAGTTCATGTACTAGTGACACAGAAGGTATATACCTTTTTTTTGCACTGAATGCTGTATATAACAAATGGCAGATCTGAGACCCATGAATCTCCATGGGAACACATTGATTTTCCATTGCAATATGTCCGCTTCTTTTCATTCCTGTATTTATCTCTTTGTTTTATTGTGACTAAGGTGTGTTTATGTGTGATTTTGTGCATGTTAGTATTTAGAGTGACTGAATACATCATAAACGCAAATGCAAATGATGAAATGTTCAATTTTTGAGTGAACTTGTTTCCTTGTATAGAAAAATCAATATCCAATATTTTGCTTATTGAACATTACTTCCAAAGATAATTGTAAAAAAAATTGTTTAAGCTAGTTAGAGGACACAAATTTAGCTTTCAGAGTATGTCTACACTACCCCCCTAGTTCGAACTAGGGGGGTAGTGTAGACATACCCTCAGAGTTTACAGAAAGCAACACTCATAGTTCATAGTGGCAAAGAAGAATCAGACTAATGAACAGTCATAGGTTCAAACAGTTTTAGTGTTGTCCTGCCCTACTCCTGTTTTCTTAACACATTATCCTCTCATATCACTAAATGGGCAAGCAGAAGAGCTCAGAACTCAAAGGTGAAAGATTGCTGTCTTCCCAGTGTGTTAAAAGCCTTTTTCATGGATCCAGAATTTAATAATCAACTTAGCTACTTACCTTCTCTCACCAAGACTCTTTCACTCCTTCCCACTCTACACTCTCATAGTTACTCCAATGCATGGATGCAACAGCAGATGATAAATACCTGTTGGGCATTCCTGAGTATCTGTCTCCTATTACAGCCACTTTTCTCCTGTCCTCTTGTTGGTTTCTCCATATCAGTCAGGAAAGTGAGCAGTTTTCATGTCTCCACTTGCCATGCCAGATATCATTTTTCTGGTATTTGATTTAGTGGGTCTAGTTAAGACCTAGTAATCTGAAGGCTGAAGATGGTTTTGCAACTGTACTCCTCACAGTTGCAAAAAGTAAGGAAAGCAGATGGGAGTGTTTGCTCCCATTGGCCTCCTACTATGAAGAAATTTCCAAGCTTGGCTTAAGGTAAACTGACTCCAGCTACATATTTTACATAGCTGGAATTGCATACTTTAAGCAGACCTTCTGGGTGTAGTGTAGACCTGGCCTTAGAGAAAGATAGTATAGTTTCATTACTTAGTGGGGAAGGAGAGCTAATAACAGATGACACAGAGAAGTCAAAAGTTTTTAAAGTCTATTTTTGTCAGTCTTCATTGAAAATGTTAATTGTTACCAGATGAGCATATACCTGATGAGTAATCCATTAATTTTAACAAGGAGGAAGGAACACAAGCCAAAATAGGGAATGAACAGGTTAAAAATATTAACAAATTCTATGTTAATATTCAAATGGAAGGGCCTGATGAAATTCATCCTAGAATACTTAAATAACAACCTGAAGCAATTTCTGAACCATTTGCACTTATCATCAAGAACTCGTGCAGGTTGAATGAGGTCCCAGAGGACAAGAAAAGGGCAAAAATAATACCTAACTATAAAAAAAAGAGAACAAACTGGACCTGGGGAATCACAGTCTAAGCAGCCTAATTTCAACAAGAGGAAAGATACAACAAATTGTACACAATTTTCAAGGAAAATAAGATGATAAGTAATAGCCAATACAGATTTGTGTAGAGCAAATCATGCCAAATCAATCTAATTTCCTTCTTTAACAGGGAAATTAGCCTATGAATTGGGAAAGCATTGGTCAGATATATCTTTACCTTAATAAAGCTTTAGAAACATATGAGGAAAAATATCATCTAGAATAAAGTATTACAAAGAGGGTACAGAACTGTCTGAAAAATAGTATGCAATGTACTGTACATTTTGGTCATTTGAGTAGTCAGCTTTGGTTGACTTTTTAAAAAAAGACCCTTTGCAGAAAAAGCTATTGTTGTTAATAGAAGGAGACAAGCGGGAATCGTCACACTAAATTAGACCATGTATGAGCCTATTCTGAGATATTTATTCTTAGCCTCTGTGGCTTCATCAAGAAAAGACTTTCAGAAACACTAGTTGATCCTGATTTTTGTTCCTTAACCTTCAGTGCAAGGTCAAGGTTAATGACCTGGTTAAGGATGAAGATCCTAACTTTGCATGTATAATTGATGTATGGCTGAATAGCGTTACAAGACTAACACTGCTACAGGTTCTGTCCTAATGTTTCATTCCTTTTATTATGACTTTTTTAGGGATAAGGACTATACAATGCGTATGACCTCATCAATCTTTTAGATGTTCTATTTAAAAAATGAAATGGGAAAAGACAAGACAGACAAAAGGAAAAATAATCTGTAATGGCCTCCTATAAGTCACAAGTCTAGTACAGAACCCAAGCATGAGAACCACCTTGTAAAGCGGTGCTGCAGAGATTGCTTCTTTTCCATGGAGTCTGCAGGGATATCATCTCAAGAAGGAGTGCTTGACTGAAGCCAATGTGTTTTCATTAAATGAGGAGACATTAGTCTGGAGAAGTGGTAATATTTTGAAAAGTGACTAAAGAGAGATTATATCTCATGGAAAGAGAAAGGGGCTTAAATGCCTAAGTATACTTTAAAAATGGAACAAATAAAAATATGAAGAAGGCACAAGGATGGTCAGGCTAAAATTCAGCAAGCACTAACAATTGTTGTGAGTCACCCATTAACATTCACCTTCCCTTTCTGCTAGGCTGCAGTGCAAATACTTAATTTTTCTTTTTGCACATTTGTTTTGAAATGTGTTTATTTATCAGTAATGTTTGGGCTTTTCTATTGCTCTCATTACTATAAGAACTGGGTACCTTGTCATATGTACCCAGAGACACAGGCCTCTATGGTGAAGGTATGAATAACTGAACAGAGTTTATTTCCTGTTACCGTCTGTTTAGTGCTTTAACTCTAAAGGCTCCTAATAGTCTGTCTACAGGTGGCTCTAGGCAATCTCAAAAACACAAACTTTACATATTTAATAAATTCATCCTAACAGCAGCTTACAATTAAATATTATTAGTCAGATTAAATATTATTAGTTCCATGAGGCGTACAGATAGTTCGGAATAGGAAGCCTAGTCCAAACTATCTAGTTCGTGCCACGTGTAGCTGCGGGCACGGAGTCCGCACTAGAGGGCATTTAAAAATGGCGGCGCCCAGCAACATGCAAATTCCGGGCTTCATTTGCAACTTCGTATGACTACATTAACCACCCTAGTTCGAACTAGGGTGGTAATGTAGACATACCCTAGCAGAGCTAGGAACAGAACTGTGTCCTGAGCCAGTGACTCAACCACGAGCACAAACATTTGGAGAAATCCCTCCCTTCTCCCATTATTCAAACTGCTCTACAAACAGAGAAATAATGTGAACATGAACTGAATAAACAATAGACAAATTCTTTTTAAACCATTTTTACAATTATTTCTCAATGGTTACTGTGAAGACGAGCACAGATGGTTTATTATATATTAATAAAAATGATTGGGCCTAATCTCAAGAGAAATCACTCCAGATCTTGTGAAGGTCATAGATTTCAGTTGACTAGCTCCTGCCACTTATACTACTTCCCTCTCAAATCATTCCCTTTATGAGGTTGTTGATTTTGATTTGTTTGATACTGATGTATGAATTATGAGTCTCTTAAACTGGAGGGTAAAATTCAGCAAGCACTAACAATTGTAGTGAGTCACCCATTGACCTTCAACTTCCCTTTCTACTAGAATACACTGCAAATATGTAATTTTTCTTCTGGCACAGATATTCAAAACTACACTGGCGGATAATTTTTTTTTTTTTTTTACTGAATCTGTCAATGTTTTTTTCACAAAGGAATGCTTTTTGCTTGAAGTGCAAAATGCTGTCTCTAGTTTACACATTTCTGGTGCCTCCTTTGTCTTTGTTTCCCCCTTCTTTTTTAGTTTTGCTTTGCTGAACATCACTGTGAATTACAATGTCTTAGTTCATTCCCTTCTACAGGGATATCTGCAGAAGAGAGTAAGAGAGAAGAGAAAACTCTATAGCTGCGTCTAGACTGGCATGATTTTCCGGAAATGCTTTTAACGGAAAAGTTTTCTGCTAAAAGCATTTTTGGAATAGAGCATCTAGATTGGCACAGACGCATTTCCCCAAAAGCACTTTTTGCGGAAAAGCGTCCATGGCCAATCTAGACATGCTTTTCTGCAAAAAAGCCTCGATCGCCATTTTTGCGATCTGGGCTTTTTTGCGGAAAACAAATCTTAGCTGTCTACACTGGCCCTTTTGCACAAAAGTTTTGCGCAAAAGGGACTTTTGCCCGAACGGGAGCAGCATAGTATTTCCGCAAAAAGCACTGATTTCTTACAGTAGGAAGTCAGTGCTTTTGCGGAAATTCAAGTGGCCAGTGTAGACAGCTGGCAAGTTTTTCCAGAAAAGCGGCTGATTTTCCAGAAAAACTGGCCAGTCTAGACACAGCCTTCGTGAATGACCTTACAAACTTTCCAAAGAACTGTCCCTTGTGTGGCTGAGTGGGGAAGAGATACAGTACCACATGGGGAATTGTTGGTTAAATTGGAAAATATGAGGATCAATATGAAAAGTGAGAGGTGGAGAAGCAACTGGTTAAAAGGGAGATTACAGTGGGTCATACTGAAAGGTGAACTGTCACATTGGAGGGAGGTTACTAGTGGAGTTCCTCAGGGATCAGTTTTGAGACCAATCTTATTTAATCTTTTTATTACTGACCTCAGCACCAAAAGTGGGAGTGTGCTAATAAAGTTTGCGGATGACACAAAGTTGGGAGGTATTGCCAATTCAGAAAAGGATCGGGATATCATACAGGAAGTTCTGGATGATCTTGTAAATTGGAATGATAGAAATAGGATGAAATTTAATAGTGAGAAGTGTAAGGTTATGCATTTAGGGATTAATAACAAGAATTTTAGTTATAAGCTGGGGACATATCAGTTGGAAGTAACAGAAGAGGAGAAGGACCTCGGAGTCCTGGTTGATCACAGGATGACTATGAGCCGCCATTGTGACATGGCCGTGAAAAAGGCTAATAAGATCTTGGGATGCATTAGGCGAGGTAGTTTAGACTTGAAATTAGATGAAGGTTTCTACCCATTAGAGGAGTAAAGTTCTGGAACAGCTTTCCAAGGGAAGTAGTGGGGGCAAAAGACCTATCTGGCTTCAAGATTAAGCTAGATGGGTTTATGAAGGGGATGGTTTGTTGAGATAACATGATCTTGGTAATTAATTGACCTTTCACAATCAGTGGTAAATAGGCCAATAGAGGGATGATAGGAGTTACTATAGAGAACTTTTTCCCGGGTGTCTGGCTGGTGAGTCTTGCCCACATGCTCAGGGTTCAGCTGATCGCCATATTTGGAGTTGGGAAGGAATTTTCCTGCAGGTTAGATTGGCAGAGGCCCTGGAGGTTTTTCGCCTTCCTCTGTAGCATGGGGCACGGATCACTTGCTGGAGGCTTCTCTGCATCTTGGGGTCTTTAAACCATTTAAGGACTTCAATATCTGAGATATAGGTGTGATGATTATTCCAGGAGTGGGTGGGTGAGATTCTGTGGCCTGCATTGTGCAGGGGGTCAGACTAGATGATCATAATGGTCCCTTCTGACCCTAAAGTCTATGAGATGGGGTGGATGAAGGAAATCACCAACTCTAAGAATCTAGAGAAAGTTGTATTTGGGTATGTCTACATTTGTCCATACTACTAAGCCTGTTATTTCAAAATAAGGGACTTGTTATTTCAAAATAATAACTCCTGCTTGTGAAGAAGAATAGCTTATTTCAAAATAGTTATTTTGAGAGTTATAATTTAGCAATAACTTTTTTTGAAATAACTCCCTAGTATTGACATAGCCTTCCTGTGTAGGCATTAGGGGTAGGGTTTTCAAAACTATTCAGCTATTATCTAAATATTTCATTGATTCCAATTTACCATTGACTTCATTTGAAGGAGAAACAGGCTGAGGCTGGAATCTTATGAAAATCCCACTCTCGCTGTCCATGAGAAGGACTGGCACTCCCGGATGCCTCCATTAGTCTCTCTCTTCTTAGGCCAAAGCCATTTAAGGAATCATAATGGAGTTAGAGGGAGAAGGATGATGAAATAGAGGCAGTGCTCCCCTTTCCACAACATTCTATTCTAATTGCATCCATTTGGCTTGCATAAGAAGGTGAGATAGTCAGGGCATTAATTTTAAGTCATAAGTAATATTTATTATTTAATTCTATTGCACATTGGATGTATAATATGCATTAAGACAGTGCACTATAAGAAAAAGTAGTGATGGATTTTGCTGATAGTAATATAACAAATTACATGAACTCATCTTTGTATTACTAATGGTATATTTAGCAAAAACTTAATCATTTCCCTGCGATAGAGAACACATCTTTGCTACTATTCACTAAAATTTAAAATATTGGTTAATCAGTGCTAAAGACCTTTGGACAAATTTTAAATATATAATTGCTGTGCAAGGTGATTTAACAGTAAAAAGCTATCTCCCAGAAGATAAAAAGAGAGAATGCAAATAGCTGGACAGGAATGCAGATCTAGCTTGCTAAAGGATTATTAAAAATAGCTAGTATTGATGGTAGCACTAAGTACCCTGAAGGAAGCTGGGGGAAAGTGAATCCAGGGTTTTGCTCTTGTCTTCCCAGTAGCTCTATTTTAAAAAGCAATTATCATCTGATTTGAGAGATAAAAGCTGTTTATAATAATCAAAACTAAGAAATATTTGTCTTGACCGAGTATTTGCAAAAAGTACATTTCTAAATGCAAATAGCTGTTTCAATGTTTATACAACCAGCTGTATCCTACTGTATGATGGGGGATTAGATTTTGTATCAACAAAAGCAAGAACTTTGAATCAGTGGGATTCTTTATAATGACTTCAACTGTAGATGAAGGGGGCCAACGGTTACAGTATTCAAATGGGCAAGAGACTGCAGAATGCAAACTAAAAACCAAAACCCTGCTGGTATGCCAAAAAGAAAATAAGTTTAAAGAAGAGAAAAGACCATGCTACTACAATGTGGTAGGGTTGAGTAAGACTGAACACCAGATCACTATTGGTTCCCTCTTTCTCCCCCTCCCCACTTCTGTCAGAATGGACAGTGGTACTGCAAAATGTTCTTTGTGTAGAAACAGTGACAGGTGCTAGTGGTACACATGAGCTCATTTAAAAAGCATTGATAAATACCAGTGCAAAACCATGGGAGTGACATCTTTATAACATCTAGGGCTACATCTACACTGCAGACTTCTTTTGAAAGAAGCTTTTCCGGAAGAGATCTTCTGGAAAAACTTCTTTCGAAAGAGAGCATACACACAGTAAAAGCTCATTGAAAAAAAAGCAATCTGATTTTTTGAAAGATAGTGTCCACATTGATTGGATGCTATCTCACATTTAAGTTGTGATTACTATGGGCAGAGTAGCCACTAGGGCACCTGTGCTTGTTCCTGGAAGCCTCTTCTTTAGAAAAAAACCCTCCTCTTCCATGTCCACACATACCTTTTTCTGAAAGAGCTCTTTCAGAAAAAGGCTTCTTCCTTGTAGAAAGAGGTTTACCACTGTTGGAAAAAAACCCTTTATGTTGAAAACGACTTTATGTTGAAAAAATGCAATTGCAGTATGGACGTAAGCATAGTTTTTCCAGAAAAATGTCTGTATTTCTGGAAACGAACTTTACAGTGTAGACATACCCTAGAAGGCCTATGCAGTGAGGCAGAAACAGGAAGAGAATGGAAGCTACACTCTTTATCTGGAGTTACATAATCCCTGTAAAATCTAGATTATGCAACATTTCCTGCAACAAGACACTGTTAAAAATGGCTTTAAAAATAAGATTCTTCACACATTGCAATGGCTTTCATGTAGGGGACAGCTTTGTTAAAGCTGTTTTCAAACACAATATTGCTTAGTGGAAGCAGTAAAGTATTAACTTTTTTATAGGAAGAACAAAGGCTTGACTGATGCTACTGTCACATTTAGGTCACCTCATAAAGCTGATCTTGTATCTTTTTTCAATTGGTTATTTTTCTTCCATCTTGAATTATGAGACTGTCTTCAATAAGAAAAATAGAGTTTAACCTTGGGTTTTACACATTATGGCACTTAAAACACAAAGGATGTGATGTATTTACAAGGATTCTTTTATAAACCTTATTACATGACTGAGTGTCATCTAGGGCACTAGGGAATTACCAGAACATTGAACAGTTTAAATTTCTGACAGTTAGTCCACCCACAGTAGCAACCAGTTATAGACTCTGGTCCATGATCCAGGCAGAGTAGAATAGGGGGCAGGTGACCTAACTTTGGCAGAGAGCCAACAAACACAAGCTTCTTGGCATAGAGAGGGGAGGTTGCCACTATACAGGTAGGGTAGCAGCAGGAATAGGGATGCCACTGGCCTCACAACTTCACTGGGCCCCAGCTGAAGGCCCTAACAATGGAGGAGTTTTCCACGAATGGGTCAGTGGGGGAATTCAGCTTCCTCATACTGAATGGGTCTCTGAGTGTAAAGCAGCCAGACTGGAGTCGGCTGCCTCTGAGCCACATCCTTCCTTGCACTTATTGTGTAGCTAGATCCATGGAGGTCCTCAGGGTTCAAGGCCAGTGGCAGTCACAGTGACTTTTCAGTGCTTTGGTCAATGGATGGTTCCAGTAGTTCTGGCCAGATTTGGGAGCAGTCAGGCAGCATCTGTCCCTTCAGCACCTCCAGCCCAACTGAGCTCCAGGACCCACCTTTTTTACTTCCTTTCCTGACTTGCAACTTCTGGTGGGTGGGGCATGCATAGCCTGGCTTTGCCCACCTTGGTTCGGAGACTGGTCTCTCCTTCTTTGGCTCAGTGGGAAGCCATTTTGCCATACTGCCCTAAAAGCTTGTGCTTCTCTCCTTAATATAGGCTGAAGGGAGAAAACCCAGCACATCTGCTGTGTCAAGATTCTGAATAGCTCAATGCAGCAGATTCAAATGTTACAGGAATCAGGATATTTCACTCTGGGTATGTCTAGACTATATCCCTCTGTTGTCAGAGGGATGTAAATTAGACATACCGACATTGCAAATGAAGTGGGGATTTAAATCTCCCGCACTTCATTTGAATAAAAATGGCTGCTGCATTTTGCCGAGCAGCAGTTTGTCAGCAAAAAGTGTCTGTGAAGATGGGGATTGGGTGACAAAGAAAGCCTTTGTTGGTCAATCTTGTAAACCTCATTTTATGAGGCATAAGGAGTAACAGGAGTAACAGTTAATTCAAGGGAAGGGTTTTGGATCGGACTACTGCATCTACACACGGCAAGTTAAATTGGGCGACCAGCATTTTAAAATGGCTACCGGTTGTGAATATGCTAATCAAGCGTGAAATATTTAAATCCTGCACTTCATTAGCAACTTCGGTATGCTTCATTTGCCTCCCTAGTCCAAACTAGGGGGCAAGTGTAAACAAACCCTGGGTCTCCACCTGTTGTCTTACTATATACTTAGATGGTAAGATCTTTGTGGCAGGGGACATTTTTTCCTTATGTTTGTTTAGTGCCTGCATAAAAGGGTCCTGTTCTATGAATAGTAAGAATGAGAAAATAGTGCAAGGAAAACATCATGATTTTAACCTTTCTGGAGGTTTTTCCACAGAGGGGATTTTATGATTCATTATTCTTATATAAATGGATATATTATGAGAGAAATGCCAATGCAATTACCTAGGAAAAAATATTGTGCAGTTTGTTATATAAAAGTGTTCCCATGTATTTTAAAGCACATGCTTTTTTCTAAACCACATTTGGAATACTTATCCTTTTTATAAATGATTTCTGATGCTCCCTGATTTTTTTCCCTAGTTTCAATAAGAGAAAACACGTCTTCCACCTTCATTGTATATGGGAACAGATAAAGTCATCAGGCTATCCTTATACTCAGGGTCAAGAAGCCGGAAATGTATATGTTTGAATACAGTGTGGGCATTTTAGTTGGATTTACAAAACTGCCAACAAGAATAGGTGCTGGACACTTAACTCCCTTAGGAAACTCTCACCCTTAAATGTCAAGATACATTTCCAGTCTTTGGTGTTATGTCTCAAGGATATAGTTTGATGTTAGTTCTTTCTTTTCTTGGTGAGAATAAGTAGTTAGTGAGATAAAATACAAGACTGCAGAAACCTAAAATATGACATAAGAGCAGAAGATGACATTGACAAATGAAGTAAATTTTTAATACTCTACTGCAGGGCTAGCTCTACAGAATCTCTCTCTAGGATAACCCAACCTCTCTGTTAGGTGTTTTTTATTTTCTCTTGTATCTCTCTGATGCATAAAAACTCTGTGACATAAATATCATTTTTTCTGATTCTATTCACCTCCCTTGCTGCTTTTCCTACTCTTCAAAGATGCAGCAATGTCCATTTTCAGATATCACCAAGATTCCTCAATGTGATTTTCCAAGCAGATGACTCTGTGCTTTAAGGAAGAAGATAATGTTTGTATCCAAATATTATATTGCAAAGTGCAGGTTTTTTTGCTTCATTTTAAGATACAAAGACAGGTTCTCTCTTTTCCTTTCTATTCTCTGAATATGCTATTCCATTTTTGTCAACCATGTTATTTATTTTGCAGACATCATTTCACTCTTATCTTTTGGAGAGGTCATTGATGGTGGCAGCTTATCATTCCTTGCAAGAATTTTTTTGCACAGTTTCTAATAAAGTGTCCGTCGTCTGAAAATTTCAGTGGAGGGTCTTCTGCACACAGATCTCAAAAATGGCACTGATAGTCTTGTTCATCACGTGCATATCTAGTTCAAGGGCATAAGTTTTCTTCAGTGTTGATTTGTTTTTCAACATAGTTCAGCATTAATAGACTGCCAATGAACCAGCAAATAGAGTTATTACAACACCCACACTAGATTAAGTACTTTCAAGAACAAATAGAAAAATTATTATGACATACTATACCCAGTGTTGCCCCCTGTATTCAAATGTTCCTCACTGCTATATGATTATGTTATGTTCTGTACAAAGTATGCATTGTGAGGTGTCATTGGAAAAAAAATCTCAATTTGCGGAACCTCATAATCCTATTTAAATGTATATATCATCAGCATTAAATACGGAGTTGTTACATTTTATTATATGGTTGATTTAAAATAAAAAAGGAGTCCTATAAAAAATGGAAAGTAGGACAAATTACAAAGGATTAATATAGGCAAACAACATAGGAATGCAGGGGCAATATTAGAAAGGCAAAGGCAAAAAATGAGCTCAAACTAGCTATGGGAAAAAAGGGAAACAAGAAGACTTTTTATAAATACATTAGAAGCAAAAGAATGACCAAGGACAGGGTAGGCCCACTGGTCAGTGAGGAGGGAGAAACAGTAACAGGAAAATTGGAAGTGGCAGAGGTGATTAATGACTTCTTTGTTTCGGTCTTCTCCGAGAAGTTTGAAGGAATGCCTAACATAGTGAATGCTACTGGGAATGGCTTAGAAGATAAAATAAAAAAATAACAAGTTAAAAATCACCTAGGGGTATGTCTACACTACAAAGTTAATTCGAACTAATGGACGTTAGTTCGAATTAACTTTCATAGGTGCTACACTAGCGCTCTGCTAGCGGGGCGCTTAGTTCGAACTAGGTAAACCTCATTGAACGAGGACTAAGCCTAGTTCGAACTTACTAGTTCGAATTAAGGGCTGTGTAGCCCCTTAATTCGAACTAGTGGGAGGCTAGCCTTCCCCAGCTTTCCCTGGTGTCCACTCTGGGTACCACCAGGGAAACTCTATTGCCCCCCTCCTGGCCCCGGACCCCTTAAAGGAGCACGGGCTGGCTATGGTGCCCATGCCAGGTGCAAGCCTGCCAGCACCCAGCCAGCAGACCCTGCACCTGGCATGTCATGAGCCAGCCACCCGATGCCCCCCAGCCCTCCGCCTCTTCCCGGGACCAGGCTGGCGGCTCTTGGGAGCCTGGCCAGGACCGCAAGAGGTGGGCACCCGCCTGGTCTAGTGCAGACATCGTGGACCTCGTCCACGAACTCCTCACTAAGCACAGGAAAGTGGCTGTCTAGGGCAGGAGAGCTGCCAGCCTGGCCACCCAGGATCAGGTTTGCATGAAAATCAGGGTGGTCAGACCCCCGACCCTCAGCCCTGAGCTGAGAATGGCCGTACTGGGTCAGACCAAAGGTCCATCTAGTCCAGTAGCCTGTCTGCCGACAGCAGCCAACCCTAGGTACCCTGGAGGGGATGGAACAAAGACAGTGACCAAGCCATTTGTCTCGTGCCATCCATCTCCAGCCTTCCACAAACAGAGGCCAGGGACACCATTTCTACCCCCTGGCTAATACCACTCCATGGACCCAACCTACATAACTTGATCTAATTTTCCTTTAAACTCTGTTCTAGTTCTAGCCTTCACAGCCTCATGCAGCAAGGAGTTCCACAGGTTGACTCTTTGCTTTGTGAAGAACAACTTTCTGTTATTAGTTTGAAGCCGGCTACCCATTCCTTTCCTTTGGTGTTCTCTAGTCCTTCTATTATGGGAACTAATGGAGAACTTTTCTTTATGCATCCTCTCCACACTACTCTTGGTTTTACAGACCTCTATCATATCCCCCCTCCATCTCCTCTTCTCTAAGCTGAAAAGTCCCAGTCTCTTTAGCCTCTCTTCATATGGGACCTGTTCCAAACCCCTGATCATTTTAGTTGCCCTCCCCTCTCCCAGCCTCTCTCTTCCCCTCTCCCACCTCCTTTTCCCAGTCTCCCCCAGTTTTGTTCAATAAAGAAAGATTCTATTTTTGAACACACTTATTCTTTATTTTGCACATCAGGAAGGGGGGCTAGGAAAGGGTAAGTGGAAGGAGGTGAGGGAGGAATGGGGTACGCTCCCCCGATGGGAAGGACTGGGCTGGCTCTGTGGGCTTCTGGGGGTGGAAGCTCTCCTGCAGCCCCCCGATTGCCCCCTCCCCTGGATGGCAACCTGTGGCAAGTGCAGCCGGGGTGATGGCCGAGTGCTGTGATCTTCCGCGTGTGGGCACTCAGGGCACTCCAAGCCAGGACTGCTTTGCAAGTGAGGAACCCTGAGAACTGTCTGTCTGGGGTGGGGGTCGGGTCCCTTTAAGCACAGCCCTCGGCTAGCCTGAGACAGCATCTCCACGCTCTAAGCCCTCATCTGATGCCCTGCCGGCACTGCTTCCGGCCATCCTTAACCTCTGTTCAGGGTCCACTCTGTGTGGACATGCTAGTTCGAATTAGCAAAACGCTAATTCGAACTAGTTTTTAAGTCTAGCTGCGCTAATTCGAATTAGCTTAGTTCGAATTAGCTAATTCGAACTAAGTTAGTTCAAATTAGCACTGTAGTATAGACATACCCCTAGAAAAATTAGATGCCTGGAAATCACCAGGGCCTGAGGAAATGCATCCTAGAATATTCAAGGAGCTGATAGAGAAGGTATCTGCGCCTCTAGCTATCATCTTCGGAAAATCATGGGAGACAGGAGAGATTCCAGAAGACTGGAAAAGGGCAAATATAGTGCCCTTTTATAAAAAGGGAAATAAGAACAACCCAGGAAACGACAGACCAGTTAGTTTAACTTCTGTGCCAGGGAATATAATGGAGCAAGTAATTAAGGAAATCATCTGTAAACACTTGGAAGGTGGCAAGATGATAGGGAACAGCCAGCATGGATTTGTAAAGAAAAATCGTGTCAAACCAATCTGATAGCTTTCTTTGATAGGATAATGAGTCTTGTGGATAAGGGAGAAGCGGTGGATGTGGTATATCTAGACTTTAATAAGGCATTTGACACAGTCTTGCACAAATTTCTCATCAATAAACTAGGCAAATACAACTTAGGTGGGGCTACTCTAAGGTGGGTGCATAACTGGCTGGATAACCATACTCAGAGAGTAGTCATAAATGGTTCACAATCCTGCTGGAAAGGTATAACAAGTGGGGTTCCGCAGGGGACTGTTTTGGGACCGGCTCTGTTCAATATCTTCATCAACGATTTAGATATTGGCATACAAAGTACGCTTATTAAGTTTGAAGATGATACCAAGCTGGGAGGGGTTGTGACTGCTCTGGAGGATAGGGTCATAATTAAAAATGATCTGGACAAATTGGAGAAATGGTCTGAGGTAAACAGGATGAAGTTTAATAAAGACAAATGCAAAGTGCTCCGCTTAGGAAGGAACAATCAGTTTCACACATACAGAATGGGAAGAGATGCTGGACTTAACTAGCTGACAGGGCCTTGGGTTGGGACCAGGTGCTGCCCCAAACCCTTGAGACACTAGCTATTAGTCTGTGTTGCCCTGAATCCCAGGGCTGTGTTATTTACTCTAGCCATTAGACTGTGCTGCCCTGAATCTAGGACTGCATTACTAACTGTGGCCATTGGACCATGCTATCTTAGGATGGGACATATTTACAACGTGACCATACCCAATGTTAAGAAGCCTTATAATTGTTCTCAGCTATTACTTGTAAAGAGATGTAAAGCTTGTTACAGTAAGAAACTATAATGAACCAAGTCTGCTGTGTGGAAGGGGAAAATGAGACACATCACCTCATTGTTTTAATAGTTAAATGCTAACAGCAGAATAATCCCCTTGAAAAATCTAGAAATCACTGGATTAGAAAGAACAATCTGCTTTGAATTGGGAGATGAAGTTTTACTGGCTGAAATGTTAGGAAATTTAGAGAAAGAGCTGATAATTTAAAATGTAATAGGTATGTTAAAAGTCCCATTTCATTTCTTTGGTTGCAATTATACCCTAACAGGTGGACCAGATTGACACAAGTTTTCACTTGCCTAAATAAGCAGATCTAGTCCACTGATGTTATGGAAAAAAATTGAAATGCCAAAGAGCAAACATTCTCCACTTGATCTGGCTACTTAATAACTATGCTCTGAGATGTAGGTTGTCTGGGGTGTAATAACTGACTAATCTTGGGACAGTTGATCTGGAAACAGAGGTATAACCCATGGAGGCCAAATAGAAAGGCTATGAAGACTAGTGAACCAGCACTTTCTTAATGAGACCACCTCTATGAGAATTATTTGACATGGTCTTATTTCAATACCAAGATCACCCATGAGGAGAGGGAAAAGTACACAAATCCCTGCCTCCACTGCAGAAAAAAATGAACCTGGGCTATGATCCACCTGAGACCAAATGAACATTTGCTGTCATGTCTCATTGCAAATAGATTGATTGAAAGTTTTCCATGGTATGAAAGCTGATGTTCACTATGCTGTTTTAAAAAGACTGTTTGTGACTCTCGGATTATCCTGTCAACAGGTTCTGGGAACCTGGAAAATGGAAGTTTATGAAAGTAACACCTTCCCTAAGGCAAAATTTCCAGAGTTTTACAATTCCTGAAAAAGCTGAATGGACTTTGCTCCACTCTGTTTAGCTAATATGTCATGATTGTATTGCAGGTCTGATTCTAAACTGACAGACCCATGATGTCAGGGAAAAAAGGAAAAAGTTTGACAGGCTTTATGAATGTCACAATAGGTGGTTCTTGTTCTTATCATAATGCTTAGGTTCACCAAATCACCAGGTGATCACCTTATTCTGTCAAAGATGTGTCAGTGATAATCATCTTAGACAGAAGAACATAAGAAAATGGAATGCCTCCACATTCTTTATTCTGATCCATCCACCACTTCAAAGATGCCAGGACAGCTGCAGGTACATAGACTAATATATCTAAGGGGTATATGAATAGTCAATAGACTGACATTAGCTACCCTTGCAAGCTTCATGGGCAAAGCATGTTTATTAGGCCACATAGACATATGATGCCCTGCAGCCTAAACAGGACCAAACTGTGGTAGTGGAAAGTTTTTGGCTGTGTCTATACTGGGCCACTTATTCCGGAAAAGCAGCCGCTTTTCCGGAATAAGCTGTGAGCTGTCTACACTGCCCCCTTGAATTTCCGGAAAAGCAGTGACGATTTACTGTAAGAAATCAGCTGCTTTTCCGGAAAAACTATGCTACTCCCGCTCGAGCAAAAGTCCTTTTTCTGGAAAACTGTTTCGGAAAAGGGCCAGTGTAGACAGCACAGTAGTCTTTTCCGCAAAAAAGCCCAATCGCGAAAATGACAATCAGGGCTTTTTTCCGGAAAAGCATCCGTGGCCAACATAGACGCTTTTTTTCCGGAAATACTTATAACGGAAAACTGTTCTGTTTTAAGCATTTCCGGAAAAAAGGTGCCAGTGTAGACACAGCCCTTGAGTACAGTACCCAGCTGATGAATGTCCCAAAATCCTTCCAGGAGTGGTCGAGTTCATAGAGTTAAATAGGACTCAAGTGAATATGGTTTTCTGTGTTGAAACTAACATAATTTTCTGGAGTGTATCACAAGTCACAGAGAACTTGTTCAGATCTACTTCAAACTAATCAATTATCCACATAAAGGAAGATGGGGATCCTGTACTTTACAGGTAGTCTGGTACTACCTCTGTGTATTTGGTGAATATCGACAGGGCCAAAGGGAAGTTCTGTGTTCTGATAATGTTGGCTTACTACCACAAATCTTAGAAACTTCCTATGACCTGGCAAAACTGCTGCATGGAAGTAGGCATCCTGCAGACTGAGGGTATGTCTACACTACCCCGCTAGTTCGAACTCCTCGTGGAATGAGGAGTAACGGTAGTTCGAACTAGGAAGCCTAGTTCGAACTACCTAGTTCGTGCCCCATGTTGCCGCGCTGCACAGGGTTCGAATGAGCGGGATTTTAAAAATGGCGGAGCCCCGCTTATGCAAATGAAGCCCGGGAAATTCAAATCCTGGGCTTCATTTGCAAGTGCGGTATGCCTACATTACCCTCCTAGTTCGAACTAGGAGGGTAGTGTAGACATACCCTGAGGGAGGTAAACCAGTATTACAATCTAGGGAAGGAAGACTCAATGCTGGAGAAATTATACAAAATCTTATATATCTGAGTGACTTGTTGAGATTTTGAAGACCTCAAATATATCTCAGAGCCTACTTTGACTTGGGAATCAGAAAGCATTATAAATAAAAATCCCTTCCCTGGTGCTGAGGGAGAGCTTCCTCTCTGTGACTTAAATAGATTAGTTTGAAGCTCGTAAAGAGGCACCGACTCACAAGCAGGGTTCCTGAATGGGAAGGATGAAACTGAATAATAATTGGAAACTAAATAAAATATCCTAGTCTCAAAGGGTATGTCTACACTACCCCGCTAGTTTGAACTAGTGAACACGCGGCACGAACTAGCTAGTTCGAACTAGGCTTCCTAGTTCGAACTACCGTTACTCCTCATTCCACGAGTAGCTGTGCGGCACGGGGTTCGAACCAGCCGGGATTTAAAAATGGCGGCACCCGGCTTATGCAAATGAAGCCTGGGAAATTCAAATACCGGGCTTCATTTGCATGTGCGGTATGCCTACATTACCCTCCTAGTTCGAACTAGGAGGGTAGTGTAGACATACCCAAAGTGCTTAGTGAATCTCTCTGTCATAAAGGATTCCCAACCACAGAGGAAATGGGGTAATCTGTCTTCAAATATGGGGTAGGGTCATTGGAGAGTAAATTGCTGATAACTATATTGCTCTCCTCAGGCAGGAAGTCAGATGGATTGCTTCCTCATGGCTTACTGAGGATGAACTGCTGGCATAGAGTTTTAATTAGACAATCTCCTATGTTGAAATTTTTGTCTACTCTTGAAAACGCTGTTTGCCTTCATGAATAAAATGGCAGCCTCTAAAACTGCTTTTGCTGTTATTGAAGCCCATAGGAAGCTGAAATAGACATTCTAAAGGAGGAAAGAAAGTTTTGAGAACCATTAAATTATTGAATTTGTTAGAAAATAAGGCTTGACAAGCAAAATTAAGACTTATTAGTCTGTTGAATATTCATATTTATGACTGAGTTTTGTGATTAGGATGCTCTCCTTATTGTTATTGTAGATGTTATCACTATGCAACAAGCCTCACTAACATCAAGCACAGACTGGAGAGAAATTTTGTCCACCGTGAGATCTTCTGCAAGAAACACCTTAAAATTCTATTGCAAGTCCTCAGAGAACTTTTCAGTAAACTTTGACATTACTTACTAATTTCCAAGGTCATATTTAGTTAAAGCATCTGCTGATTCAATATGCACATTTGCAAGGAGAAGATGATATATTTTTTCTCCCCAAAACAAATCTCTTAAGGGTTGTTAGGTTTTTTATTTTTTGGAATTTTATATAAATCTTTCTTATTACATTCTCTTATTGGGAATTGTAATAATTAGACAGTTTGGTGCAAGATAAGAATAAAAACATTCAAATGCTTGCATTGAGAAGTGATAGCACTTGTTTTGTGCACTTAGCTCTAGGGATCAAAGTATTGGCTAGTTCTAATAGTGCCTCATTAAAAGGGAGCAAACTCCCCAGGGAGGAAAACAGAATGTCTAAGAGCTTGTGCATATTACTTGTACAAGCTCCATCTGAATGCCCAATAGATATAGCTATTCTTCTTAGATGCTCCTGATAAGATTTAAAATAATCAGGAACTGAGAAAATGTGTCTTAGATTATAGAATAATCTGGCAAGGCAAAAGAAAGATTAATAGGGGTTGGTAGATTCTACTATGTTAAAACAATCTCCTTGGGTTATGGCTCTTCCCATTTTACAGACAACTCTGGAGGAATGGAGTCTGATCTCAAAAACAGATGGCTCCTATAGCGTTGTCACTGGATGTCATGGAGATCTTCTATCATGGGCCAGAGATAAAGATCTGTGGGCGTAAGGGTTTCCAAAACAGCCACCCAGGAAGGGAACCAGGCATGGGAGGCCAACAGAACAATAGCCACAGTGGTGTGTCCCAGATGTCATATGATCTTCCCCACACTTGGGACTGGCATGCCTGTTTTGCAGGAAGTCTAGATGACCTCCTAGAAAGTCTGCACCTTGGTGGAGATAGTAAGCTACTAGCTTCTTTAAGCCTAACTGCTCAAAATCTTAAGAATATTCATTTGAAAACAAGGGCACAAAGCCTTACTGGGCTTCTGAACAATCAAGCCACTGTGAAGAGGTTATAGCATTAAAGTAAGTACTGAAGTCAGCACTATAAAGTCCTCATGAGAAGCAGATAAGTCTCAAATTGATGCCAAGACAGACCCTGTAGTCAGTAACTTGGTAGAGATAAAAACTGATACAGAGGAAGAACCTTGTTGCTAGTGGTTAAGAAAATTCCAAGACCAACAGAGAGGCTAAAATTCTCACCTTTGCCAAAACACTATGCATAATGTGCTAAAGTCAGAACTGGTGAAGGAGTCTTATAGACTATAGATTCAAGGTCAGAAGAGACTATCATGATCATCTAGTCTGGTTCCCTACACATTGCATGTTACAGAACTTCCACTATTCATTCCTGTAAAAAATACCCCACAAGCTCTGGCTAAGATACTGAAGTCCTGAAATCATAATTTAAATACTCAGAGTTACAGAGAATCTACCACTTACTGTAGTTTAAACCTGAAAATGATACATGCCCCATGCTACAAAGGAAGAACAAAAAAAAGTATCTGCCAAAGAGCCTGACATGTTTTTTATCAGGTATTGGTGTTGGTTCAACCAAAAGTCTCTGCACTGGAGTTGACAATAGTGCCATACCCAGCACCAAAAAAGGCAATGACAGAACAATTGTCTCCTGAACCACAAACTCGCTGGTACTAACACAGATCCTATTGATATTGTATTCAATGGCCATTCCATATATTGTGCTGCAGTTGACTGTGCAGCTCTGAGATCCTTCTGACATGGCACTAGGGCATGGGTGGGCAATAATTGTTTCCAGGGGCCACTTCAAAATTTTTTGTAGTAGCCCCTGGCCACCCCAGAAGTAGTGGAGCCTAAACAGGAAGGGGCGGGACTACCCCACCCCCAGACCATGATTGGTCTGGGGGTGGAGGAGCTCCTTTACCCCACTTCCCACTAGGCACCCATGCCCTGGAAGAGGTTGCCATGCTCTCCCATCCCCAGGCCAATCAGGGCCTGGTGGCAGGGGACCATGGGAAGCCTCCTCCCTCCCTTCGAGGAGCACGTGGCACTTTGAAGTGCTGCAGACTGCTTGCAGGGCTGGGGCAGGGCGAAGGAAGGGCCTTTTCCTGATTGGCCTGGCAGTGAAGAAGCGCGCGAAGCCTCCTCTGATCTCCCCCATCGCCCTGCAAGCAGCACATAGCATTTCAAAGCACCAAGTGGTCCTGGCAGGGTAGGATAAGTCTTCACATGCTCCCCTGCCCCCAGGATAATTAAAGCCAGGGGGTAGGGGAGCGCATGAAGCCTTCTCCGCTCTGCCCCCACTGCACGCTGCTTGCAGGGAACGGGCAGAGCGGAGAAGGCTACATGATCTCCCTCACCTCCAGGCCCTAATTGGCCTAATTGGCCTGGGGACAGGGAAGTAGCAGGGACCCTACGGGCCAGATCCACCTTCTTGGCAGGGCCAGATCCAGCCCGTGGAGGTCCTTTTGCCCGCCTCTGCACTAGGGAGTCATGGACCAATACCACAGATCAACCCTTGATACCAGATGAGTCCATAAAATATTTTGCTATAGGCTTCTGATACCACTGGAGTCTTTTATTAAGAACTCTTCTTCAACATTGACTGGTCTTGATTGTCTAATGGTCTTGACAAGTGTGTCTTCTAGTAGGAAGCACCAGGAAAAGGACAATGACCCTTCTTCTCCCATAGAGGAGTAGCAGAGTCTGGCTATGTCTTCACTTACAGGGTTTTTGCCCCAAAACAGCCAGTTTTGTGCAAGACCCCACAGAGTGTCCACATCTCAAGAGTGTTTTTGTCCAAGAACATTTACAGTAAATCAAAAGAACAGAGGGGTCTTTGCAGTATAGGTATTCCGCTTTCTATGAGTAATAATTCCTTTTTGTGCAAGAATTCTTGTGCAAAAAGGTGCATATGGACTGGCAACAGGTGCTTTTTTTTGCACAAAAAGACAATGAAAAAAAGCACAGGTGCTCTGGTGGCTATTCTTTGAATAGCAATCAGAGCTTTATTTCAAGAGAGCATCCATGCAGTCTGGACACTGTCTTGTGCAAAAGTGCGTTTCTTTTGCAATGCGCTTTTGTAGCGTGGATGTGCTCTTGTGCAAGGCATTTTTGTGGAAGACCTCTTTTGCAAAAAGCTTCTTGCGCAAGAAGCCTGTAGTGTAGACAGCCTCTGAGACAAATACAGACACTGTCTCAGGGAAATCTGAATGCTCTCCTGATGGACTTTGATCTAATATGGGCCTCCTCACCTGCTCCATTAGGTGGTATTTGAGGCATAATCTATGGAAATCTGCACTCTCTTTTTGAAAAAATAGCAGATACTGCACCGCTCAGTATCCCCCTCAATATGGTACAGAAGGCGGTACGTGTGGGGATTACTATTCTGAATAGACACACCACACAAGCGGTAGTATTCAAAGCCTGGAAAGTGTTGCATATCAGCAGTACCTAACACTAAGATTAAATTAAACACAATAAAATAAACAAAAAGAGATTCCAAATTACTAATATTTATTAATAGGAAAGCTAAATTAACTAATTATGCACACACAAAAAAGTGGTAAACTCTATAATGAACTCTGACTGAGGTTGTGTAGATGGTATAAAGGAAATGAAGGAGGTCGGAGTAGCATGTCTATAGCCTCAGTGGATATTACAGCAAAAAACTTTCCAGCATGCTCATGCATGCACCTGTGTAGAATGCACATGTGCGACTACTTGAGGAAGAATTGGTATGGAGTGGGGGCATCTCTTCTCCAGTTCAAGCCTCTGTTTCTGTATGCACTATTTGGGGGAGGAGGTTGCAGAGATAGGTTATGTCTACACAGCAGCATTATTATGAAATAACGGACGTTATTCCAAAATAACATAGTCTGCATCTACACACAAGCAGTTATTTCGACATAATGTCGAAATAATGTTGATCTGGAGGACTGCTTGCTCCAACTCCTATAACCCTCATTGTACAAAGAGTAAGGGAAGCTGGGAGAAGTGTGCTCTATCTCAAAATAACTGCTGTGTAGACAGCATCAAAATTTAAAATAAGCTATTTTGACTTAAGCTACACTATTAGGGTGGCTCTCAAGATGTGTAGTTTATTTCGAGTTTTGCTCTGGTGTGTAGATGTGCCCATAGTAACCAGTAACTGTGGGGCTTGTTACACTGACAGCATCTGTCAATGACTGGTGTTGTCCAGAATGTATGGTTCAAATCCCTTGAGGCATTACCAAAGGAAAAAAAATGCATAGTCCTTCTCTTATAGTTTCATATTGTTCCTAATAGCCTTGCCCAAGCAAACATGAATATTTAGTAGGCATGTCCAGGAGATTTCTAGATTTTCCTGAGTCCAGACAGAGATTTATGCATGAGTCAGCTGATTGTCCAATATCATACCGTGAGTCAAGACCTTGCTTAAATATGTTCACCAAGACAGACCTTGTGTACTGGTAACAGAGCTTCGTTGTTGGAATTTGTATATAGTGCACTGTTGCTACATGGGAGGTTAGAAGTAATCAGTTGTGCCATTGTTTGTCACTGACATTGTCCAGTTGCATTATCTCTGTGACACTGCTTCTGTAGGATAGCTTTATCCTGGGCAGTGAATACTGGGGTCTGCCACAGAGGTGACAAAAATTATGCTATGACATTCTGCATGATAGTACATATTTTTCATTCTCTTTCTAAGTCCATGAGCAGTCTTCAATAGTCCCTGAATACAGCTGTGTCCCTGAGAATCTGAACCCACAGCTGTTGCTTATGAGTTGAAGAAATATTAGTAGATGGTGGACCATTAACACATCATGATAGTGAGATGCATTTCAGCTGTTGCAAAATGAAGTTCTCTCTACCCTGACTCTAATTTAAAAAGAAGCAGTGCTGCTGGGCAAAACCAAAATGTTGGTGAGAGAGAGACTATTTAGAATAAGCAAATGGCAGGGAAGAGATCAAAGGAAAGATAAAAGAAGTGTTGTCTGCTTACAGCAAAATGGGCAGGACAGATACTAGTAAGTTTAACCCCTAAATTCTCTAGTGAGGAATTCTTAGAAATAACATTAACTGAGCAGAACTAGACTCTGATATATTTATTATTATTTGTTGTAGTAGTAGTATGTTATGACTTTAGGAAACTATTATTTTCTGTTTGTAGAACAGAAGCATATGTTGTAAATAATTTTTATATCTAATTTATTTTAATTAATTATTTTACTGAAGATTCATATATTCAAAATAATTTTACTAGAAAGCTAAGAATATCTGCTATACAATCTAAAGTATTCTTAAATTTAAGGATTTGCTGAGTGCTTTTGAAGTCATCAGTTAGAATTCTGTCTTCATTCACTTCAAATACACAATGGTGTAACTCCATTAACTTTAACAGAATTACTCTAGTTTTATTGCCGGATTAGACACTCTGGGCGCATCTACACTGCAACATTTTTCCCAGGATCCAGCCAGGGGCAACCTACAGGGTAGGATAGGTGGGTGCAGAGGGAATGGGGTGTGATCGTCGCTCGGCCTGCTCGGCTTGGACATTATGCTGCACTCCATGCATGTGGAAGTACGTGCTGCACCAGTCTGCGCCACGCTGCCTATGGAGGCAGATGCAGAGCACCCTGTGCTCCTGCTCACAGGCTCCATGAAGGCCACACACATCTGACCCCTAGGAGGGATACACTCACATCACCAGCCATCGCTGGAAGCAGGTTGGGCACAAGGGTGCATACATGACCCCACACAGACTGAGGAGTGCCAAACACAGCACATAGGCATGCCTTCATGTGCAAGGCCCTATCTGCTCCCACCGATAGCACTGCCAGGCGCAGGTGTGTGTGCCGGCCCCATGGAAGACAGGCTGCTCCACAATCATGCATTAACTATTAAATAAAATATGCAAACATTAATAAATTCCCTACCTTCTTTGCTAAATGCTTTTATATTGACTAATATATAGATGAGCATCTGATTTCCATTTTAAATAATTTTTGTAGTGCTTACTAATAGTTTGTTATTGCCCATGTATCTGTCCACAAACAATAGCTAATTCTCTAATCCATTGATACATACTCCAGTTAGCC
The DNA here is from genome assembly GCF_052426305.1 of Pelodiscus sinensis. NCBI lineage: Eukaryota > Metazoa > Chordata > Testudines > Trionychidae > Pelodiscus > Pelodiscus sinensis. Next base: position 40,419,351 of record NC_143054.1, on the reverse strand, counting down.
GCTTATTGAAGTCAATAAATATTAAAAATAATCTTTGTTTTATTTTCCTAAATACTTGGTCAATACACTGTTTTAAACTCACAAATATTTCCCCATATTAAATTCTACAGATTCTTACCCTGTAACTTTTAAAAAATTAATTCTTGATTTCTTTTTGACCACCTCATTTACATTTTATAAGACCTATATAAATGGTAAAAACTATCTTTATTTCATAGTTACTAGTACTTTCTTTAAGTGGAACAGCAGTTATTTATACATTAACCTTACTGTTTACTCAGTATGTACTGAAGATAGACTATGCTAGTTCTATAGCTTATTACAAAATCAAGCCTGTTACTTAAAAATACAGTTCTCAGGATCTTAGCTCTAAGCTGTTCTGGAAAAATATAGCTGCCCTGAAAGATAGTGATATAGATATCAATGTAGGTGGATTATGATCCATTGATAGCAGGAATGTTTCTACTCTGTGCTCATTCGGCCTCAACTGGAGTATTCTGTCCAGTTCTGGGAACCACATTTCAGGAAAGAAAAAAAAATGATCGACGATGTAGAAAATGTAACCCATGAGGGAAGACTGAAATAATTGAGTTTGTTTAATTTTAAAAAGAGAGGACAGAGAGGGGATATGATAGTAGCTTTCAAGTACCTAAAAGGGTGTTACAAGATACCAAGAGAAAAATTGTTCTCCTTAACCTGAGATGATAGGACAAGAAGCATTGGGCTTAAATTGCAGCAAGGGAGGTTTAGGTTGGACATTAGGAAAAAAACTTCTTGTCAGGGTGGTTAAGCACTGGAATCAATTGCCTAGGGAGGTTGTGATATCTCTATCCCTGGAGGTATTTAAGAGTAGGTTATACAGATACCTGTTAGGAATTATCTTGATGGTGCTTGGTCCTGCTGTGAGGGCAGGGGACTGAACTTGATGATCTCTCAAGGTCCCTTCCAGTTCTAGTATGAATCTATGATTTTTGTGGTCAAGCAAAACTATGTCTTAGCTGTCATTGAGTTGCATAAAACTGCACCTATTTCCGACTCTTTTTGAATACTCTCCTCTGGCCACATGAATGTATGCCCATTTTTTCAAATTCAAAATCAGCAAGCTCAGCAAGTGCTGTCTTCCCAACACTCCCATTCCTCTCTCCCTTTCTTTTATATTATCTTTTCCTGCCATTGTAAACATAGACATTTCTTAGAATTGGATCCAATTCCAGCCAGACGCTATTCAATTTGATTCCTGTTCTCAAGTGATCTCTAGGGAAATAAAAATTCATCTGAAGCATCTTTAGGAGCCAAGCTAGCTAACGTAGAATCCAGCTCACATTGGACACCTATAGTTTTCCCTATACTAAGGAAAATAACTTCTATTTGTAATTCCCTCTGAAGGGGACGAGCCTGATTGTTCCACCAATACTTAGAGTAATCAGGTCATAAGGAGAAGTTCCAAGAATTCAAATGCAAAGTATTAAACTGAGTTTTAAAGTTAATTAATAGTTCAAAGAAGTAAAACTGTGTATTAACATATATTTAACTTATATTTTTAAATAATTTGTTCAACATCAATACAATCTCAAACTCTAAAGGTGTGTCTACATAGCGGTGCTAGCTCGAAATATGTTATGCAATTTGCAAGTTGCATAGCTTATTTTGAGATACTCTATTTCAAAATTTGGCAATGTCTATTCAGTGCCAAATTTCAAAATAGACCACTATTTTGACAAATCCCTCAATTCCTGTGGAACAAGATTTCCCGGGACATCGGAATAACAAGCTATTTTGATTGCATTTCAAAATAACAAAAGAGCTGTTAAGATGTGGAAATCGCTATTTTAGAATACGGGACATATCCCAAAATAGTGCCTGCTGTCTAGACTACATGCCTCTGTCGCCAGAGGCATGTAGATTAGGCTACCAGACATAGGAAAATTATTTAAATCGCCGCTTCATTTAATTGTACATGGCTGCCGCGCTGAGCCGACAAACAGCTAATCAGCTGGGATGAGGTATACCTGGGGGTTGACAAATACCTTTGATGTCACCACCCGCGCGTCCAGACTATCGCGCTGAGCCGACAAACAGCTGATCAGCTGTTTGTGGGCTCAGCGTGGCAGCCATGTAAATTTAAATGAAGCGGCCATTATTTAAATCGCCGCTTCATTTTCCTATGTCTGGTAGCCTAATCTACATGCCTCTGGCGACAGAGGCATGTAGTCTAGACGTACCCTAGATGTGCCCTAAGAGACACAAAAAGTCATTGAATACAAGGTCAGCAATAAATAAGAAAAGCTAAACTTTGAAGGAATCTTGCTTTCAGCTTGGAATATAGGCTACAACTACTTTCATTAGGCAGAAAATTCAAATGATCAAGGGATAGCTTTAACATGTTCTTCACAGAATATTTCTGGTTCACTTGGAATGTTTTGAGGATATTGTTTATTTCCTCTAACTTGAACAAAGTTGTAATAACAAACACATGCTAGTTTAAAGTTATTTTTTACACAGTTCTATATTCACAAGACCCACTTGTATCCTATCCCTGAAATCAGCCTATAGGTCTTGCATGTAAAATACTTGCCACACAGAATATTTCATAGTAATATGAACTGAACATAGCTTAAGATAGTTTGGGCTTTCATACCATTTTCATGTCCACTAGGTTTCTTTGCAATTTCTACAGTTTTAATAAAGACCTTAATATGCTGAATTCATTGGACAGCCAATCCTCATTCAATGGCAGTTTGACTACTTCTGCTGCTATTATCCCTCCACATCTGATTGACATTTAAATCTAAAACTCAAAAGAATTTGAGAGATTATGTCTGAAATGTAAACCACTCTCCCAAACAGCTTAGCTCTGTCTCAGGAAATCTGGATGCTCTCCAGAGGATGACTTTTTATGCAGAAGCATTCAATTTTTTCATGTCAAGAAAACCCAACTATTTATTTTACAGTCAGGTTTTTTTTAAAAATGTTCATAATCTCAGCATTGTATCAGACACTTCAATGGCACTTTCAAGTACTCTGATTGATATGGTTATCAGACTTATGCAATTGAGCAAGACAACATTAAACACCCAGAAAGAAAGTAGCAATTGTCATTAGAAAGTCTATGTTCCTGGACAGAGAGAAATTTCCAGTTCAGATGCTGTACTACTTCTTAGGCTTGTCACAGAAAATTGGACTTAAATCTTTTCAGTTCTTCAGAAATCAATGAATGGATGAAAAAAGTGACTGTTATTGGCTGAGACCATGATAGATCTCTTTGTGCTATCTAGCTTCTAACTATGGTATTTTGCCTAGTTTTGTTCTACAAAACCAGAGCATTCTTTTAGATCTTAAAACCCCAGTGCTGAGGTGGATACATTTTGCTGGTTGTCCTTTCCATATCATAGAAGAGAACTTTGAGTATATGAAATGCATAACCATTTCATTTAATTTATAAAGAGTTGGGCTGAATAACTTTCAAAATTGTTAGTATAGAATTATGCTTTCTTCACTTAACTGATAGTACCCTAACTATAATTTTGTGTGTGTGTGCTGTGATATCTCATGCTTCTACAGAGTTTTGCACAATGGTTAGGTGATGTCAGATTTGTTGGCAAAGTGCTATCAAAAATAACAGCCAAAGAAGAATATGCAGGTGTATTAGCTAACGAATCTGCAAAAAATGCACTTGCATTTTTTCTGTGGCAGCCCTTCATATATTACTTGATCATTTGAAAAAATATCTTACCATGAAAGGAAATAATTTTATCTCTTCTTTACATGACACATCTCATGCAGTTGAAAATGGCTTGTTCTTTAGCTTTACTAAGATAATTTCACAGGAATGGGAAGCCCACACAATTTCCGTGAATGTGCTGGAAGGCTGGCAGACCTCTTAGGGCAGAATGAAACTTATTGCATCTCGTCTGTGATATATGGTTGTTGTGGTAATGGTGAGGCACATGTCATGTGGTGGAGGTGTAGATGATGTGACACTTTTCATTTCACTCTTTATGAGGTTGTGTTACATAGTGTTTTGTGTATCTATTAAGGCTACTGGATGCAAGATATCTTGTGTAAGAATATTACTAGATTCTTCTTTCCGTTTGCTGAAAAGTGAGGAGTCTCTCCTTCCCAAGTGTTCATTTTTATCCTAGTGAAAAGAGAGAATATCAGGCCTTGAAGTGAACAATGGCCTAGAATTAAATGCTCCCAAGTGTAATTTTAGAGCATATATCACACATTTGTGAGACAGAAACTTCTCATGGTAGATATGATTAAAGAGCAGAACACAGATGAATTTCATGATTGATTGATTTGAGTACCTCTTCAACTTATCACATCAAAATCACCACCATATATGCAGTTCATGTGTGTCAGAAAAAAAATTGGGAAAGTTTCCCTAGTACAATCTGTTTTACAAACATGTAGGCAGAGCATAAAAGGTAGGCACTCTGAATTGCAAACCTTTCAGTGTTCTTACCTTTTCAAATATAAAATGTTATTCAGATTTTAATTTTTATCCTCTAGACCCTGGTATAAGAATAGTAATGTTGCCTAATTGGCCTCTAAGTGGTGATGTAAACAAGCAAAATTGTTATTTTAAAATAAGTGCAATAATTAAAGTTAAACATAATGCGTTTAATAAGCATCAACATTTCAAACCATATTTAAAAATAAGACTGGTTTGACAACCACATTAAAGCAAGGAATTAGCCTGAAGAGAACAAAGGGTCACACAATTGGATATATTTGCTGTTGCATACTAACACTAATTAACACCTGCTAACTTCTGTGAATAAGGTAATAGACAGCAGACACTGAAATGGAGTAGGTGCGGCATAATCCATTGTTTGAAATGAAGGGAACTGAATTTGTTCTCATTTGATCATCCAAATTAGTCCAGAGAATTTTAGTTATCTGTGTGAAGGGAAACTCTCCCACCAAGTGTTTCTTTTTGAGCCTGATGCTTTTATTACAGATATTCACCAAAATAACTCTTAAATGTCACATCATGTATTCTCTCAATCTGTGTAAATAGAACACACAATCATCAGCCATCAGCTCCTTGCCAACATCCTTAGCTACTTGAGTTTAACCCATTAGTGACCAAGTATTGGCCAGCACTCCTCCTAACCATCACATGTCCCCCAAATCACAGACAGTACTGGACAGGCTGACCTACACTGGCTGTGATTTCTTCCTGGAGGTCAGAGGCATAGTGATATGTGCCCGGGGGCAAAGGCAAAATTTGTGCCCTGTCCCCTCCAGCTCCGCTGCTGCTGCACAGCAGGGCCCCAAACCTGGGAGGATGGGGGAGCTTGTATTGCATCTTCCCCCACCCGCTCCAGTTTGGGGCTGGGCCCCCGCATGCACTAACCCGCCAGTGAAGATAAAGGAGGGACAGGCTGGGGGCAGAGAGGTGGGGAGCTGGCAGGGGGAGGCAAGGAGAGGAAGGGGGAGGAGAAGCTCAGGGTTCAGGTTTGGGGGTTTTGCCGGCCCAACTGTCTCCCAGCACTGCAGGTGTGGGGGCCTCAGCATGCCTGGGAGTGTGGGGAGGAAGAAGCGGGACGGGGAGGAGGAGTGAGAGGAGGAGCGGTAGCTGGGGAGGCAGCAGGGGCTGGAACAGCAGGAGGCAGCAAGCTCTGCCCCAGGGTCCATGACCATCTGGGGGGCACGGAACGTCCTGTCCCCCAGGATGCGGTCCATGGCATCAAAATAGGGGCAGGGATCTGGATCTGACCCTGATTGGGAGCTGCTCCCTGTAGCCTTGGCATACGCCTGGTGCAGCTTCTTTATTTTCATGACAACCTGTTCCTGGGTTTGCATGTGGCCTTTGGTGCCCAGGCTGGCAGCCATTCGCCTTTAGATGGTTGCATTCCTCCATTTAGTGCAGAGATCATGGACGTTGGAGGCATCCCCCAAACCTGAATTAGGTCCCCGATCTCCTCACTGGACCAGGCAGGTGCCTGCCTTTTCCAGCCCATAGCAGGCTCCTGGGAGCTAGCAGACTGGTCCTAGGGAGTTGTGGAGGGCTGGCTGGCACTGGCTGCTTGGCTCATGCTGAGGCCACTGGATCAGGTGAAGCAACTGCTGTCTCTGGGCTGGCAGGCTTGGAGCTGGCACAGGCAATGTGGCAAGAATCTACCCCTTCAAAAGCTCCAGGGAGAGGGAGAGGAGTTTTCTTGGTTGTGCCCACAGTGGCCACCAGGGCACCCTGGGAAGGGCTGGAGGCCCCTTATTTCAAAATAAGGGTGTGTCTAGACTACATGCCTCCTTCGACGGAGGCATGTAGATTAGCCAGATCGGAAGAGGGAAATGAAGCCGCGATTAAAATAATCGCGGCTTCATTTAAATTTAAATGGCTGCCCCGATCTGCCGATCAGCTGTTTGTCGGCAGATCGGGAGAGTCTGGACGCGATGCCCCGACAAAGAAGCCTTTCTTCATCGACACAGGTAAACCTGGTTTCACGAGGCTCTTTCGAAAGAGCGCGTATAGACTACAATGCGCGGATCGAAAGATCGATCCGCTTTTTCGAAAAAGAGCGTCCAGACTGCTGGATGCTCTTTCGAAATTGAAAGCCACCCGGAACTGCTTCTGCCAGGGCATGGGGGCAGCATTTCCTTCCGGGTGCTGCCTGCCTGCCCTTTGCAGAGACGCGTGGTTAAAGGGACGCCCCTGAACACCCGTTGCTCTGCTCCTGCAGCTGCCTTTGCTGTCCTTCGAGGAAGTAAGCAAGGCATTGCAGTGCTGGTTTGGAGTGCTCAGCTTCCTGGGACACCCCAGCAGCTTTTTTCTTTTGAGGTTTTTTGCTTTGAGACCCTTTTTTTTGGCATGGAGCCAAAGCTGCCCCTGGGCAGGCGATGGCCCCACACCACCATACTGCAGCTGTTGCTGCATCTGCATGACACTGTCATGAGGCTACTTCCCGAGCTGGACCCAGACCAGAGGTACGAGGGGCTCCTCCGTCAAGCAGCCGCACTGCCCTTGCCTCCAAACTTTTTTGTGGACAGGCGTGTTTGGAGGTTTGACACCAGCTCTGACTGGTGGGACTGGCTCGTGATGGAGCTCTGGGATGACCAAGACTGGCTACGGAACTTCCGGATGAGAAAGACCACTTTCCAGGAGCTGTGTACCTGGCTCGCCCCTGCTCTGCAACGGCAAGACACCCACCTGTGGCCCACTATCCCCCTGGAAAAGAGGGTCGCCATTGCCCTCTGGAAGCTGGCAACCCCCGACAGCTACCGCTCCGTGGGACACCAATTTGGAGTGGGGAGATCTACTGTTGGGGCCGTCTTGATGGAGGTAAGTCATTGTCTGGGGACAGTCACAGTTTGGGGTGGGGGGAAGGGAGACTGTCAGGAAGGGCCAAGTGGAGTGGGAGTGGGAGGGAGCTCCTCCACTCACCCTGAATTGTGGGGGGGCGGTTCTGAGGAGGGGATTCCCGGGGGTTTGAGAGGGAAGGTGGGGGGTGGGTTCTCCTCCTAAGAGATAAGGCACCCCTTCTAACATTTTGTTGTCTGTCTTGTTCCACAGGAGGTGAGGGCCATCAATTCGGAGCTGCTCAACAGGCTCATCTGTCTACCAGATCTGGACAGCGTCATGGCCGGCTTTGCTGCCCTCGGCTTCCCGAATTGCGGAGGAGCGCTCGATGGGACACACATTGCAATCCGTGCACCGCCCCATCGAACAGCCCAATTCATAAACAGAAAGGGATACTTTTCTATGGTCCTCCAGGCCCTGGTCGACCATCGTGGACAGTTTTTGGACATTTGTGTTGGGTGGTCAGGGCGGGCACACGATGCCCGCATCTTCAGAAACTTGTACCTGTACTGGAGGCTTCAGGCAGGAAAATTTTTCCCCCATCGCCAGTTTGCGGTTGGGGATGTGCACATGCAGGTGTGCATAGTGGCTGATGCCGCCTATCCCCTGATGCCGTGGCTGATGAAGCCCTACACCGGCCACCTGGATGCGAGCAAGGAGCAGTTTAATGCTCACCTTAACCGGGCTCGCAACCAGGTGGAATGTGCGTTTGGCCGTTTAAAAGGCAGATTCCGGTGCTTGCTCACACGCCTCGACATGGGGGAGAGCAACATCCCTGAGGTGGTGGCCGCGTGTTGCGTCCTCCATAACCTCATGGAGAGGAAAGGGGATGCCTTCCTACCAGGGTGGGGTAGAGCTGCTGATGGCCAGGAGAGGCTCTTTGCCCAGCCCCGGACAGCTGCCATCTGCCAGGATCCGGGAGGCCTGCTGTTGGCATCCGGGAGGCCCTCCGGGAGCAATTCTCCAGTGGAGGCCACTGAGACTGAGTGTACTGAGGGGCTTCTGCCTGGGGACTGGGCCCTGGCCCAATAGAAGCTTCCCTCCACAACCCATCTCCTGACCCTGTTTGGACACATCAGTTACACCAGGGTGTGTTTCAAAATAAAATGTTCTGTTTACTTTTTGTACATATTATCAAACAATAGTATAAATGTTGCAAACATAACAAATTTTTTTTTCATTTTTGTTGTTGACAAAACTATTTACAATAAAGAAACATTTTGTTGAACACTTTGTTTAACTGGGGTGATGGGGGTGCTTGAAACCTGGAGGGGGGAAGGGGACTGGAAACCTGGAGGGGGGAAGGGGACTGGAAACCTGGAGGGGGGAAGGGGATCAGGTTGCACAGGGCTTGCCAGATTTCCCTCTCCTGCCTGGGCCTCGTGTTTGGGGTGCTCCACGGCTGCGGGATCGGGTGGTGCACCTGTTGGTTGGCTGGCTGGGGTGCTCTTGGGACGTGGAAGCCTGGGGGAGAGGAGGGCCAGGGGGAGAGAGGGGCTGGGGAACTGAGGGGGCTGGGGGAGAGGGAGGTCCAAGGGGGGAAAGGGATGCTGTTGTGGAAGGGGGGTTTGGTGGCGTGGGGTCATGGGGTGCTGGAGGAGCAGGACCAGGCACAGGAGCAGGCAAGCCGCAGACCTCCCTCAGAGTGGCGCACAGGGACGTGCGCTGCAGGACCAGCTCGTCCATGAGCCGGTCACGCCAGCGATCCTCTGCCTCCGCCCTCTCTCTGAGGATGGAGTTCAGCTCCTTCACGGCCTCAACGTGCTGCCTGAGGATGTCCGCATAGACACGCCTGTGTCTGCGGCTCCCATGTCCCCGAGATGGAGATGGAGTTGGGGCTGGGGTGCTGCGGCCCTCTTCCACGGCTGGTCTGGCTGTGGAGGAAAAGAAGAAGACACAATCAGTCCTAAAAACTGGACTCTGTAGCACTTAAAATACTAACAGGATGGTTTATTAGGGGATGAGCTTTCCTGGGCCAGACCCACTTCCTCAGATCAGAGTAACACGGCTACATTTCTATCACAATCAGTCATGTGTGCAACAGCTGTCCAAAAGGGCATGCCCTCTCCCTTGAGACAGGGGAATCAGACATTCTGAAGGTCACACTGTGTTTGTGTGACCTGGGCATCAGCCTAAGCATGACAGGTTTCCCTTGTGCATCACCCACTGTGCACCCACCAACCTCCGCCCCCCCCCCTGGGTGTGACACAAACTCACTGTACTCACCTGCTGCTTCCTCTCCTGCGCCAGATGACGCCTGGGAGGCCTCTGAGGTCTGGGTGACTGGCTCCATGGTGAGGGTCGCCGTCTCCTCGCTGTCCTCCTCCTCTGGGACCATGTCCCCATCTCCAGAGTGCTCTGGCTCCTGCTCTGGAGCGTCCACCACGGGGTCTGCCAAGCATGACTGGACAAACCGCCAGCTCGGGGTAGTAGGGGCAGTAGTGGGGGGCTGCCCCAGAATGGGAGCTCTCCTCCCTGGCCTTAACGTACCCCTGGCGCAGCTCTTTGACCTTGGAGCGCACCTGGTCCTGGGTGCGGGGGTAGTGGCCCTTCTGGGCCAGGGCTTCAGCCATGCGGCCATAAATGTCAGCATTTCGCCGTCGGCTTTTGAGGGCCTGTAAGGCCTCCTCCTCTCCCCAGAGCTCCAACAGGCTCTTGATCTCTGGGCCAGACCAGGATGGTGCCCGGCATTTGGAGCCCTTGGCTGGGTCCCCAGAAGGCTCGGTGGAAGGGCCAGGACGGTCTTGGGGCTGGGACATGCTGCAGCAAAGTTGCCGTGTGCTCTGGCTCCTTCTCTGCAACAAGTGTCTGTGAGGGTGCCTGTTCCTTTAAGGAATGGCTGCAGCCAGGAACCACAGACGTGCAACCCATGGCCCAGACTGTCCACCAGGGCTTCTTCCTGGAGGCCAATACTTTCGAAAAAAAGGGCTCCCCCCGTCCACACTCACTTACTTTCGACGGATCTCCCTCGAAAAAGGCATTCTTCCTCGTAAAATTAGCTGTACAGCCGTCGAAAGAAAAGCCGCGTTCTTTCGATTTAATTTCGAAAGAACGCGGCTTGAGTCTGGACGCAGGGGAAGTTCTTTCGAAAAAAGGCTACTTTTTTCGAAAGAACCCCTGAGTCTGGACACAGCCTAAGAGATTAACTTACCTGTTAAAATAACACCCAGAAAAACTTTTAAATAAAAGTAACACACAACACAAGAATCTCCCTCATTTTTTGAAGGCACTTGAAGCAATAAGTAGCCGCAGGCTGAGGTTTCATGATGTATACTGGAGCAGTCGACAAAGGCTTCCCTTGTCGACCACGCCACGTCTAGACTGCCACGCTGTGCCGGATCAGCTGATCGTCGGCACAGCATGGTGGCCATTTTTATTTTAATGAAGCAGGGATTATTTAAATCCCCACTTCTTTGACTATGGTGAATAAACTATTTTACATGGCTCCTTTGATGGAGCCATGTAGTCTAGACATAGCCCTTAAGTAAAGGAGAGAGGTCTCTTTGAGCTGCTCTTCCAAATTTCACACAAGCCATTCTGCTGAAGCCATAGATATCAAAATTCAAGGCCAGCCTTGCCTTTGGCAGACTGACTTGCCGAGTGTTCACAATATCCGAACACATTTAAGACTTTTAGTTGAGAAATACATGTTAATTCCAAGTCTCAGCTATGACTGGGAGATGTGGGTAACCTATGGAAAACACCAGTATTTTCTCTGGAAAATCCACAACAAAACATGGGGGGATTGATCACCTCAGTAATGCCAACACCTTTAGGATGGAGGCATGTCTGATATATTTTTACCAAAACTGCTGCCTGCCCAACTCGCCAAAGGAGAAAGGAAACAGGGAAGCCAAAAGGAATTGTTTAGAGCAGGGGTTCCCAAACTTTTTGACAAGGGAACCAGTAAATCCATTCATGAGTTTTTGGAGAACAGGTAACATTCTAGAACAACGTTTCCTCAACTCCCGTCCCCTTTTACTCCTTCTCTACTTACGCTACATCGATGACATCTTTATGATCTGGACGCATGGCCAAGAAACACTGGAGACATTCTACAGAGATTTTAACAACCTACACCCCATCATCAACCTCAGCCTGGACCATTCTACATGAGAGATCCATTTCTTGGACACTACAGTACAAATCAACAGTGGAAAATTAGACACCACTCTCTACAGAAAACCCACTGACTCATACAGTTACCTACATGGTTCCAGCTCCCATCCAGAACACATCATACGATCCATGATCTATAGCCAAGCCCTTCGATACAACCGCATCTGCTCTAATCCCACTGACAGAGACCAGAAACTTCAGGATCTCTACCAAGCATTTATAAACCTCAACTACCCACCCGGAGAAATAAAAAAGCAAATTGAAAGAGCCAGACAAATACACAGAAACCATCTACTTCAAGACAGACCCAAGAAAACCAACAATAGAACATCACTTGTCATCACCTACATCCCCCAACTTAAACCTGTCCAACACATTATCAATAAACTACAGCCTATACTGGAACAGGATACTAAAGTCCAAGAGGCTCTGAGAGACAGACCCATAGTCTCCTATAGACAAGCACCTAACCTCAAGATGATTCTTACCAACAACCACAGGACATACCACACTAATACCAACCCTAGTACCTTCCCTTGCAACAAACCCCGTTGCCAGCTTTGGCCACATATTCACTCTGCTGATACCATTATTGGACCTAACCAAGTGAGTTATAAGATCAAGAACACATATTCCTGCGCATCCAGAAATATAATTTATGCTTTCATGTGCCGAAAGTATCCATCTGCTATGTACATTGGACAAACGTCTCAGACACTTCGCCAAAGGATCAATGCTCACAAAACAGATATTAGACAGGATCACAAAGAAAAACAGTTTCTTGCCATTTCAACCAGAAAGGACATTGTCTCAACAACTTAATTACCTGCATCCTGCTTCAAAAGCCTTTTAAAACTTCACTTGAAAGAGAATCCTCTGAACTGTTATTCATGCTAAAATTCGACACTTTACACTGGGGTCTTAACAAAGACTCTAGTTATCTTACCCATTACAAAGATAGCTTCCCCAATTATCACCTTTAATATCATTAGCTCACAGACATTTACCTTCCCCCCCCCCACCCGCATCCTCCTTCTGTTCTGAAATTTGATTTGTCCTTTTCATATGTGTTCATTTTTTTAATTGTATCCTTTGGTATATATGGTTGTGACTATTTTCTTCCACTATTTGATCTGAGGAAGTGGATCTGGCCCACGAGAGCTCATCATCTAATAAACCATCATGTTAGTCTTTAAAGTGCTACATAGTCCTGTATTTTGTTCTTACTACACTGTGAGATTCTATGGCTGTCAAAAGGAAACATTCTGAAACGACTCTTTGAAATGAAGGAAGAAGTTTTATTGTTCTTGGAGTAACACCCTCCATTGGCAAAAGATGTTATATTTACATTTAAAGACAGGTTTCATGGATTTGATTGGTTAACAATGGTGGCTTACTTATGTGACATATTTTGTCTTTTAATTGATTTAAGTGTGAATTTACAAGGCACTAAAAGTAGTATTTTCAAAGTTCACAAAAAAGTTGAGGCAACAATTAAAAAACTTCGTTTATGGGCACAGCGAGTTAACAAGACAAACTTTGTCTTTTTGTACTTTAACTGAATTACAAGAAAATATGCTGAAACTAATATCTCAGATGCGATTTCTGCAGCAATCCAAGAACACCGCTTGGGGCTAACATCAAGTTTAAATGAATATTTTCCTCCAATTGATGGCAGTAAAATGTGGATTAAGAACCCATTTACTGTTGACACCGAAAATGAATAAATACTATAATTGAGTGCATCAGAAGTGGATTCATTAATTGAACTTTCCTGTGACTCTGCCTTAAAAGAGAACTTTGATAAACTCTCCTTGATTGATTTTTGGTTGAGCTGTAGAAATGAATATTCATATTTATCTGAAAAAGTAGTCAAATTCTTAATGCCTTTCGTCACAACATATAAGTGTGAAACTAGTTTCTCATCTTTGGTTTTCTTCAAAAATAAATATAGAAATAGATTCAATGTTGAACAGATTTGAGGATAAAACTTTCTTCTTTTGCTCCTGACATAAAGTTGCTATGTGATGCAAAACAACATCACCCTTCCCATTAGTTCTCTTTTTAGTTATTTAAAAGCTAAAAAGTGCACACAAATTACTTATATTCAACTCATTCAATTATAAATAAACAAACTTTACAACTGTTAAAAGTCTACTGGTTAAATTGTAATTAAGATTTATGTTATGTACTGTTATTATTGTGAATAAGTAATACACAGTGAAAATGTATTCATTTTTCATTCTTTTTTTAATATGCATTTATATTTTGGGGCTGCAAAAAACAGTACTAAAAAAAATGGGTTCCAACTAAAGTAAAAAGTTTGGGAAACCCTGGTCTAGCCAGATTTCTATCCATTTTACAGTCTACTTATCCAATCCATATTCCCTTAACTTCTAGCAAGAATATTGTGGGTGACCATATCAAAAGTTTTGCTAAAGCTGGCACTGACGGCTTTGGGAAGACCAGAAACTTATTTGCATATTCATCATTTGCTTAATGAGGTATTCTACGTGTTTTGCCTATAAATCAGAGAATACAGCTACATCATCAAAATAGGCTACTGCAAATTAACCAAATCCTGCCTGCAGATTATCTACAAGTCTTTGGAAGGTTGCTCGTGCATTGTGTAGCCTGAAAGAGAGAATATTACATTCATATAGCCCCATATATGTAATGAAGGCTGACCTTTTCTTGGCTGTCTCTTCCAGAGGTCCTTGCCAGTATCCCTTGGTTAAGTCTAGGGTGGAGATGAACTAGGCGCATTCCCATTTCTCCAATAACTTATCTGTGTGGGTCATTGGATAGTTGCCTAGGCAAGTTGCAGCATTTAATTTAAGATAGTCCATGCAAAAGTGGATTAAGCACAGCATTCCTCCTATACATCACAATTGAAAATAACATCAGTATTATCAGCCCAATTATTTAAGCTAGTCCAGCTTTCCCTGAGTTGGAGTTGGAATTCTGGAATGCATAACATTCAGGACTAGGTCCAAAAGGAATGATCAAGAATTTATTTATTGAACAGAAATATAGCTAACCTTCACCAGGATCAGAATCGAATGAGTTAAAATTCCTTTTAAATGTAAAATCAGCAAGTTCAGCAGAATCCAAAACACCATTTGAGTTAAGTGCAGCTGGCAGAGTCATGATACAGACAGGAGAGCGTATTCCATGTTACTGCCCAGATTTAGAGATCAAATGCATTGCAAATTCTGAGATCAAAGGCAGTGGCCTCAGTATGCATTATTCTGGGAACAGGAAGGGGAGCTTGCCACAGACAGAGAACCGGCACATCACAGAGCCAGCTTCCTTCTTCCCCACTTAATCTTTCAAAGCTCATCACCTTAGAAACTTAAGCTGCAAATAAAGAATAACTTTAATTGTCAAACTTTCAACATTCTCAAATATTTTCAATTACCAAATTACTTTTTTATTTCTGTAGATATTTCCTAAAGTAAAACTGGGTTGTCCTTCTTTAAATAAGACACTCAGAGAGTTAAATATCTTCAAGAGAAGATGGAGGTTATGAAACAGATTAATTGATACAATATTAATTTTTGCATCATTTAGTAACTTTAGGAATTCCTTTTGCTGACGTAAAATTAATTAAAACTCCATTCAGTTAGTGGTAGAGAATCAGTTTAAGTTATTATCTGCCATTTTTCATTTTAATTAATTGTCTGATCTATCTCTCATGTAATATATTAATTCTTTTTGGATGAGATAGTGAACAGTAAATCTCTCCGCAAAATTTTGTTCCTAAATCTCATGGAGGTTGCATATTAAATTAAATGTATTCAAATATCACAGTTTTTTACCCTTTTATCATTGGCTAATCCCCAATTTTGGGAGTAGGAAGATTATATTCTAAATATTTTTAAGAAGCCTCTGGAGAACACGTTGCTGAGAGAAAGGAAGATTTCTTCTTCAAAGCAGAATCTTTACATCCCATTTGTTTATTGAGACTCCAGAAGTGGAGGAAGGCACCCCTTGTGCCTACTGAACATTAGAAGAAGTGGTTAGGATGTCATGAGTCTATATACTATTTCTCCTTTCTAAAGTTAGCTGCAAGGAAAAAGATTGTTGCTCTATACTTAGAGAAACTTCTTTTTTATCCAACTGTCTCCTCTGATTTTGTTGTGCTGGCTGAGGTAATATGTAGTCAGTTTGTATACTCTTGAACAATGTAAATTCATGGGACAGCCCAGTTTCGGGTCATCGTGTTTCATTCAGTGTTTATCTACACATAAAGCAGGACATGTGACTGCATAATATGTAGAAATTCCCAAAGTAGATAATTCAAACAACAGTACCAAAGAGGCTATGAAGTGAAGGCATGGGATAGCTGCCTGAGTATCAAAAGTTTTGGGTAGACTTATATTTAATACTTAACCCTAGCCAGTGCAACCACAGCTTCACTGCTATCATTCTTCAAATTAGCTAGATCAAAATGATTGTGTGTATATTGTTGATGTTGCCATCTAGAAATGCTTTCAGCATCAAAAAATGCATTTAAAAATCATGTTTCATGTTCCTCCAGTTACTTGAAAGACCCTGCTGCCAGATGTGTCTTGGAGTGGCCATTTCCATGTAGTAGTTATTTGAAGCCTTCCCATCTTAGACCAAAAGGCTTTCCTCATGACCCAGATCAACTCATCTATCCTTGTGTCAAGCCCCAAATGATATGTAGAGGTAGAATATGCTTTCAGTGACTTCCAGCCACTCCAAATCAGGGAAAGTAAAGGCCTTCATTGTCAAGATAAGGTATTGGTTTACAATTCCAGTGTTGTCCATCACCAAAAAGGCTGGCATTTTCCTCTGAGCTTGTCAGTTATGGGGAGTCATTGGCAACAGGTTCTCTGACAGTTCCTCGGTGCTGAAGTCTGTCTTGGCACCAGGGAGGTCTCTGGCCCATCAGATTCCTATCAATATCAAGCTTTTCTTTGATACATTATATTATGCAGACTTGGTATTTATAGAAGCTTTGTGATATCTATCAATATATCCCCAGCTCATTTTTCCTATGGTTGTACTGCTCAATAGAGTCCCATTGGTTGTCAACTCAAAAAAGGAAGAATAGTTGCTTACCATTGTAATGGTGGTTCTTTGTTTCTCCATTGTCATACTGGTTCTTTTTCTTTGAAGTTCTGCTTTGTAAAGGTGTTTAGTGGAACTTAAGGAACTGAGGTGTATGTAGACTGACATTTTCTCTTATAATCTGTTTTCCCGTGAATGTACATTCCACAGAGTGTATTGATTGCTTAGAACATTCTGATCAACACTGGATTAATCAGGATGCACACTGAAAGAGGGAATATGCAGAGGAAAGCCATCCATGGAATCATAGTTATTCATATTGACTGCCAGAAGACCCTTGATGCAGTTAGTTCCAGCTGGTTCTCCTCTCCTAAGATGAGCTGTCTTCTAAGCCACATTACCTTCTGCAAATTCCTGCCCCTCTCCCTTATATTAAGCAGATCACTTTTTCAATCCATGTAATGCAATCTAGACGTTCTTTTTCAAAAGAGGCTTTTTTTGAAAAAGCATCTTTCGAAAAAGGTGTGTAGTCTAGACATAGCCTAAGGTGCTGCAGGACTATTGTATTTTTTTAAGGTTTTTCTATTACAGATTAACATGCCTAACCCTCCAAAACTTTTGAACATGCAAGGCATCCCTTATATTAGATAATGGTAATGGAAAGGAAGAGTGAAAAGGAGCACAGCTGATTGTTTGATGTCCAGAATGGCTTCACATAGAGAGATTGCTGGTAGACAAGTTCAGAGAAAGTTGACCCTACTGGGCAGAATCAAGAAATGTCTCTATCAACTTTACTTCCAAAGTGGCTAGTATGCTGAGGCTTGCTGAGATATTTGATATAAGATCAGGGAGGGTTGCACAAGTGGGAGCAAATCACATTAGAAGGAATAAATGGAGAGAGAAAACCAACAGGAAATGAGTTTATTTGATTTTTTTCATCACTTTAACAATCTTCAGGAAATAAAATATTATACGGCCTGAAAAACATTGCAGATTTTATTCTAACATTTAAAACCGCAGTATGTTGGATGATGACAAACACATATTTGTCTTGTTGAAAAACAGATTTTTAATTTATGGGAAACATATTTTAATGAAAAATATTTGATATTACCATATCAGAAGGACTTGAACATTTCCAAAATAATCCTGGGTTCTCATTTCCAGGGGCAGCAAGATTTAAATATTATGTTTTAAAACCTTTTTTTTTAAATAAGAGAATCTTGGAAAGTGAAGTTCCTGACTTCAATTGACTGCCTATTTTAAGACTGATTTGAATCCCACCTCTATTCTTTTATCATATGCTCTCTCTCTCTCTTCCTGCTGAAAGAAGTTAAGGTGCTTTTTTGAATTTAATTAGAGTTCAGGTGCTTTTTGAACTTCAATCACTTTTTTCATGGAGTTATTCCATTTATTAACACACTTGTGAAAGTTTTGCTACTGTCATATTTACACTTAGTATAGTAATTTTTAGGGATTAGGCTTCCAAAGTGAATATGAAGCACTGTATTTATTACTGTTAATTCTAGAAATCCTTATCATATCTCTATTAAGATTCTTCTTCACGTTGTGCATAATTCCTGCCTGAATTTATAAGATGCACAACCAACCATCTGAAAATACAGTCATAGTACTTAAAAGTTAAATGGATAAAGCATAATGTAAACTTAAATTTCCAAGCCTATTCATTACATTTTGAACTAGATGTGCATTAACATTGTAAGATCAATGAAATATAACTATATCGAATGCCTACAGCTTTCTGAAACAACTTCCTTCAATTTGGAAAATTGCTAATGAGTTCAGAAGTCACCAAGGGACTAGTGGAGCTGAATATAAATAGCAAGACTGTAAAAGATATGAGCATTAAATGATCACGCACTATCCAGGGAGTAATATTTTCCAGAGTTTGAAAATTTACTACTGTTCTTGTAAATGCTTTCCAGAATGTCAAGGTAGGTTCTTCTCTTTCATTGTTAATAGTCATGACAATTTTTGCTGGAAACTAAATATGAAATAAATATGAACAGGGTCCACTCTGATTTCTTGCAACCTGCCTCCTTTGAGAATTCTTGAACTACTATACACTTACAATCTCTTGGAATACAAGATGATAAAGTTTCTGCCTGACTCCTGACTACACAGACAGAAATATCTGCATAATAAAAATGTTGCACACAATACAGCAGCAGGAAGCAGGGAGGAAGGCTAACACTATACAGGCAGTCCCCGGGTTACATGGATCCGACTTACATCAGATCCCTACCTACAAACGGGGTGAGGCAACCCCGCACTAGCTGCTTCCCCCCAGCAGACCAGGGAGACGCAAAGCTAGCGCCGCCTCCAGCAGACCAGGGAGACGTGGAGCGGCTTTTCTCAGCAGACACCTCAGCTTGAGAATAAAGGACTGAGGGAAGTGAGGTGTGGGAGAATAAAACTGAGTTCTGGAGAAATGTTTGGCTAGAGTTTCCCCTACAATATGTACCAGTTCCGACTTACAAACAAATTCAACTTAAGAACAAACCTACAGTCCCTATCTTGTACGTAACCCGGGGATCAACAGTTTTTTTTCTGGACTATATTTGAGGCAGGAAGGGGGTAAAAACAGGCAGAGAATGCACTCAGACAGCAGTTTTCAAATTTACCAGAACATTATGAATTTGAAAGTTAAAATGAAAATTTAACATTAGTGCATTCAAGCCCACTGAAGATAGACCGAACACAAAAGGAGAGAAGGTAGAGTAGTGAAACAGAGTAGACAGGGCAAAGTGAAAATCAAATACAGAGCCTGTGATAAAAGGAGGAAAGAGAAAGATAATAAAAATTCTAATGAAAAAATACATTCATAAGACCTGCTTCTTCACTACATCATTCAAACCATAGATCAGTGAAAATCCATTGACCCCAATGGAATTCTTTTGGTGTAAAAATGGTGAAAAACCCACCAGTGTATGGAGCATGTTGTAGACGTCAATTAATCTTGGGAGGGGGAAAACTTTATATAGGAGTGGGGTGAAGGATGAAGGGCATTTATAGAAAGAGCCACAAAATGTAATTTATTCAGCTAATCCAAAGATAACTTGCAAGCAAAGCTTAAAATTGTGTACTCCACTTACCACAGGAGGTTGGCTTGCTGAAGAGACTTTGCAAAGCTAAGTCTAATGAGTTCACCTCTTTCAGAAAAAAAAAATCTCACACACAAAATAACCAACAACCACCCCCTCTCTCACACACTGGGCCTTGAGAATAGTTCTTGCACACCTTGTGTCAAGGTTTTGGTTTTTTGGTGGGGTTTTTTTGCACGACCTTCCTCAATAGCCTTATTTTTCTTATCACTTTCTACCTTGTTCAGTCTCTTTGTCTTTCCCACAGTCCTTTACTGGGGTGTCTTCTGCATCTATCTCTAGGCCACTTCCCTGGGCCCAACACCAAAAGCCTCTTAGAATTTCCTTCTGGATTATTTTTAAAAAGTCCTCCACTTCTCTGCATGTCTCCCTATCAACTAAGCTGAGAAAGCTGCCTTCTGAATATCCTAGCACCTGGGGAGGCAGCTGACAAGGCTGGTGAACTGGCCCCAACTTCTTTAAAAGGGTCTTGTCCCCCTGCACCCTCTTCTATTCCACTGTCGGTGTGGAGAGAGCATGGGAATACGAAAACAATACGCTTTTCTTTAGTAGTGCAGTTTCAAACTTCAATTTGGCAGTTTTTTGTCAAACATTTTAATTTTTATAACCACCATCCCTCAATATAAATGGAAAGTTTCATGTTTATACCAGGTATAGAGAGGGTCAATATAAAAGTTGGAATTTTGAAAAAAACAGAAACCAAAACCCAACAACATACTTTAAAGAGTGTACTTTTTAAAAATCTTGGATTTTTTCCAACTATTTCTATCCTTTTGCTGCAGTCACTTGAGCCATAGGAGTGCAGAAGGAGAATATACCTATGACTAATAATTGCAATCATATGTATTATCTATGGGGTTTTTGCTCTACTTCCAGGGGAGCATTACCACATCACCATCGGGAACTAGAAATATTTTGAAGGGCTTGATTAATGCAGTATTGCAAAACTGGTTATTCAGACACACAAACTTTTAAGCCGGGCCCCTGGGGAAAGAGCCTTTGCTAGTTTGTCCTGTTCCAGGAAGCTTGGCAATAAAGTCTTGGGGGCATAGAAGCAGAGTTATGAATTGACTCAGTGGCTTCTTTTTGATTCAAGAAGTGGACATGACATTTGGACCAAGTGAGGACCCAGCCTTGCTCAAGGCTTTGAAAACTTTTTACATGCCAAACTCCCCTGTGTGAAAAATAGGCGACTCCCATACCTTTAGTATCTTTTTAAAGATATAAAAATAAATATTAACTTTATAAAATTTCACTGTATTTTTGAAAAATACAATCATTTAAATAAAGCATGTACAGTTTTTTTTTAAAGTAAGGAGCCAAGTAACATGGGATAAATCTGCTAGTGGCCAATATAGGAAAAATAAAATCTTAATGTTACAAGACCAAAAATACCATACCCATAAGCATTGATTTAGCTGTGCCAAAATTGCAATACTAAAAATGTCTCCATTTTAACTCTTTTCTGTAAGGTTCATTGAAAAGTATTCCTATTCCAGGTTTTTTCTATTTTACTGGCTCATCTTAGTTCAGTCTGTTTCAACATACATTCAGTTATGTTAATTTTGAAGACTGTATTTGATTTGGTGATTTTATTTCTTTTCTGTTTGGTTTTATGAGAAGCAATCCCATTCAAAGCACATCCCATTTTCCTGGCATAACCAAACCTTTACTTTGCTTTAAGCTGTGATAAAGGGAAGCTGTATACAAAATTTGGTAGTCCTAGCTCTTACTTTTTTGGTTAGAAGGAGTTTTTGATTAAACAAACAGACAAAATTCCTAAAATATATGGTTGATATATAAATGTTATACATAATATTACTACCTACTTTCCCCTTTACATGATATGTATTACATTTGTCAGTATGATTAATGACTATACTGCCTCTTTGAATTCAATATAAATAATATTTCTGAATGATAGGTTAATTAAAAACACTACTCGGAGGTCTTCCATAATTATTGTATGAGGAAAATCATTAGAATGGAATGTTGTAAATATGTTCTGTAGAGTTATATAGTGCCTCCAGATACACGTGGTCCATTCTCCTACACTTGGGGTACGTCTAAATTACATGGCTCCATCGACAGAGCCATGTAGATTTGTTGTTTTGGCAAAGGCAAATGAAGCCGTGATTTAAATGATCGCAGCTTCATTTAAATGTACATGGCTGCCGTGCTGAGCCGACAAACAGCTGATCAGCTGTTTGTCCTCAGCACGCTAGTCTGGATGCTCCCCTGATGACATCAAAGCCCTTTGTTGGCAGCCCCGGTAAACCTCATCCCACGAGGAATAACAGGGCTGCCGACAAAGGGCTTTGATGTCGGCAGGGGAGCATCCAGACTAGCGCGCTGAGTGGACAAACAGCTTATCAGCTGTTTGTCGGCTCAGCGCGGCAGCCATGTAAATTTAAATGAAGCCGCGATCATTTAAATCGCGGCTTCATTTGACTTTGCCTATGTGTCTAATCTACATGCCTCTGACGGCAGAGGCATGTAGTCTAGACACAGCCTTGGTTAGTTAACCTGTAGATGGGCAAAAGCAAATGCAAGTGGTCATGCCAAACACTTAGGCTGCGTCTAGACTGGCATGATTTTGCGGAAATACTTTTAATGGAAAAGTTTTTCAGTTAAAAGTATTTCCACAAAAGCACGTCTAGATTGGCACAGATGATTTTGCACAAAAAGTGCTTTTGTGCAAAAGCATCCATGGCCAGTCTAGACGTGATTTTGCGCAAGAAAGCCCTGATTTCCATTTTAGCCATCGGGGCTTTTTTGCACAAAACAGTTCTTCCCTGTCTACACTGGCCCTCTTGCGCAAGTATTCTTGCACAAGAGGGCTTTTTCCCGAGCGGGAGAGTGAAAGTATTTCCGCAAGAAGCACTGATTTTGTACATTACAAAGTCAGTGCTCTTGCACAAATTCAAGCGGCCAGTGTAGACAGCTGGCAAGTTTTTGCGCAAAATCTTGCCTGTCTAGATGCACCCTTAGGTTACGTCTAGACTGGCATGATTTTCTGCAAATGCTTTTAATGGAAAAGTTTTTCCGTTAAAAGCATTTGCAGAAAAGAGCGTCTAGACTTTTTGCGGAAAAGCATCTGTGCCAATCTAGACGCAGTTTTGCACAAGAAAGCCATCGGGGCTTTTTTGTGCAAAACACTTTTTAGTTGTCTACACTGGCCCTCTTGTGCAAATACATTTGTGCAAGAGGGCTTTTTCCTGAACAGGAGCAGCATAGTATTTGTGCAAGAACACTGACAATCTTACATTAGATTGTCAGTGTTCTTGCGCAAATTCAAGCGGCCAGTGAGAACAGCTGGCAAGTCTTTTTCAGAAGAAGGTGTGTGTGGACACAGAATAGTGAGGTTTTTTTTTTAAAAAAGGCCTCCAGGAAATCCCATAGGTGCCCACCTGGCCACTCTGTCCACACTCATCAGGACTCTATAGTTCCTGTTCCCACGAAGCTCTTAAAGCAGCAGACACAGGGGAAAGGGCTTGTTGCAGGAAGCTGGCCCTCATAGCCTCCAGCCACAGTGCAGCTCACAGTGCCACACATCTGAACACCCTGTCTGAGCCCCAAGACCCCAGGAGCTCCCTGCCCATCCCAGGGAACACTCACTGGGCTCCCAGGGGCCTGCCAGGAGCTGCAAGAGGAGTGTACCATCCTGGTCTGGGGCAGAGATCCTGGCCCTCTTCAAGGTGTGGGGTTATGGGGACAACCTGCACGATCTCCACTCCATACAGTGCAACATGGACATCTATGGCCAGATGACAGATAACTTGGCCACCAAGGGCCATAGCTGGACTCAGAAGCAGGAAACACCTTGCCTGCCTGGGAGTCTCAGCCGATGAGGAGGAGGAAAGGAGGAGGAGAATGAGGTCAGCACTGTGATCACACTCATATTGGAGCTGGTACCCCATGGCCTGGATGTGTCCCAGGCATCCTCTGAGGCCAGAGAGGGGTCATCAGGTGAGTGATCTTAGTTTTCTCACATACACAGCATGGGGATGGCAGACACTGAGGGGCTGTGGTGTGAATGTCACTTGGTCTGGCCATCACACTGCAGTCCATGCATGTGGATGCATGTATAGAGCCAGTCCATGCCACGCAGCCCTTGGAGGCAGCACTGGAGCACCCCTAGGTTCCTGCTCACAGGCTCTGTTGAGGCCTCCCACACTTCTGACTCCTGGGGGTGTCCATGTCCCACTGAAAGCCACTGCTGGAAGGAGGCTGGGGACAAGGGAACACAAACACATGCATATAGACTCTGGAGTGCCGCACACGGAACACAGGCATGTCCTCATGCTTGAGGCAACACTCGCTCCCGGGGACAGCACTGGAAGACATGGGTGTGTGTGATGCTCACTCCCCCCACCCTCACCCCTCTCTCCCAGTGGCCAGAGATACAAGGTCTCTGCCCATGGGATGCCACCAATGCCGAAGCCAGCATATGTGCAGCACCAATGGAATCCCAGGCAGCTCATGGTCCCCCTTCTGGCCATTTGATCACAGCATGTCCAGCCATTTCCCATGCCTGCTTGTTCATGGGACACGGGTGGGGGAGCATGGTCCCCTGGGGATGTCTGGGCCCCTGTGAGATAGGGCGCCCTGTCCATGGCCTTGCTCCCAGGATATCACCTTCCTCTGACCCTGGAACTGTTGCTCTCAGCTCACAGATGAAGGCAAGGCCTCAGGGACAGTGTCTCCAAGGATCCCCGGACACCTTCACCCCTGAGGTCATGGAGGTCCCTGCATACAAGGCAGAGGAAGCAACTGAGCTATGTGTCATGCTCAGTGCTAAGCCTCTCCTCCCCCTCCAAGTTTCTCAGCCCCCTTCCACCCTCTTCATTTCCAGGTTCTCATCCTCCCTTCTTCCCAGTTACTTCTACCCCAAATAAATCACCACATAGTTCTGTTTTATCAACAAAACAGTTTTTGTATTGTGTCTGGGAAGAGGGTTAGAGGGGGAAAGGGAGGGGTTGTTGGAGGAAAGGCAGAGAGGGGTAAGGCACAGGTCCCTAGTGGCGAGGTCCTGGGGAAAGTGTTACTGGGGTCCTTGAGAGAAATTCTCCCTCATGGCCTCCTGGATGTGCACCCCTGCCTGATAGGCCTGCTGGGTGGCAGTTGTGCATGGCTGCTCAAAGGCCTTTCCCTTCCAGCTGGTCTCTGCCCCCCACCCTGGTAGGAAGGCCCTCCTCTTCCTTTCCATGATATTGTGCAGCATTCAACATGCTGACAACACCTGGAGGATGTTTTGCTCCCTCACCTTGAGACAGATAAGGAGGCATCTGAACCTCGTCTTCAGACAGCTGAAATCACACTTAACTTGCATGTGGTCCCTGCCCAGCCGGCTATTGAAGCAGTCCTGACTGGGGTCAAGGTGTCTAGTATAGGCTTCATAAGCCATGGCATGAAGGGGTAGGCCATGTCCCCCATGATGCACAGTGACATGTCCACATCCCTGACCCTAATGCTGCACTCAGAGAAGAAAGTGCTGGCCTCCAGCTTCTGGAACAGGCTGGAGTTGCGGAAGATGTGGGCATTGTGCACCTTCCCTGACTAGCTGATGAAGATGTCTACAAACTGGCTGTGGTGGTCAACCTGGGCCTGCAGGACCATTGGAAAATTTATGTACAGTGCTGCTCAATGGCCAGGAGCCCAGATGGGGTTGTGTGTGCTGTCAATAGCCCTCCTCTTCCCCCACAGTTTGGAAGCCCAGGGTGGCAAATCCGGTGATGATGGGGTCCATGCCACCGAGGCAAATGACCCTGCACATCAGGACAGAGTTGATGGCCCTTACCACCTTCAGAAGGAGATAAACAAACAAATAAGAGAATCAAAGGAGGTGAAAGAGCCCTTGGGAGGTCCCTGAGCCCTCTACCCTGCCCCCCCCCCCCCAACTTCCCAGGAACCACTGCCTATGAAGCCTTCCCCACCACAGGGCTGTGTGAAGGCAGGACTGTAGAACTCCCCTTCTTCCGCCCCCCCCCCCAGGGATGGGAATTCCCAGGGGGAATCTTCTGGAAAAAGCTTATTTTGAAAGAAGCTAGTAGTGAAAATGTACCCTGAGTTGTCTTCTTACTTCTGTCTACAAATATTCTGAAATCTTCAAAGGTGGCTAGGGGATTTGAGTGCCCAATACCCATTAATTTTAATATGTGTGATCAAATCCACTAGGTAAGGAAACATTTTGAAAGCCTTTAGACATTCTATACTCCAAAGCACCCAATATTTACTATGGTGATGTAATTATGATATATTTTGTATAAAGTATACCTTGTGAGGTATCATTCTAAAAGTCTTGATCTGTGAAACATTTATATTCTGCTGGATTGTACGTGTTTATACATTTATTTTATGTTTTATCTTAACCAATGTGTTTCTCAGTGAAGTGCTGGGGAATCTTAGCTCAGTTTATATAGGCAGGTGCATAGTTTCTGTTCATTAAGTGGGGAGCAGATTATGTCATGAGTTTGCATTGTGAAGATCCCTGTGCTGTTCAAGGTATAATTCTGGATTTATATTCCAGTAAGGGTACAAGGCTGGAGAGCTGGAAAATTGGCTGGTGCCTCCACTGTTGGTCCTTGAGTGGCATGGATAAGGCACTCAGGTGACTCAGCTGGTGTTTGGCACCACCTGCTATCATGTGGGATGATAAAAGGGTCTGCAGAGGTGGCTGAGTATCATAAGCAGTTCAGTGTCAGAGGCCAACCCAGATGAACTATTAGGGGGGCCAGCAATTCCAACAGTTCCCAGACTGCACCCCAGGGGTAACTACTTGTCACAATCCCTTCACTGATGCATGACTTACAATGATTAGTCAGCCACGTGAATACAGCACATCATCAGGCATTCCAAAATATTCACTTTATTTTGAAAAGTTGATACATCTTCAGATGTTGTCTCCAATGGGAGCTCCAAAGAGCCCAAGCCAGGTGATAATAAAGTCATTTGGACTCTCAGATGGACAGACACACAGACAGACAGATGCACAAACTCTCTCAAATAAATTGTAAATTAAACTGATGGTGGTTTGACATCTTTCCATCACTACAGTAGAAGTCAAAGTGATTGACTCAGCAGATAAAGTTTTGATATAAGGAACATTTAGAAATGTTCAGGAGTCCTGAAGAAATGTGCTTACGCTGTCCATAGTCAGCTGTGTCTGTTTTAACACATCCTTTTATTTAAAAATATATTAACAAAAATGACAGTTCAATATCCTCTGCACAGAAGCACTGATTCATCTCCATAAAAGGCTATTGTGTGTTTTAATATATGCTTCTATTCTCAAAATTATTTAGTTAGCTAATTAATATTCATTAATCTATACTCATTAATCATCTTCAAACAAATGCAAGACAGGATTAGAAGTGTGTCTGTTGATAAAAATTAAAGAGATGGGAATATCAATTTTGAATTTACTTATAGAAAATATACTTTCTTTTAATCCTAAAGTGACAGTGTCCAGAACTCATTTCTTTTACATAGACACAAAGGTTTTAAATGTCAAGGTATAAATTTTTATTTGCCACTTTTGTGAGAATGGCAGGACCAATAATAATATAGCAGGTAGAGAGTCTGAACATCTCTGTCTAATTTGGTGGTTTGTTTGATTGTTTGTTTGTTTGAAGGAGCTTCTAAAAGGTTTGAAACCTAGAAGCCTCTGTTAATTGGCTGAGCCTCAGTCAGGGGGAGGGGGTACCAGAGCTATATAAGCCAGTGACTCAGCGACCAGGGAGCTTGCAAACAGGAACAGCTAACAGGAGAGTTTGGAGAGGGAGTTTAGAGGGGGAGGTTAGAGAGCACTAGTGACTTCGGGCCTTCTTTAAAACATAACTCTTAGAATAATCTATATCCAGAGGTTTAAAAAGAATCCCATTTACACCTTTACACCTAAACTTATTCATTAAAAAAATGGAGACAGAAGCCCAACAGCAGAGTGGGGGCTATCCTGTTTATTGCGTCGAGTGTAACATGTATGATTACCTGCCCTGTGGGCGGGTGACGTATGTGTGCACTCGTTGCAAGGAGCTCCTGACCCACAGAGACCGAGTTCGGGCTTTGGAGGCCAGGGTGGGTGAACTGGAGGAGCTAAGGGAGGTAGAGAGATATGTTGATGAGTCTTTCCGGGACACTGTAGTACTGTCCCACCTCCAGTCTGAGAGCCCCAGTGCTCTTAAGGAGGATGAAAGTCTCAAGGGAACAGGACATTCAATGGGAGCAGAGGGAAACCATCCCGTAGTTGGGACCTTCCTCCCAGAGGATGTTGCGGTATCCTCTCACACTGAGGATACCTCTGAGGAGGAGGGAATGCCAGTTAGGAGGAGGCAGGTGCTAGTAGTGGGTGATTCAATTGTTAGAAACATAGATAGCTGGAACAAAATACAGAACTATGTAGCACTTTAAAGACTAACAAGATGGTTTATTAGATGATGATCTTTCGTGGGCCAGACCCACTTCCTCAGATCAAATAGTGGAAGAAAATAGTCACAGCCATATATACCAAAGGATACAATTAAAAAAAATGAACACATATGAAAAGGACAAATCAGATTTCAGAACAGAAGGGGGATGTGGGGAGGAGGGGGGAAGGAAGGTGAATGCCTGTGAGTTAATGATATTAGAGGTGGGGAAGGGTAGATGTCTGTGAGTTAATAGTATTAGAGGTGATAATTGGGGAAGCTATCTTTGTAATGGGTAAGATAGCAGGAGTCTTTGTTCAGCCCCCCTGGGGAGAGTGTCGAATTTTAGCAAACTTGGTGATTGGGCAGCAAAATGGCAAATGAAATTTAATGTGGATAAGTGTAAAGTAATGCACATTGGGAAAAATAACCCCAACTATACGTACAGTATGATGGGGGCTGATTTGGCTACGACAAATCAGGAAAGGGATCTTGGAGTTATCGTGGACAGTTCTCTGAAAACTTCCACGCAGTGTGCAGCGGCGGTCAAAAAGGCAAATAGGATGCTAGGAATTATTAGGAAAGGGATAGAAAATCAGACACAGAATATCTTACTGCCCCTGTATAAAACTATGGTACGCCCACATCTTGAATACTGTGTACAGATGTGGTCTCCTCACCTCAAAAAAGATATTTTGGCCTTGGAAAGAGTTCAGAAAAGGGCAACTAAAATGATTAGGGGTTTGGAACGGGTCCCATATGAGGAGAGGTTAAAGCAACTGGGACTTTTCAGTTTAGAAAAGAGGAGACTGAGGGGGGATATGATAGAGGTCTATAAAATCATGAGTGGTGTGGAGAGGGCCGATAAAGAAAAGTTATTTATTAGTTCCCTAAATAGAAGAACTAGAGGTCACCAAATGAAATTAATGGGTAGCAGGTTTAAAACGAATAAAAGAAAGTTCTTCTTCACACAGCGTGTAGTCAACCTGTGAACTCCTTGCCAGAGGAGGCTGTGAAGGCTAGGAATATAATAGAGTTTAAAGAGAAGCTAGATAATTTCATGGAGGTTAGGTCCATAAAAGGCTATTAGCCAGGGAATAAAATGGTGTCCTTGGGCTCTGTTTGTCAGAGGCTGGAGAGAGATGACAGGAGACAAATCGCTTGATCATTGTCTTCGGTCCACCCTCTCTGGGGCACTTGGTGCTGGCCACTGTCGGTAGACAGGATACTGGGCTAGAAGGACCTTTGGTCTGACCAAGTACGGCCGTTCTTATGTTCTTATGTTTCTTCTTACAGATTTGTGAGTATGATAATTTTTTAAAACATATTGTTTGTTACTTTGGGGTAACAAAAGACCTATTACGTATTTCAATATAATGTTTTATAAAGCTTGCTGTATCAGCCAAGTCCTTTTATAAATAAGAAATCATAAAAGAGAATTCCATGATGCTAATCTTGCTTTGGAAATGTCTTGCCACATTATTTACATTTCCTCTTAGGAGTAAAAGTTTTGTGTAGGATATTATACTCTTTCTGAAGAATAGGGAATTTACAAGTGTAACTCTTATTAGTGTTTCTGGGAATCATAAGTAAATATCCCATAAGTTAATGTGAAAACAGACCACATAACATTTATATGTTATTCAATAGTAGGAGAGATATTGTGGGGGAAGTCCACTGAACTTCACAATCAGGGACATCCTAAGACTTTATGGGGCCCTATGTAGTACTATTAAAGTGATGTCCCTATGCCCAGTGGCAGCCTGGGGCACAGGTAGGGATGACAATTTTTTAGAGATGTGATTTTATAATCTTCAGCAATACACATAAAATATTTTTAAAGTGAATTTAAACTAAGATCTTATTGACTAATACAGTAAATTCAGAAACTGACAGTATATATCTGGCTGTTAAATGCCTGTTAAATGGCTTCATTACAACTTGAAAGGCTGTATCATAGGTTCAATATTCTGCTAATAGGTCTGGCAGGCTCTCTCACTTTTAAGTTAACTGAATTCTCTCCAGAGGAAGCAAAGCCACAGAGCAGGGATAGGAAAAGGAGGATAGGTGGACTCAGATTTTTGGGTGCCCTAATCAGCTATGTATTCTGCATATGGATATGGATGGCACTGCCCAGGATTATATACTGAAAGACTTCCCTTGTGCTAGCATAATTTTAGAACACAGGAACTTCAAACTATAAGTAATTATTTGCATACACCATTGCAACCGTTAAAATATAAACTTTGAAAGAACTGATAAGATACCTCTTTATTCAGCAATGATTAAAAGTAAGGATGTTGGAATAAAAGAATAATCAGCATAATCCAAGAGCAGTGCTATGAGTGCAGCTGGGTCAGATATGGATTAACTATTCTAATGGATAAGAAGTGTTCCTCCTGGGGTTAAACTGCTCAGATTGTTAAGAATGGAAAAGGATTAGAAAATGTCTTATCTGTCAGCACGGTACAAAAATTATCTATTTATTCATATACTCATTTGTTTTCCTTTGTACTCTTTTTTTGTTACTTTGTGTAGAAACAAACACTAGCCATCCAAGAACTCTGAAATTACAGCAGCCATCTTAAACTTGTCTCTGTAAAAAAAATTAAGTGAGCATTAGCTGTGAATTGATATTTATTTCTTCTTTTATTATCATTATTCTTTTTTTTAGCAGCTGAAGATGTTCACGAACAAAGGAAAGGAAAAGGACCTTGGCCTGAAGACCTGACAGTCCAGCATTACGTTCACAACAAAGGAAATTATCACACACCAGGGACAAAAAGGCAAGGTGGTGGAAGGGCATGAGTTTGATTGGTAAGAGGGGATGACAAATTCATATGCATTTGAATATGTTCCCTTCCTGCTCCCCTCCTTCCTTGTCTTCTTATATTATGAGCTCTTTGGGGCTGGGAACTAGTATCTGTATGTGTAAATGTCATACATAATGCAATGAGAGCTTAACCAAAATTATTATTATTATTTTTGCAATATAAACATTCAGTAAATGTATGTGTGTTTTCCTGCATGTCTCAGTGATGGTAGAGAAGAATGGCATACACAGTCACTTTTCTTGGTCTTTTGCTAACTAAGTTTGCCTCTTTCTTTAACAATTTTCTGCAGAGCATTGAGATACAGAGGCTTGCATATTTACCCAATCTCTTTCAAGGAGGAAGGTGTTTTAAAAATACTAAGCTACTCATAAAGCTTGGGGAAGGGGGGCATGTGAAAGGGACAATATTAAACTTTATTTTGAGAGCATGAAAACTACAAAAAAATTACATGAAATGTGTCACATTTTATGAACTTGTGTTCTCTCTAAGCTGCATGGCAGCACAGGTGATAGCCCCACCCAGTCAGTCAGCACCATGAGCGGAGCCCTGAGCCTATGAATGGGCAGGGCTGATTAATCACTTGTGACACTGCTGCTGTGCAGCTCTAGCTGGAACATTGGTAGGAACTGTAGAAAATTCATAGATTTCTGTATCATTCAAGGGAGAGTATCCTTTGGAATCTGGAATTGCTAAAGAGGTATAAAGTCTAGTTTTATAAATTCTCCACTTTGAAGCCTGACCTTTTGGGAAACTGAAGGAAGAACTCGTTTTGTTTCCTTTGGGCAGAGGGACAAAATAGGACTTTTGGAATAAAAAGCTTAGCTAAAAGTCTCAGGGCCTTTATCCTGAAACAGTCCAAAGTCCTTCTGTTGAAAGTAAGTCCACAACCCTTGCTAAAGACTTGGAAGGAACATTGGCCTATCAGATTCCCATGCTGAAGTGAGTGATTTCTGGTACATGTATTAATAAGTGTGAAGGAAATTGTATTGTTTTTATACATTTTCTCTTGAATGCTTTTGCACTAATGGATTTTGCATTGGAAATGCTGTGTCGTCACGGAAACACACTGAACTTTTCCTTAATAAGAAAGCAATGCACAGATGCTGGCCTTTTTGCTAACTGACTTGCTGGGGATATCACAGTCCATGGCAGTGGGCTGTGAAGATTTAAAACCCAAGTCTGAAAAGAGAGGTTCCCATGCAATAGAAAGGACAGCTAAAAGCTTCAAATAGTAAATGGATACCCTCAATCCAGGAAACACAAGTGCAGTTATTCTGGAGCTATGCCATTCTCATCCTATTCTTTAAAAGTTAAAATACTCTCTAAATCCTGAAGCATGAGATTAATTTCCTTTTGCCTGGCTCTTTTCCTTGCCTCCCAGAATGCAAAGGTTCACAGAATTTTGAGCTGTAGAAATTAATATGGTCTTTATTTGATGTCTCAGTGACTGGTCAGTTCTCTGAAACAGGCATAGCATAGGACTAAATGCAAGTGCAACACTACATTCAGGTGCTCAACTTGAATTCTTTGTTACAGTTACTATTTATTGTATAAGCACTTTCCAGCCTAATACTAAGATGAGTTTGCTAACTCACTTGTTTAACTGACTGAACTACTGACCAAATAGTTAACCTACTCAGGTTGCTGGCTCAGTTTTTCATTTAGCTGTTCTCCCCTTTTCCCCTACCGCCGATAGACAATGAAGCCTCTGTTTACATCTTCCAACACATAAAATAAATGTTCTGTAAATCACATCTTACATATTCCTGTCAAATCTTTTATCAATTGGCATCATTATACTTCCAAATATTTTTATTATGTATATTAATGTCCAGTCCTGTTCTGAATCCTATGAAGATTTTGCCTCAGTGATTTCCTGTGACAATGAGTTCCAATCTAATTATATGTGAACAAGTATTTTCTTTAATCAATTTTCAATTTTTCACCATATAATTTCATTGAATATCCCCTTACTCTTGTGCATTATCTGTCCCTTGGTCTTCTAGCAGCACTTAGAGACCACAAACATTAGGCATTATACAGTCACATACATGGGCAGTGGGCAAAGATAGGACTGGGGAGGCAAGTCTTCAGCCATGCCCACAACCCTGCCCCGTCTGCCCATGCCCCGCCCCCCCCATCACCCCAGGAAGGTGGGGTGGTGCATGGCCCCAAACCACCCCCAGCACCACAGGGAGAGCACTTGTCCCCAGCCTCCCTGTCCTGGAGCATGGGGAGGGTGACACTCTGCCCCCAGTATACCTACTGTAGGTGTTCTGGGGGCAAAGTGTGGGCAGGGCTATGCCTAGAAATTTGGGAAGGCTGAGCCTTCTCCGACCTATGATACTCACTGCCTTGGTCACATACTAAGATAGTATTTGCTCAGTAGACCTTACATTTTGAAATAGACAAGACCAGCTGTAGGTGGCAGAAAAAGATAAAACAAGCTTCTCAAGTCCTGTCTTTTGTTCCTCAAGAAGTAGTTTGAGAACTGAGGCATAGAGAGAGAAACTGAATTGCCAAAAGAAACCTGTTCCTAGGATCAAAACTCAAATTTCATGAAACCCAGCATAGTGCTTTAATCACAAGAACATCCTTACACCCAAACACAGAGCTCTGAAACAGAATCTTTTTTTAATGTACTGTGATTTGTATAAGAGTTGTCACTACAGAACCTAATAAAAAATTGGGACCAACTATAGTGTCCTACGCCCACAAAAAAATTACTGTGAAATCTCGGTTTGACAATGAGATTTTTTTTTTTTTTTGCATGAGATGATCACCCCCCTTTAATTCAGATGTGGGTAATGAATGAGCAGAAATGCTGAGCCTCAGAGTCTGGAAATGAGTGTAAGCAATTTCTCTTTGTGATTTTTTTTCCTTTTTTAATATTTTGTTTTACATTTTTTAAGACTAAGCAATGTTACAGACTAATAGCCTATGGCAGTCGGCTAATGAGTTGAAACTTCTGAGATATAGGACGCACATAAACAAAATGTGTGAAAAATTGAAATGACAAGGTTGTTAAGGTAACTCTATCATGGTTATGTATTGTGGAATCTTTAAATGATGGGCTGAAATGAGAACTTCATAAATGTATCTAGAAAAAGACAGACATCTTATTTATTAACGTCACTTTATGTAAATTGCTGTTACTGCATTGTAATGGAAATGAAATGAGTTCCAAACTGCACCCAACTCCCCAATATGATTAGCCCTGGCTGGTCAAGAAAACTAAAAAGCATATTTTAAAGTGTCCTTTCTTGTTAACTTTGTAACTTTAATAAATGATAGTTTAAATTAAAATATTCTTCCCACTGAGTTCCCTGGGAGAGTGCTAACAATACTTTTCAATGCACTGCCAGACTGTCCTTTTTTGGTACAGTATTTTGTTTACTTTGACATATAGGCTCTCTCTTTGTATGCATCCTATACCTCAGAGAAGTTTCAACTCATTAGCCAACTGCCATAAGCTATTAGTCTGTAACGTCTGTCTGTCTTAAAAAATGTAAAACAAAACATAAAAAAGGGAAAATCACAAAGAGAAATTGCCTACAGTAACTTTCCAAAGCTGAGAGTGTGCAGGTTCTGCTCATTTATTAATCAAATCTGAGCTAATGGGAAACCAGCATTTCACGCAAACATGCACACAGTCACATGAAGCCTCAGACACAAAAGAAACAGCTAAAATATTGTATAATTAATTGCCTATCAGTCATTACTTTCCTCTTCCATCAGACAAAACTTAAGCTGCTTCTCCACACTATGAAGCCCACTAAGTGGGAATTAGGTGCTTAAATACATTTGAAATTCCCACTTAGTTCCTACCTGTACCTTCAGGTATCTACATATCTTTAAAAATATGACTCTAAGTCGTCATTATGCTACACACTGTACAAACATAAAGAAAAAACAGTCCCTGCCCCTGAAGAACTTACAAATCTAAGTAAATAGGTTTCTGCCTGTTTTTGCTTTTTCTAGTCCAGTTTTGGGCACTTACTGAAATCTATTAGCTGTAGTGACTAAAAATAAAAACATAGAAGAATAACTTTCTAATATTCTGCCATTATTTAATAATGGGATGACCTGAGTACTTATATCAGAGGAGTAGCCTTGTTAGTCTGAATCTGCAAAAGCGGCGAGGAGTCCTGTGGCACCTTATAGACTAACCAAAGTGTTGGAGCATAAGCTTTCATGGGCAAAGACTCACTTCATCAGATGTCACACATGCATCTGATGAAGTGGGTCTTTGTCCACGAAAGCTTATGCTCCAACACTTTGGTTAGTCTATAAGGTACCACAGGACTCCTCGCTGCTTTTACTGAGTACTTATAGATTGGTTTGCCTGACATCAGTCTCATACAAATTCCTGGATCAGTTGATATAGGATACAATAATATATTAAACTTCAGTAAGGCATTTGAGTACTGCTACATGACATTTTTAATTAAAACAATTATCACTTTATAAAATCAGGATAGCAGATCCTGAAATGGATAAAAATCTGACTAACAGAGATACCAAAAAGTAATTGTACATGGTTAACCATCACTGACTGGCGATATTCAGGAAACAGGTTCTGAAGTTAAAATAGGAAAAGAACAAGTTAAAAATACATAGAAGACTTAGATATACCCTCAGGTCACCAGGGCCTGAAGAAATACTCCCTAAAAATACTCAAGGAGCTGATTGAGGAGGTATCTGAACCATAAGCTGTCATCTTTGAAAAGTCATGAAAGACAGGAGAAATTCCAGAAGACTGGAAGAGGGCAAATATAATGCCCATCAATGAAAAGGGAAATAAGGACAACTCAGGGAATTACAGACCAGTTACCTTAACTTCTGTTCCAGGATAGATAATGGAGCAAATCATTAAGGAATCCATCTGCAAACTTCTGGAAGATAATAAGGTAGTAAGTAACAGTCACCATGGATTTTTAAAGAACAAATAATATCAAACCAATCTGAAAGCTTTCTTTGATAGGATAACAAGCCTTTTGGGTAAGGGGGAACTAGTAGACTTGGTATACCTAGATTTTGGAAAGCATTTGATACAATCTCATATGACCCTTTTATCAATAAACTAGGGAAATGCAAAATAGATGGGGCTACTATGAGGTGGGTGCATAACTGGTTGGATAACGTTTCTCAGTATAGTTATCAATGACTCATGGTGATGCTGAAAGGGCATAACAAGTACAGGGCTCAGTTCTGGAACCGGCTCTATTCAATATCTTCATTAGCAATTTAGTGTCTACACTAGCTTGTTAGTTCGAGCTACATAGGCAAATGAGGGCAACCAGAGTTGCAAATGAAGCCTGGGATTTAAATATCCCGGGCTTCATTTTCATGTTCCCAGGCGCCACCATTTTTAAATCCCCCTTAGTCTGAACTAACTGCCCACAGCTAGACGCGGCAGTTAAATGTTAATTCGAACTAACTCCTTACATTTTACAATCCACACTTCCTTTTCATCCTCAGTGGCTCTAGGCATGCATAATCATTCAAACATGAATTTTGGAGGGTGTCTGTTTCCCGGATGGAACCGGTAGAATAATATTTTTTGAATAATTCACACATCAATCTTTGCAGTCTTTTTTAACTAAAATATCTTACTTTTTTCATTATTCACTCACTTTATTAAAAAGATGTAGAATGCGCTTTGCATATATTTAGCCTATTATTTAGTTAATGAATTTGCTGCATATTCAAAAATAAAGTTTTATGAGTAATATTGATTGAAAAATGTATAGGACCATATTTTTTCAATTAAATTGTTTTCATTATTCATCCCTTGTACAGAGCTAATCAAATAATTGTGACTATATTTGGCATAAAAATTATTAAATTAATTTTCAATTTTTTCAAACAAAACAATCTATGAATCTTCTTCCATTGTTCACTAATCCAAAGCTCACTAGTGTGAACAATTTTCATTAGATTTCAGTGGGCTTTGGATCAGGCCCTTAGTCTATGCAGAACAGGAATCCAACCAGAAAGACTGCTGTGTGGCTCTGAAATGCATAACTTATTCCATTATCTGGTGCTAATTCATTTGCTGATCTGACATCAGAATGGAGGATATGTCTGTAGTAAGGTAGCTCTAGGAAGCAGTTGTATTCATTTTTCATTTGAGCAACAGCTGCACATAATGCTAATAAGAAAGGTAAATTATTCAAGAAGCTTAAATTTTAAATTACTATATTGTTTCAACAACTAGTAACCCCAAATCCTGATGATTATCACAACTTTACCAAATAAATATATAGAATGTGGGAGCAAGAAAACTAACTCTCATTCTGCCTTGGATACAGTCAAAGATTTCAAGATGTGTAAGATTCTTAACTGTTTGCATTGTATAATGGTTTCTACAGAAGACTGAGGAGACTGTGAGTCACACTAATGCTATTATTTTTCTGCAAAGGCATGCAGAATTTTAACAGCATAATTTTTGCTATTCAACAATCAATATGCATTCATATTATATTCTCTGACTCTGTGGTTTTGATAGGTTTCACTTGTCAGAGTTATACAGGCTTATGTTATTTTTCTTATGAATGGAAAAACCTCATAGAATTTTAATTTTACTGGAAAAAAATAGAAAAAGACTAAAACAAAGTGGAAATTGTTATACACTGCAAGTTTAAATTTAAAAGGCTTATTGAAAAAAACAAAAGAAGGCTCTAAATTATATGTATGCAAATTCATTTCACAAGTTGAGCCAGTGTGGGAAGGCATTGTACGGCCTGCAACAGTGTTTTTTACAGCACAGATATTGCTACTGGTCATATTATTATCTACTATGTACTACACAGTACATAACCAAGAAAATAAAACTAATCAACCCAAACACTGCACCAAGAAATAATATTAATAATTCTTCTGAGCAGAGCATATGTCTTCTATTGTGTTGTTGTGTTTACACAACAGGATTTGGCACAATGCAGGCACCACTGGAAAGACCCAATAAATAATTATAATAGTCTTTAACATGCTTTCCAAACATTAGTTAATTAGTCCTCATAACTTAGGGTATGTCTAGACTGCATCCCTCTGTCGGCAGAGGGATGCAGATTAGGCAGGTCGACATTGCAAATGAGGCAGGGATTGAAATATCCCATGCCTAATTTGCATAAAAATGACTGCCATGTTTTGCCGACTCAGCACTTTGTCCACAAAAAGTGGCAGTCTAGAGGGGGATCTGTCGAGAAAGGCATAAGGGATCTGTCGAAAAAGGCTTTCTTTCTTGACAGATCCCCCTCTAGACTGCTGCTTTTTGCTGACAAAGTACTGAGTTGGCAAAACGCGTCGGCCATTTTATGCAAATTAGGAGCGGGATATTTAAATCCCTGCCTCACTTGCAATGTCAACCTGCTTAATCTGCATTCCTCTGCCAACAGAGGGATGCAGTCTAGACATACTGTGTTGGTAGATAATTTCCTTATCATATATATATAGTAGCCCAATGTCTGAGAGTCTGTAATGCTGAAATGCTGGCTGTTCCCTCTGGGTGGCGCTGTTGCCCAAAATGCTGGCTGTTCCCTCTGGGCAGACTGTGCTGCATGAGGAATGCGGGGTCCAATCGGCCGTGTGCGCTGCTTGCTCCCCTGCGGTGGCCCGGCTGAGTGGCACAGAAGTCAGCTGAGCACCACGGCGGGAGGGGAATGGGGTGGGGCGATGACGTACATGGCCAGGGGGTGGGACCTGGATGAGCGTGCATCACCGACGGAGACAGAGGAGAGCGGAGGAGACAGAGAGGAAGTGGAGGAGAATGGAGAGAGAGTGAGAGGCAAGGGGGGGAAGAGAAAGAGAGAGATGGAGAGAGAGGCAGAAGGTGGAGGAGAGCTGAGGGGGGGTAGGCGTTAGGAGCGTGTGAGAGAGAGAGAGAGAGAGAAAGACAGAGTGAGAGACCGGAGGCTCAGGAGAGAAGAGTAAGGGTGTGTCTACACTACCACCCTAGTTCGAACTAGGGTGGTTAATGTAGCCATACGGAGTTGCAAATGAAGCCCAGGATTTGAATTTCCCGGGCTTCATTTGCATAAAGCCGGGCACCGCCATTTTTAAATGTCCACTAGTGCGGACTCCGTGCTGTGCGGCTACACGCGGCACTGACTAGGTAGTTCGGACTAGGCTTCCTAGTTACACAAGGCTTCCTCATTACCCGAGGAATAACGGTAGTTCGGACTAGGGGTACGTCTAGACTACAGGCTTCTGTCGACAGAAGTTTTGTCGACTGATACTGTCGACAAAACTTCTGTCGACAAAGAGCGTCTAGACTACATTGAGTTCTGTCGACAAAGCAACTTGCTTTGTCGACAAAACCCTGTAGTCTAGACGCAACCCTACAGGCAATAACACCTTCTGTCAACAGAACTCTGTCGACAGAAGGCGTTATGCCTCGTAAAATGAGGTTTACCAGCGTCGACAAAACTGCTGAGTTCTGTCGACGTTATGTCGACAGAACTCAGCGGTAGTGTGGATGCAGGTATAGTTTTGTTGACAAAAGTCTACTTTTGTCGACAAAACCCTGTAGTCTAGACACACTCTAGGAAGCCTAGTCAGAACTACCTAGTTCATGCCGCCGCAAGGCATGGAGTCCGCACTAGCGGACATTTAAAAATGGCGGTGCCCGGCTTTATGCAAATGAAGCCCGGGAAATTCAAATCCCGGGCTTCATTTGCAACTCCGTATGGCTACATTAACCACCCTAGTTCGAACTAGGGTGGTAGTGTAGACATACCCGAAGATAGAAAGGGAGTAGGACGTGGAGGAGAGACCTGGAAATCTTGTGTTATGATGGGCTATTGGCTAGTGTGTAAAATAAGGATCATAGATAGAGCTTAATAAGATGTTAAATTATTTAGTCCAAAGCTGCATCAGACAACTGTTTCAGAATCAGGATTAGCATTCTAGAATTTCTGGTTCTTGTTTTATATGATCATGCTTCTAAATCATGCCTGTAATTCAGACCACTCCCCACCCAGCGTGCCTGAATTGGTGGGGGGGGGGGGGGGTATAAGTGAGGATGCAATCCCTTCATATTTCTCATTGCTTGTTGAAAAAAAGATGAGAGTAGAAGAACTAAGAGAAGGTAGTTCAAAGGGGGAGCACTTTGTCACATTTTACATCAGCTCAAATACTGGATAATTAGTAACAAAAATCCAAAACAGGGGGATTCCTATCTTGGTTTAGGTAAAATGGAAATTGTCTGTGTTAGCAGCCCAAAGAGCTGGATTTACAGGGCCCAGGCAAAAGATAGCAGAGCAGAACCACTTCTTGGTTCAATTGCCATCCATCTTCTCCTCAAATGGCTACATTTAATTATTTTTGTGTGTTAACATGCTTCATTAACTTTGTATTGATTCTATAATGATTTGAAATAAATATGAATATAAAAGAAAATTTTATTTTTCACCTGATGTGAAATTAAGTGACTGAGACTTGGTTGAGGTAACAGCAAAGAAAATGGCCATGTTAAGTCAGTCGAGGTACATCTAAACGACATTTTTTTTTAAAAAAAAATGCCCTTTTTTAAAAAACACTTTACCTGCGTCCACACTGCAATCACGTTCTTTCGAAATTAAATCAAAAGAACACAGGGTTTTTTTTTTACATTGGTAAACCTCAAATTATGAGGAAGAATGACTTTTTCAAAAGAGTTCTTTTGAAAAAAGGCATGTGTGGACACAGAACGGGGACACTTTTTGAATGAAGCAGCAATTGAAAAAAGCACAGCTGCCCTGGTAGCCATTCTGTGAACAGCTATCAGGGCTTTCTTTCGAGAGAGTGTCCATGAAGTCTGGATGCTCTCTTTTGAACACGCAGACCACTTTTTCAATCCAGTTTTGAGGTATGGATGCTCTCTTTCGAAAGAAGCTTGCAGTCTAAATGTACCCTAGGACAAAGCACTGCACTCAGGACAAAGTACTGCACTTAATTATGATGCCCTAGAAATAAGAGGCCTGTAGGAGCCCATCAGTGTCACCATTATCCTCTCCTTGCTTCTGGGAGAAGTACTCTAATTTCAACATGAGAGACATTTGTGTTTTTCCAATTATTAATATGAATAATTATGATACAGTCACTCACCTGCCTCTATCCCATAGCGTATATAAGGACAGAGGTGGTTTTAGGCCCATTGCGTAGTGCAGTGGTCTCCAACCTTTTTACACCCAATATCACTTTTTAAGTCTCAGAACAGGCGAAGATCTACTGCCCCGCCCCTCCTTGAAGCCCTGCCTACATTACATGAGGAAATCTAATGTAAATGTACTGCGCAGGTGCGCAGTTCAGAGAGGGCTCAAGAGCTACTCTTGGAGCCCCTGAGATCTACCGGTAGATCGCGATCTACTGGTTGGTGACCACGGGCGTAGTGCATTAGGTGTCTGTAGTTTTAGCATGCATCTGTAAGGTCATTCCTGGGTTGTACCTGGAGAATGTAGTCACTTGTGGAAAAAGAGAGTAATGGACTGTGTTATGGTATGTTATATTTTGGGTCAGAACTCTGCTGAGACAGCTAGAAAGAGCTATTTACAGCAACTAAGCAGCAGATGGGATCATCAACAAAAGCTGATTTTACAACTGTTGAATACCAATGAAAGTATGCAAATTATACATATTGTAAACAGTTTAACTATATATTTTAGTTTTATCTAGTATGTCTCATTTTTGCACTTTATGAACTGTGAATAATAGAGTCAAGTTCAAAGTCCTTCCCTTTGGCATTTCTGATGTATATTCATACACTGGAGGCAGCTGAAAGGAAACCATTGACTGCAGGGAGGAATTCAATGATTCCTTATGATCTTGCAGGAAAGGATCTCACAACCTTCAAAATAACCCTCCAGGGATCCAGGAAGAGAATTCACATATTCTTCACAATATTACAGAACAGATACTCTTTACATATAGAGATATTTTTGAAGTTTTGGTTATCAGCCTGAACCTAATCAGCTCTATAACAAACTAGTATGCACAATTAAAGGAGGGAAAGGCATGAACAATTTTATTTCCTAAATTCGAAAGTATTAGTAGATGACCTGGTAGAAAACAAGACTTTAAATGTGAAAATATCTTAACTGGGTTTTTTTTTTTAGAAAATTCCTAAAATAAATGTATGAAATTCTGGCCCCATTAAAGTAAATAGGAAGATTTTCAGTAATCTCATTTTACCTTATATCTTCAATATCATGCTGTTTTCGCTGTTTTATAATTCTATGACTTACTGTAGAACTTCTAAAAATTATTTATTAAACTTTTCCTAGCATTTTTCTTATAACACAAACCAAAAAGTGTACAAGATGTCAATATCTAAAATAAGTTTAAAATCCCTTATGTATTTTATAAGGGAGAAGCCGTAAACACTTATACTACCATCATGTAGATTTTTTTGGCACATAGCAAAACAAAATATAATTAAAAAATTAAGGAAATCTAATCAAGATGTAAAAGGTTGGGGTGGGGGAGTGGAATGGTCAGAAAACAAGAGAGGGTTTATCTCACACCTTTCAACTAAACCTCCTGCAGGGATCTTTAGTTGACCTGATGTAGAAAATTGTTCCAAGTATGCTAATTTGTTTTCCAAGGTTGGCCCTCTGTTTTATATAGTCAGTTCTGCTGACACCTGCAGGAGGTAAAGGGGACAATTGCCCAGGGGTCCAGCACTTCAAAGGGTCCTGGGACTCTGCACTTTGACTGGAATTTCAGGCCCTTTGAATTACCACTGAAGCACTGCTCTGAGCTGCATGCTCCAAACAGCATGAAGGGCTGGGGTGGGGACATCGCGCTCTGGACAGCACTGAGGGCTGGCTGCCCTTGGCTCTGCCCCTTCTGCCCTCAGCTACAGCCCTTCCAGGAGCATAGAGCTGCCTTCCCCAAGTTGCCCAGAGGTCCACAGAAGCCATCATATCCACTATATATAGTCTCCTTTACAGCCATGTCTGACAGTCCATTATACCAGCTTTCATGCATTGAGTGTGGGGACTGGGATTTTCTTTTCCAATGTAGAAAAATGATATCTGACAACCAGCCAGTACCTTTGGTATAGATGTCACAATTTTCATATGCTGAGAATATAACCCAGTATGCAGGTACCTTCTTATATAACCAATATTCAGGTATCTGCTTTGAGGTTGGGTGAATTTTCTGTGTAGCCATGTAGCCAAACTGTAGTTTTATGCAATGTAATGTGTCTTCATGTACCTTTGCCAGCCATCCTTTCTGACTAGCAGAAAGGCATGGCCTAGTGTTGTTGGTGTATTAAATCATTAAGTAGGCTGTCTATGTTTGCTATTAATGTAAAAGCAGGAACAGACAAAAAAGTTCTATTTGTCACTATTGTTACCCTTTTACCATTAGGATTGTTTCCTTCTTTAACTTAAGATTGTAAGAAAGGTTTTGTTTTGTTTTTGTATTGTGTGTCACTGTGGTTTTGAAATATTACAAATGCTTTATTCTATATTTGCCATTTCAACCAGACAAGCAGTTACAACATTTGAGTTCCTAATAACCCTCCAAAGATATCATGAAGCAAAAAGGACTAAGTAGATTGTACAGCAGTTGGAAAAGACTAAATGGTGTGACCTGGTCCTCAATTATTAATAGGGATATGTAGATAGTAGGGCACAGTCCATCTGATTTTTCCCGATTACCATCTTCCTCCTGGCTACGTCTAGACTGGTATGATTTTCTGGAAATGCTTTTAACGGAAAAGTTTTCCGTTAAAAGCATTTTAGGAACAGAGTGTCTAGATTGGCACGGACGCTTTTCTGCAAAAGCACTTTTTGAGGAAAAGTGTCCATGCCAATCAAGACACGCTTTTCCTCAAAAAAGCCCCGATCGCCATTTTCGTGATCGGGGCTTTTTGCGCAAAACAAATCTGGGATGTCTACACTGGCCCTTTTGTGCAAAAGCTTTGCGCAAAAGGGACTTTTGCCCGAATGGGAGCAGCATAGTATTTCTGCAAAAAGCACTGATTTCTTACAGTAGGAAGTCAGTGCATTTGCAGAAATTCAAGCGGCCAGTGTAGACAGCTGGCAAGCTTTTCCGGAAAAGTGGCTGATTTTCTGGAAAAACTGGCCAGCCTTGACACAGCTCCTAATTTTAGCATGTGATTATATCAGCTCATGGCCTCTAAATGAGATGAAGGGTGGAATTTATGTTGGCATGCTAAGCTCACCC
This sequence comes from Pelodiscus sinensis, assembly GCF_052426305.1. Taxonomy (NCBI): domain Eukaryota; kingdom Metazoa; phylum Chordata; order Testudines; family Trionychidae; genus Pelodiscus; species Pelodiscus sinensis. The sequence continues at coordinate 40,375,340 of NC_143054.1, read as the reverse complement.
AATGGGTGGTGGGTATTAAGTAATTTTTCATATATACAGTATCCAGAGCCTCCTATGGCTGAGGAGGGAAGATTGGCTACAGCCTGAGCCCTAAAGACTACACTGCAATTATAGAGCCCCATTCCCTGGTAGCATGAGAGAGCTGGCATAGGCAAGGGGTTTTGTATGGAATGTAGACATTCCCTCACTGTCTTTTTTCTTCCTCCCAGGGAGGGACACCCCAGAGCTCAAGCTCTAGCCCAACCTAGAATGTTTACATTGTACATTTTATAGTTCTTCAGAACAAGCCCCTGAGAAAAGTGTGCAGGAACAAGCCAGCTGAAGATGTTTTATTGCAGTGAAGACATACCCACAGGATCCCCCACTGGAATCTACTTACTCCCAAACTGTCCCCATATTGTTTCGCTCCCTGAGCAATCACCTCTCTTCTTTACAACATCCTACTGCTTTTCATAAGAGAATTACCTCCTGAAAATAAAATGTACACCCTCCCCCCCCCCCAATCTAGGAATGGGCAGATTAAGCAAAGATGGCCAGTCCAGTACCCGGCTCTTATAGAGGAAGATCATGCCATTACCTCGGCCTGGTTAATTATAAAGGCATTATGATATTGGTTCAGATCTGGGACTCTACATGCCCCAGTTCAACTACTGGTTGAAGTCTCTTGAAGAAGATGGTAAATGGTTCCCTGTTCCCCATAAACGTTTTGGTGTAATAAACATGGGGTATGGTCCTATATGACCAAGCTTGATAGCTGTTATACCTGCACACTCCTGCAAATGCCAGTAACTCTAACACACTGTAAAAGAACAAGGAAATGGGGAATATCAAGCAGCTGGGTTCCTCTCTTTAATGAGAATGGGTCTGAAATATAGTTATTAGTGGTCATGTGGGAGTAGGGTTAATGTAAGACAGTTTAATCCAGTTGATTAAGTGTTCAGAACATCCCATACTTTCAAGAACTGCAAAGAAATGCAACTTTATTGAACACCTTTTCAGCACTTAGTGATCATTCCATCAAAAGTTCTTTCAAGTGTTGTGAAATTGCAATTGTATCGATTAATTACCTGAGATTTTCAGTTCCTTGCTTAGATTCAATAACTCTGACCTGATTTATAAATAATTTGAGTAACAACTCCTCCTCCTCAAAAGCTTTTACAAGGACCTTCACATCAGAATTTATCAGTGCAATGGGCCTGCAACTTTTACTGTTAGCAGGATTTTTGCTTGGCTTGGGTGTTATGACTATAATTATCTCTTGCATTGTGGGAAGCAGGTAAGGAGGCACTCATTTTGATGTCGGAGAAGAAATATCTCACAGGTTCAAAGGCTTTTTGTTTGAAACTCAATTAAAAATCTATCTTTGCCCAGGGGTTTTTCATACATTGTTTCTTTCAGAGACAGGTCTATTTCCTGGAGGAGAGATCAGACTCTAAGAATTCCCTCCAGAATTCTGATATACATTACAATGAAGCTCCAACAAGGGTCTGCTTCTTCCTACCAAGTTCACAGAAACTGGACAGTATACATTCTTTGTAAATAAACAGAATTGCTAATGGAAACAGTCTTTCATGGCCCCACGTGCTAGCTAACCACGCAGGACAAAGAGGCATCACTTACATGTAATTTAGAACATAACCTATGCAACAGTTTAGGGAAGTAAAAGATCACTATGGTAGCTAACTGTGCTGCAATAGAGAAAATTATTAGACATTTTGAGGGTTTTGGGAGGCCTATGATAGCTAATATCAAAGTAGTCTCAAGTGTGGAAACCCTTATAGAAAAGGTATTAGAGACAATAGGTGAGATTGTGGCCCCACTAGAGTCAGTAACAGACTGCTATTGAAGTCAAAGGAGCAAATGTCATCTATTTTTCCAGTTGGTATTAAATTAGTACTTAAGGAATAATGACTGATTCAGTGGGAAAATCTTACCATTTAACAGTAAACCAAACCCCACATCTGCGTCAACGGAGGATACTCAATCATTCAAACAGGTATATCCAAAATAAGGGATGGGAATGTAGGGGGCTTGTGTAGGCAGCATGCATACCCTGATGGGTGCAGAGTTTGGTCATAAAGGTGTTCTCTGTAGGACAACTCATGGGGAGGTTATGGAGTAGGTTTTGAGTTAACAATGGAAGGGGCAAGTAGTATTGCCAACCCTGAAAGTCCAAAAAAAATCACAAGTCAGCCCCCTTGGTCCCCAAATGAGATTAGAATACGTAGGGACTTTTTGGTCTGTCTTTTGGCTTTTAAAATCTTCCTATCCACCAGGGCTGTGTGTTCAATCTGCAGGTTTGGTCTGCTCTCCACCTTTTCATCTGCAGTGCCCAGTCCAGCATAGCCAGGCTCAATGATGGGTTGAGGATTTGATGTTTAATTAATGCAGTCTGGAGGAGTTGCGGGCCTGAGGGTAAGCTCTGTCAATGGGTTGTAAAAATCAAATGAATAGCCAGGAGATGTATATCTTTGTCTGAGACCTGTTGATGAAAAGGAAGTTTTTTTAACCCTTGTTGCTTTTTCTAATACTCTGAGTCCACAAGACAATATATCTGTACAATAGAATTCAGCATGCACTACATAAACTATTTGCTTTTGTGTAGTGTACATGGTTTTTTTTCAAACTTGCTTCATCTATCATCTTTATGATAAAAAGTATCACTGCCATTATGCTGTAAATTCAGATAATTACCTCTTCATTACTCATATAAAAGGTATAGCAAACATTCAGTTATCATCTATAGCGTGGATGCCTTAATATCCTATATTAGTAAAAGCAAAATGCAGGACAATGTAGCACTTTAAAGACTAACAAGATGGTTTATTAGATGATGAGCTTTCGTGGGCCAGACCCACTTTCCTCAGATCAAATAGTGGAAGAAAATAGTCACAACCATATATACCAAAGGATACAATTAAAAACAATGAACACATATGAAAAGGACAAATCACATTTCAGAACAGGAGGGGATGCGGGGGGAGGGGGGGAAGGAAGGAAGGTAAGTGTCTGTGAATTGATGATATTAGAGGTGGGGAGAGTGGGATGTTTGTGAGCTAATGGTATTAGAGGTGATAATTGGGGAAGCTATCTTGGTAATGGGTAAGATAGTTTGAATGTTTGTTCATTCCTTCTTGGAGAGTGCCAAATATGGCAACTTATAAGTCTGTTACTGGAGGTACATCTACACAGTAACACTTTTTCCAGCTTCCTGCAAACCTCATTGCATGAGGAATAAGGAAGATGCTGGAATAGCACTCTATCATAATCAGGAGTGCTGACCAGCACCTGGTGACTAAGGGGTTAACTCTGTACTTTGTAAGGTATCGAGTGGCTAGCCAATAACAATTCAGGTAGGAATTTCAAACTGAAAAAGAGGAGTTTTTCTCTCTTTTCTGTGTTTGAGAAGTGGAGCGGTTTCTTCCAAGACTGAGGGAAATGGGAGACATGTCTCTCTCCAAAACAGGACTTACTACAATGTCTAAGTATGGAAAACTTTAGATAGTCCATCATGATTTGTTGTTTTCCTCATTTGGGGATTTGGAAATAATTTCTGAGTTGCTAATTGTGTTTTCTCTCGTTTGTAACCAAGGCTGTGTCTAGACTACATGCCTCTGTCATCAGAGGCTTGTAGATTAGACACATAGGCAAAGTCAAACGAAGCCGCGATTTAAATGATCGCGGCTTCATTTAAATTTACATGGCTGCCGCGCTGAGCCAACAAACAGCTGATCAGCTGTTTGTCCGCTCAGCGCACTAGTCTGGATGCTCCCCTGCTGACATCAAAGCCCTTTGTCGGCAGCCCTGTTATTCCTCGTGGGATGAGGTTTACCGGGGCTGCCGACAAAGGGCTTTGATGTCGACAGGGGAGCATCCAGACTAGCGCGCTGAGCGGACAAATAGCTGATCAGCTATTTGTCGGCTCAGCGCGGCAGCCATGTAAATGTAAATGAAGCCGCGATCATTTAAATCGCGGCTTCGTTTGACTTTGCCTATGGGTATGTCTACACTAGCCCCCTAATTTGAACTAGCGTGGCTAATGTAGGCATTCGAACCTGCAAATGAAGCCCAGGATTTAAATATCCTGGGATTCATTTGCATGTTCCCGGGCGGGCGCCATTTTTAAATCCCCTTGGTTTGAACTGACTGCAATGAGATGTAACAGTTAATCTGAACTAAGGACTTAGTTCGGATTAACTTCTGACTGCCGCATGCAGCCGCAGGATATTTAAATCCTGGGCTTCATTTGCAAGTTTGAATGCCTATATTAGCCACCCTAGTTCAAACTAGGGGGCTAGTGTAGATATACCCTAAGCTTTTAGCCCGCGGGCTTCCCCTGAGTACCTAGAACGTTTGGTGGCTCTTCCCATCCAGCCACTTTACTATGCTTGCAACTGTAGTTTGGTTCTGATAATAAATTATTGTTTCATTTTCTAATTAATTGCTCTTCATTAATTTTTGTGCTCTGGAACTCTGTGTGTATCTGCATGCCTGACTGAGGGGTCTGCTACCACAGACTGCAGCTTGTTTTTCTCTTTTCTTTTTTCAATCTCTTTTGGGGAAAAGAGCTTGGGGTATCCCCAGCATTGGTTTCAAGTGTCCACTCCTGTTTGTGGATTCAAAAGCCCTTGATGGTGACAGCGGATCCCCCAAAATCTGGGTATTAGGATTTGGGGGGGAGGGGAGTTTTTGTACCAGAGCCTGTAGAGGCAAGGTTTTGGAGTGCTCTTGCAAGCCCCCACTTGTGTATTCGTCATGACAGAGTGAGGAACAGCCTTGACACGTTCTATTTTAAAATTTGGTGCTGTGTAGACAATGCCAAATTTCAGCAAAGGCTATCTCAAAATAAGCTACTCAGGCTATGTCTAGACTGCAGGGTTCTTTCGAAAGAGGCTCTTTCGAAAGCATCTTTCGAAAGAGCCTCTTTCGAAAGATCGCGTCTAGACTGCAGGCAGATCTTTCGAAAGAGCAATCCGCTTTTTCGAAAGAGAGCACCCAGCGAGTCTGGATGCTCTCTTTAGAGGAAGCCCTATTTACATTGAAGAACGCCTTCTTTCGAAAGAGGAACTTTCGAAAGAAGGCGTTCTTCCTCGTGAAACGAGGTTTACCGCCATCTAAAGAAAAGCCGCGTTCTTTCGAAATTATTTCGAAAGAATGCGGCTTGAGTCTGGACGCAGAGGAAGTTTTTTCGGGAAAAGGCTACTTTTCCCGAAAAAACCCCTGAGTCTGGACACAGCCTCAATATGTACAATTTACATAGCTTGAATTGTGTACATTTTGTATTTTGAGCCATGCTTGACTGTGTAGATGTATCCTGAGTGTCCAAGGAGGTTGACGTGCTCCCCTACTGCTTTTTTAGTTTTACCGTTCTTTATGTCTCATTTGTGTCCATTTATTCTTGCCATATTTGAGCAAAAACAATCCAGAAACATACTGTAGCATGAAACATCAGAGCCAAAATTCATGCGTAAACTTGAGACTATCAGACTAGGTTTGAATAGAGGAAGAGAATGACTAGCTCATTGCAAAAAGCAATTTCCCCCATTTGTTATTCTTACCTTCTTATCAACTGTTGAGGGTGGGCAATATCAACACTGATTGAATTGGCATCATTAGCACTGGTCCTTCATATAGTAATGTGACACACCCATCTTTGCCTGTGTGTATATATTCCTACCAAAATCTAGTTTCTACTTCATGAATCAGATTAAATGGGCACAAGCCCATGAAAGCTTATGCCCAAATAAATTTGTTAGTCTTTCAAATGCCACAGGACTCCTCTTTTTTTTTCTGAAACAGCCTACCATATCCACCCTTTGAAATGTTGATAAAATTTAAAATTCTGAACAAAATTTAAAATATTGCAAAAGCTCTCTAGAAATACTTAAATAAATAAAACCACCAACATGTTTTGCTTTAGATTACTATACAACAGATAAAAGGAAACGAAGCTGTAATAATGCACTACAAAACTTGAAATATTACTTCTGAAGGACAAAATGTCCCTTACATCTATTCTGTATTTATCACTCTGTAAAGATTTGGAAGTAATAGATTTCTGAATATTGGATTGAAATAATTAATTTTAATAGTTAAAAATTATTAGATTTTTATAAGAATTGATTTGACTACCAATCATATTAATAGTATAAACTTACTCAATTTTTCACTGGATTATTCACTACCAAGGTCAAAGATTAGATATAGTTTAATTTTGCTGTTATTGTGACTGACTATCCCCTAACAATTGCAGAACTATATGGATTCTTTTTTTATTATACAATTATGGGAGGAATTCTTAAACTGGAATCAATTTCTATCTGAAAACAATAAAACTTTAGAAATATGTTGTTTAATTACTTCAGAAAGGAAAAAAAATAAAGGAATCCAACAGTGCAAAAAGGAAATTACATGAACTAAACAGATGTAAATGAAGGCAGGGAAGAGAAAAATTACAAAAAAGGTGCAAATTGCCAAAAACATGAAGCTTATAAATTTGTAACAGGCAAAAATTTAAAAGAAAGCAAGTCAAAATACCAATGTATTCTTGAACATAAGCCAGTCATTCATAAGCCAACACCTCCACCCTATCAGAGGAAAAATAGTAAAAAGTCACTGACCTGTTATAGAGAAGTTCAGAAACTCTTCTGGCACTGGTTCAGTGAGGCAGGCTGGTGCAGAGGGATCACTCTGGCTTACCTTCAACTCCCATGCAAGCAATTTAGAAGCACCTAACAGTGACTTTGCAATCCAAGGGGTTTCATTTTCACTTCAAAGTGAAGCTGTCAAGTAACAGTAAAGCTGTCCACTCAAGAGTTGGTTCCTTGTTACTTTGTGCTCAAATGTAAGAAGCTCTGAAGTAGCCAAAGCTAACCTTGAACAAAAGCTTTTCTTAATCTTTATGAACTCAAACTATCTATGAAAGACTCTTCTCTTGTTCCCTCAAAACAATGTAAAAAATGTCCTCTATGATATTGTAAATAAACCCCCTCAAAGCCTGGTTTGGTATTAAAAAACTTTTATGGACTGATTTTCATCTTCTCAGAGGCCTCTTTATACCACTATAGCAGTTGCCTTAAACTGAGTGTAACGTCAATTAACACCAGCTTTAGGGCCTCATTACACAGCCAGCGGCCTAAGCCTTAATGTAAATGAGAATCAGGACATCAATGTGAGAGGTAGTGAATGAAGAAGCAGTTTGGCAACTGTATAATTTTTTAAAAGTCTAATTAGAAATGCTTTAATGTCTGTCTCATAGTTTTGACCCATTAAGCAAAGCTAGTGATTGGCAATCAGAACTAAGTTCACTTGTAACTGAATAATTCCCTTTTCTTTCTGATCTGTAGGCCAGTGATGTGCAGACCAGCATGTGCAAATTGGATATCCTTTTCCTTCACAGAAAAAAAAACAATACAGCCAACAAAATAGATCCTATCAGAAGAAAAATGTTTCTATTTCCTTTTTTTCTTATTACTGGAATGAAAACTACATCCATTGTTTAAATTGTACAATTGTTAGAAATGTATTTTCTTAGAGTGATAATGAAGTCTGTCCATCACATTTCTTTAGTCCTGCATGTTCAAGATCACTAAAAGAAGAAAATAATTGCCTGATCAGAAGCTGTGAATCTGTGGAGAAGTGAGGCCATTATATATTGAATACTACATTTTCATTGTAAACATAATTCCTTTGTTTGTTTTCTTGTTTGTCTGTTATATAACTTGAAATGGGCTTGGGCACTTACATTTTTCTTCGGTTTTGATTTTGTAGCCAATAGGAATATGGTGTACTTAATTTTTGCCACATTCCCACTGCTTATTTCTGATGTTTTCAGGATAAAATAGTAAGAATGCAAATCTCATTTCACTATGTTAATAATGCTTGCTCTGCACCTAGGACTGTGAGGGGGTAATATGAAGAAAGTATTAATAACATACATCAGTAATAAAATATAACTCATTATCAACAAAATAAATATAAAGAAATAAATGCAATTAACCAGCAGGTATTTACACTTTTTTTTTCATTTTGATTTAAAAAGTCCAGCACTCTTCCCCTTCAGTATCTTCTCTCACATAGGCTGTGTCTAGACTACATGCCTCTGTCGGCAGACTAGCGCGCGAGCCGACAAACAGCTGATCAGCTGTTTGTCGGCTCAGCGCGGCAGCCATGTAAATGTAAATGAAGCCGCGATCATTTAAATCACGGCTTCATTTGCCTTTGCCAAAACAACAAATCTACATAGCTCCGTCGACGGAGCCATGTAGTCTAGACGTACCCATACAGACCACATGCCCTTTTTTCCTCCAAGCCTCTCTTCATCTCTCCTCAGGGCCCTCCAGGCTCCACATCTTTCCCTCCAAAATGGCTCTCTCATCACAGTCCTCAAGGACAGATCCTGCAGTGTAATAACCCCTTTGATTCCCATGGCAGTCAGTAGTAGTTGATCATATTCTTTGTCTCAAAGAAAGCATTCAGCAACTTTCATGAACAACAATATTTCTAATAGCGAATATTTAAAACTCATGAATCCAGCACAAAAAATCTGTTATTTTTATTTGCCTTCCTGTTTTTGCATTGTTATATGTACTCAAGTCATATTTTCAAGCTTTTATCTCCAGTCATGAGGGCTAACATCATTTTAAGTAAAAGTAGAGGGTGTTTTGTTTGTTTGCTTGTTTGTTTACATAATCACTGCCTCTAGGAGCTGATCCATTAAATCAAATACCAAAAAATCGTGAGATTTTGGAAAAAATCATGAGAGTTGGCAACGCGAGATCAGACTTTGCTCCATCCCACGTCTTCCCAGTTCTTCTCTCCCTTGAACTCAAGTGACCATTCAACCCTGATGTCTTTTATGAAATGTATCCAAGGTGAGAAGTTTAATTCAGGATTTGAACTTCTCTATAGTGCAATATGTGGAATTTGGATCTTATCCTTGAACCCAAGAGGCTCAGAAGCCAAACGTTCATTAACATTTTGCACTGTCCTCAAAAAAATGTTAACTGGTGATGGTGAAGGGAAGGGCTTGCTTTTCATCATTTCCTCTTCCATGAGAAAAGTTTTGGTATTTTGCCACAAATGTTATGTTTTATTAAGTCATTACTTTGTATTGTGATTTGACAGTAGGTTGCAATTTGATGGCTTTGCTATTACATAGCGATGCATTTGCAAAATATTTGGATGCACCTACCACATCACTGAAATACCGCTAATGGACAAATGTATAAATGAAGAGAAATGCTACTTTTTTTCCCCCAAATTCATTTAAACAAAGGGAAAAGAATGAATGCCACTGGAAATGCTCAGAAGAATTTACAGTGGAAAAATTAAGTTGAGAAGTTCTTGCATTACTTGGGTAAACATAAAGGCTATGTCTACACTGGTGCATTCTCACGCAAAAACTCTTTTGTGGAAGAGTTCTTCTGCAAAAACTCTTCCAGAAGAGAGCGTCTACACTGGCATGTGCTTTTCCAGTTTCAAAGCTGACCTAGGGTTAACACCATGCTTCCCTCATAAAATTTGCCATGTGACAGAAGCCACTTGTAAGCTTCTTATCCTGAACAGGGGAGTTTTCCTATTTACCTTAATTCTATTTTCTTAAAGACCATTCCAACCAAGAAGTTGATTCATATCCATTGACTAGCTGCCTCTCCTAACATTTAATTTTCCTCTGCCTCTCCACTTCTTGAGTTGGAAATTTGTTCCTACATGTGATAATTTTGGGTTAAAACAAAATCAGACTTTAAATAAATGTATATATACATTTTGCAACAATCACTTGCTTTTATAAAAGCACAGCTTTCTTTCAATACAGTGTCTTACTGATAGATTTGACTTATGGTGAGACCCACAATACATCAGTCAAAATCTAATGGTAAGAGTGAAGGCCAGGTAGAACAGTTGAGGGAAGGGAGCTAAAGGGTAGTTGTGGAACAATACTTTTTCTTTATGAATGAGAAAACTAGAACTTAAATACACTGTGTGTATATATATATATATACATATGTGTGTGTGTGTGTGTGTGCGTCACTGTCTTGGGCTTCACTATCTCCTTCCCCATCTCCTTGTTTATGTTTCTTGTCATCTCAGATGGCAAATTATTTGGGGTTGGGTATTGAGTACCCTATCAGTAAAGCATCTAGCACAAGAAGGTACTAATCTTAATGGGGGACTGGAGCACTATCATAAATGACCTTCTCGCCTGGTCATCTAATTTAAAATATGCATAAGCGTCATTCCATGCAAGCAGCAGTGCACTGAAAGCTGGTAGTAGTGGTAGCTGTGACAGTTTTCCAATAAACTCTAAATGCCAAGTGTTAGAGACACATGGGCATTCAGTATTCAGTGAGTTCATCCAAGAATGACAACATAATGGTCATAAACATTAAAGGAACTCTATAAAGCAAAGAGTAGCAATATTGTAGGGTAGGTCAATTAAAGGAGTTACACTAAACAATGTTATACCAATGTTATTAGTGTATACCAAGAATTAGTAATTCTGATAATAACTGCTTCTCACTCTAAGACAAATCTAATAGTTGGTGGTATTGCCAACAAGAGTAAGTCTCAGTTCCGACACTGGGTTCTCAAAGTACAAAAACATGCTGCAGAGGTATCTGTCAAACACTGGGGCTACGTCTAGACTGGCCACAAATTCCAGAAAAGGGATGCCAATCAGGTAAGTCAGCATAGGGAAATCCGCGGGGGATTTAAATATCCCCCGCGGATTTAAATAAACATGTCCGCCGCTTTTTTTCCGGCTTGGGGAAAAGCCAGAAAAAAAGCGTCTAGACTGGCGCGATCCTCCGGAATAAAGCCCTTTTCCGGAGGCTCTCTTATTCCTACTTGAAAGCCCAAAGCCCATCGGTGAGGTACAAATTGCTATACTGTTGTGCAGCTTATATATAGGTTTTTTACCCTGTTTTGCAGTTTGGAAGTTTCGGGGGGTTACTCATTGCTTATTGCAGTATAGCTGAGCCATACTGTTTGTCCTTTGGCTTTGTTTACATGATCAGTACATTTGGGTAAACAGAATTATTATGTTCCCACCCTTATCTACAATTTGTTCTTGATTCAGTGGTGTATGTTCCTAGAGGCTTTCTTCTGGCTCATCAGTAGCAGGGAAAGGGGGGGGGGGTGCAGGCCTCATCACCCCTATACTTCAAACCTACAGAGTTCTTCCACAATTAAACCCTACATTGCACCCCTGGGTGGTGTGGCATGCACCTTACTCTGGTATGCCCCTTAATTAGGGTGTCAGCCTTTCGAGGACAACCTGGTATTTTATTTGTTGAGCCAGCAGTGTTGTGCTGTGGGCTAGATGATGTACATAACATGCTAGCATACTACTAATAATACAAACTATTATAAAACCTAATAGGATAGAATAACAATAGGATAGAGGATCAGGTTAAACACGCCAGTCCAGTAGGGGCTATCTCCCAGAAAAATATTATATCAGTGATGCCCTGATACTGATTCTAGCTCTGCTGTTAGTTTAAGGAATTTCCCCTTCTGATGTATTATGTGAAAACTAGATGCTTTTTCATTGGCAAGGGCTCCCTTATAATGCTGTATCATTTTATAAAGGATGTGGATTTGATCCTACACCATTTGCTATTTTGGCCCAAGGGAAAGAGCCCAATTTGGGGGAAACATTTTAGCCAAAACCTCAGATTGCTGATACACTGGTATAAATGTGGCCGACAGCTTCTAGGGCAGAGACATTGCACCTGCATTCATGGATTGGGGCGGGGGGTAAACTGGGTGTCTGGTCACTCCAGGTAACAGGTGTAGTAGATACCACACATAAGCACCCCACATGATCAGTGAGCACCACAGTGAATATGGTGAATATACCAACCATAAAATACTCCCCCACTGTATCAGTTTCTATTCTACAGAGATCCAGAAAGGACACATCCATTCATTCTGGGGCATTTATACAAGCATGCCTCTCTTTGGATGTCAGTCTCCAGCTCCCAATTAACTCACAAGCTTGGATCCTGGACAAGCCCCCATATTCCTATTTGGATGCGTAGGAGTGGTAACGGTGTCTTCCCAATAGGAGTGGTCCATGGGTGCTTGCCATAGGTATAAAGCAAAAGCAAAATGAAGTAAGGTACACAGTAGCAATTGTTTATAATATGTCTTTGGTAAATTAGCAAGATAGGCTCATGAAAGGGGGGGCGCTATTTCTAGTTCCTTAGCAACAATTCGTGGTTGGCTTTAGGAGGGCATCTGGGTGTCTCTTTCCCATGCAGACTGTGGGGCACCTCACATATGTGTATATGTGAAATTCATGTGTATCCAATTTTGGCTTTCTGTTTGGTGTTGTGCTACCTTGCTTATAAACAGACCAGGTTGCTTTTCTGCGTCTGTCCTGTTTTTTCAAAGCTTCCGGTTACTGTTTTGGATTCTCTTTGCTACAGCTGAACAGCAGGCTTCTGGGGGGACAGCTTAACCACAGACCATAGTTTAAGGTTTAACCTATATATCAAAGGGCTACTGGCTACAGTGGGTTAAAAACCTGTTCCTACATTTCCTACTCTTAACCTAGGGTTCTCAAACCCACCAGATTAAATACAGCAATTTTAATATTTTTAGTTTACTTTGGAACCATCAGTAGAGCACTAGTACCAGTAGGAATGTTATAATAAATGCACCCCACATAATTTGGCAAACCAGCACCCAAATACAGCCCCAGAGTGTTCCATCCCCCGAGATGGCACTGCCCATGATCATAGCTTTAACCTCCACTGCCTGGCTTAGGATCTTGGAATACTTGGTATTAGCCTGGTCCATGGTTTTCCCTATCTGAGTGTACCTCAGTTGGCCTTCTCAAATGTGTCTCTTTTCTCTTGCTGAACATTTTTTTCCCTAGCTCACACTTTTGCTTTACTTAGAACGTCATTTCATTTAAAAAACAACACACAACAATGTTTGCAATACATGTGCCGCAAAACAAGACAAACTTAGAACAAAAAAACACAATTTATGTCATGACAGTAGAACCATGTTTTTTTCCTTCAGTTGTTCTTCGGGTGGTACAAGCTCTTTCTGATGTTCTAAAAGACAAAAGAACATTTTTTTTACCCTCATGGGGGTGGCACATTATATTTTGTAATACTCCTTTACTTTACAAGTATTCTTGCTGACTTCTTGATCAGCCTTCTGTTACCCAATAATTACTTATGCCCTAATTTTGTAAACCAGCTTTTGAGGGTTTGGGTAAAGCACTTCACTGCTCAATTATTAAGTTAAAGGTGGTATGCCTCAGTTTTCCTTTTATACCACAGACCAGGTTTTTAATAGTCTGTCTGCTGTGAAGCTCCAAATTTATTCACAGGTAGTAACTGAGAATCTTTACTGCTATAGTGATTTTCCTTAGCACAAGGTGTTTGCTAATTACCGTTCCAGCTAGTCTAAAAGGCTTTCTCTTTAAAATACATAAGGTGTTTTACAGGCTTTAAGTAGCTTATTAGTGTAACAGTTTGTTTTCTTAGAACCACCTTAGGGTTAAATGCCCCAAGACAAGCAGCACTAACTATTTGTATCTGGCACAAAGTATCTTGTCAGTTTAAGTGAGAGGGCATTATGCAAAACAAAATAAAACCAATTCATTTGAAACCTACTGAACAGATTCACAAATTTGCAGTGCATTCCTTGTTATGCATTTGACCAGTTAACTTTTCTAGAACCCCTTATTTCCCATTTATCAAATTTAACAAAAGTGTTCATAGCCAACTTTTTAAATTAGATTGTTTCTTTGCCTGGATTATTTACACATTCCTTAGGAAAAAGGCTGCAAAGAAACAAGGAGTCTTTTTATAGCAGGTTTCCTTCTAACACATTATAAGAATTGCTTAATTCCTTCCACATTTCATAGAGTCAACTTCTCATACCCTTAATCACTTTCATTGTCCCTCAAATAAAAGCTTTCCTCACTCCCAGTAATTTAACTTTCAAATGCCTGTACTACTGCTTTCCTTATTCTTTCTACTATGTCCACACAGGGCCCCAAAACTCTTACCCCCTTTCACATACTTAATTCCTTTTTATTGTCTGTGCCTGATCCTGCTTTTCTGCTAAATGGTTCCTGTCCAATGACACAGGTTTTGTCCATTACTAATTTAGTAAGAAGGGTGGGCTCCTTGATTAGCCATCATACCTTCTGATTCCTTTACTTGGGTAAATCCAAATGTTCATTTTTGCAGTCAGCTAATTTAAAAAAAAATCCTCAGGGTTTTTTCATAACAGCAGCAGTATCTTTTGAGTGAGATTAAGGGTTCTGAAGTGCATTGGGTTTTTTTTAATGACAAGTAGCTATCACTTCAGTTTGGTTCTCTTCAGTACAACATAAAGGTTTTTGGGGGTCTAAATCAAAATCTGAAACTGAGGCAACACATCCTTCTAAAAAATTACTTCCAAAAGAGGGCTGGAGATGGAGGAAGTTGGAAAGTGAGCTTGCACCATACATGGCTTCTCTCTCAAAGCACTGGACCCAGGTTCCCATTCTAGGCATTGCAATCTGGCATGCACAACCACTCCACTCAAGTTTGGAGCTGCTCTTAAACAAGGGGCCCAGGGAAAACTGCTTCTTTTGTCACACCCACACACTGGGTGGCACAAATCCTCTTTCTTCTATCTGGGCTAGCCTCAGATTGATTGAATCTCCCCTCTTCCGCATAAAATCCACTTCCTATTGAAATCCATGGGAGTCTTTTTATTGACTTTAACAGAAAATGGATCAGATCTATTGACTGAGACTATGCAGTGGGGTATGCTGCAGTCGTTTGGTTGAAATTTCTCTCTTCAGATCTTCTTGATTGCTAACTTTGGCTTCTTGGCTGACTTTGGGTTTAGATTTCCAAGAGAGTTGGTTACCGTGTTCCCTTTCTGCTTTTCTTACTCCCTTTTTGATTGGGCCTTCTGATCAAAAGAAGACTTCTCTTCTATACTAAATGCAATAGGAAAAAATGTCCACACATTTAATATCCCAGATAGGGAATTTATTCAAATAAGTATAGCAGAAAAATGTGTTAAATATAAATTCTGCTTATACAAATACAATGCTCACTGGAAAAAATATGAACATTCTTCTCTTTCTGTAAGTAGATAAACATTTCTCTCAGCCACATAGAAATTAAAGAATAAGAGTTGAAATTAGAATTTTAAGTTTTAAAATTGTCAGTATCTTATTAAATTTAAACATGGAAATCTCCATTCAAGAACCAGAATGCTAAAATGCATCCCTCATTTCCATGAGTCCCTAGCATTATTCACCATGGCTGCAAACTGAAGAGCTTGAATAATGGCAGGTCTGCTGACTTATCTCCATATGATGTCCACACCTTACACACAGAAATGTCCTGAACATTTGGGTTGCAGGGACCCCCACACAGTTTCACTCCTGAAGGCATGGGAGAACACTGACCACGTTCATGTTCCCAGAATATATTGTCTCTCTTTTTCTTGAGCAGAGTGAAATTGCTTTGATTTTTATTTGTTCCTAAAAAATGTAAGACCCAATATATGCAAATGTCACTAATAAATTGTGGTGCCCAAATTTTTGGATAGCCAAACTGACACACCTTAAAAGGACCTGATTTTGAGAGGGGACATGTGAAGTACTTCTGAAAATCAGAAACCTTTAAGAGAAATTAGGTTCAGCACCCCCAAAATTAAGGCATCCAATGTCACTTTTGAAAATCTTGGCCATATGGCTCAATGTTTAGAATTTCTTGTGAGTGTTTAATATGTAGATTATTTATTGCTCTGAATGTATATTAGTATACCTGAGTAATGCTATTTTCACAATATAAATAGGCTTCTCAGGATTACCTCCTCTAACACAAGTATCTTTGCCTACAGTAATTTGGAATGTGGATCCTCCCTCACCTTGATTGGAAGTGAAATATAGTATGGTACTTGCTTCTCTGAGATCCACTTATATAGCCACTAGATGTTGTAAATATTCCTGAACCTTAGTTTGTAGAGTATTGTCAAAGTCTGACTAGTGGAAGAGTTAAGATTCTTGTCAGCAAGTGCAAGGGAGATTGTACAGGATTACAAAGTCTAACAAAAGTCAAATTAATTGCTGCATTCCAGCTACCTTAGTTAGTTAGTTAGTTTGCTTGTTTAAAGACACAAGAAACTTTGGCAGCTAGAAAGAGGCGTTTATAATTAGCAAAACTCTTGTCCAAATAGCTTCTCATGTGAGAAAAATTCTACTGTGTTTCCAGATATAAACTAAAAATTTCGGGCCTTATATTTTGTTGATTTTAGGAGTGAACCAAACTCAAGTTTGTTTATTGGAAACCTAGTTAAAACATTAACCATGGAGAAGATATCATCGTGCCATATTGTGTACTGTTTGTCTCTGTGTAAATGAGATGTTGAAAGGTAATTATCACTTAAAAACTCTGTGACAGAATTCAGAAATGTCCATTTAGTTTAAGTGTTTGTTCATCTGTTTGTTTTTTAATAGAAATCAAACTCTTTATGGAAAGTTGTTCCTTTAAAACTAACATCCCTTATACCATGAAGATATAGAATGTTAATTAGCTTCTGAAGCTGTTTTGGATGATTCAATTAGATCTCACTTATTTCCCCACTGCCGGTTACACTTTTTATTTTCTTTTTTTTCCAAAACAGCAACACTGACATCCAGTGTCTAGTTACATTAATTGCAATTGAGTAGTCCCTAAGGATATTTCTTGTGTAAGTCCTATATCTTTACATATTTTCCATATCTGCTAAAATGTGACAGTGTCATGGCAAGTTAGTGGTATAGCCATTTAAGAGAAATCTTCATTGACAGAAAAACCCAAGATAATATACACAATAAATAATTCTATGAACATGAAATTATTTGTCTATTGTGAAAGGATCAGGCTGCACCATTAGCAAGAGGGATCCACTGAAGAATTCATAGAAAGAATATATAATTAATTCAAAAGTATGTTTCCTTTCATTGACATACTTACTCTTGTTCTGATTCTGCAAACATTTGCACTTTTTTAACCATAGTACTGTGAGCAGTGGTGTTTGCAGTGCACAGTCTTTGTGCGATTGAGACCCTATTACTGTGTACTCATGCAGATGCACAAGGAAGGATGTGGTGCAAGAAGCCTTCTTTTTTTTCATCCTGCACAAAGGCCTGCCTCAGTCCATGTCTATATGAAACAAATTTACACAAGTGTAAATCCTTTGATCTAGTTATTTAAATAAAGATCCCTATGCTAGATATAATGCATGGGCACTAAACAAAGATTGAACAAGTGCAGCATCATTAGGCAACATTATGAGTTTAAAGTCAGAGGAGACCATTAGATAATATAATCTGACCTCCTTTATAATCCAGGCTATGAAATTTCATCCAGTTAACATTGCATAAAGCTTAATATCTTCTTTTTGGCTAAAGCAGGGCTACTCAACTTTGCAAGCCTCGAGGGCCACAATAATACTCACAGCACATGCTGAGGGCTACAACTTAAGTGTGATTGCATGTACATGCAAATAAATATGCAAATATATGCAAACAGCTTCTTTCACACTGATGGGCATGAATACAAAAATTAAGGTAAAACTACACAACATGCAGGCCCATTTAAGTCAGTTCTGCTGATATTAATAAAATGCAATATTTACTCAATTTCCACCCATAGAACAGGACTTTTAATGAGCAATAACAGTCCAGGAATTGAACTACTAAAATGCATATTAACTGAAGACTACTATATTGACTTGCTGTTATAGAGAGTGTTCCCAGCAGAGTCCATGTTCAAAGGATTCTACCCATGGGCTGTGTATTGAGCCCTGCATAAACCCAAACTACACAGGGAGCCACAAACAGGCCACAGGATGCATGCAGCCCATGGACTGCATGTTGAGTAGTCCTGGGAAAAAGTATATCTTCCAGAAATGCTTCCAGTCCAGTAAGCAAAAGATAGTTATTTTCAATAGTGAATACCTCAAAGACAGAAGAAGAAAAGGAAAATCTGACTCATCATTTTGGAGCTCTTTTTGGCCCCACAAGTAAAAGAAGGTAAAAAATAGTTGAGGTGAACTGCAGGCTGCATGACTGGTGTGAAGCTGAAGGTTTTGTTTTTGTGGAATATTGGGCCAAATTTTAGTGGGAGAGAGACCTGTATGAATGGGATGACCTGCATCTCATCAGATGAAGGCCTGATATTCTCAGCTGAGACTAGCAGGGGCAGCTGGGATGGAATTAAATTAATAATGCAAGAGGAAGTTTACAAGAAGATAAATTAATTCAAATTTGAATTCTACATGTTATGAACAAATTGAACAGACGTAATGAACAACATGAAGTCAAGAAATCATTCAGTTGTTTATAGAGCTATGCTAGGAATATGGGAAATATAGAGGAAGAGTGGAAATTTTCACTGATGAGAAGAAAATTGATGTATCTGGCATTAATGAAACCTGGCAGGAAGTTTTGTAAGATTGCATTGTTAAAATTACTAGTTATAACCTGACCAAGAAGAATAGAGTAATTAAAAGAGATGTGCGGAAGAGGTGATAGTTCATTAAAGACACCATTACCAATTTTAGCATTATGGATAACTCAGGCCAGGTGTATACTAAACAAGAGGGTTGGTTTCAGATATGCAACTCCAGCTACATAAATAATGCAATTGGAGACAACTTAACTTAAGCTGAATTTCTCCAGTGTCCTCACAGTGGGAGGACAATGGGAGAAACTTGAGTGTTGAAGTTGACAGGGGCACCCGCAGAGTTTGATTTAGTAGGTCCTTACTAAGCCTACCTAAGTTGAATGCTGGGAGATAGATCTCCTTAGCATCAATCCCCTGCTTAGTATAGACATGACTTCAGAAGTGTGAGATCTTGAATGGCATAGATCAGTATGATAACTAAAAAAGCCCAAGAGGGCCTACTGGTGAAAATCTGTTGCAGACCAGAGAACAGGATAAATTACTCTTTAACTACTTGTGTAAAATGTGTGAAGAAAAAAAATGTTATTGTGTGAGACTTCCATTTGGGATGCTTGGGAGGCTTAATACAGCCAGTGTCTTAATTTTACAGATGGTAATTTTTTAAAACTATTGTGGACTTCATTATGATGGATACACATGAATGAATCAGACCTTAAAATATTCATGATAGCCCAACAGAATACAGTTCCAATCAGTAATATATACACTTGGTGCTTTAAAAGGTTTACTAACCAAAGATAAGGAAATGTATAAGTGATATCTATTGAAGAAAAATTAAATAAAAATACAAATGAGAATTAGGAATTCTTTAAGAAGAACTCATTGGCTACGTCTACACTGGCCCCTTTTCCGAAAGGGGCATGCTAATTTTACAGGTCATAATAGGGAAATCCGCGGGGGATTTAAATATCCCCCGCGGCATTTAAATAAAAATGTCCGCCGCTTTTTTCCGGCTTTTAGAAAAGCCGGAAAAGAGTGTCTACACTGGCCCCGATCCTCCGGAAAAAAGCCTTACATATGTTATGGAGCACACAGCAGACCACCACCATGTAAAAGATGGGTGAGGAGACTCCTGAACCTCCCTTTTAGGTGGCCAAAGGCACACTCAACCACTACGTGGCACCTGCTGAGCCCAGCATTGAAATGTACCTTGATGGGGTCTAGGCTGCTCCTGTGGTGCTTGATCAGCCAATGGAGCAAGGGGCAGGCTGCATTACCCAGGATGCAGATAGTTAACGTAGCTGGAATTGCATATCTTAAGTCGACTTTGCACCAGGCCTAAGGTGCTCCAGGATTACTTGATATTTTCTGTTTTGTTATCTCTCCTTTTACTAATGGTTCCTAACATTCTGTTGGCTTTTTGATTGCTGCTACACATTGAGTGAATGTTTTCAGAGAACTATCCACAATGTCTGCAAGATCACATACTTCAATGGAAACAGATAATTTAGATTTAATCATTTTGTACTTATAGTTCAATTTTTTTCCCAAAGTGCATTTATTTATACTTATCAACACTGAATTTATAATGCCATTTTGTTGTCCAGTCTTCCCTTTTTTAAGACCCCTTAATAAATCTTTGCAGTCAGCTTTGGACTTATTTTTGTATTGCCTGTAAATTTTGCCACTTGTTTTTTCCACCTCCTTTTCTAGATCATTTATGAAAATGTTGAACAGCACATGACCTGTACAGCTCCTGGAGAGAAGGGGAGAACCCCACTACTTACCACTCTGCACTGTGAAAATTGACCACTTATTCCTATCTTTTGTTTCCTATATTTTATTAGTTACTGATCTGTTAGAGGACCTTGCCTCCTATCCCATAATTGTTTAATTTGCTGAAGAGGTTTCAGTTAGTGACCTTGTCAAAGACTTTCTGAAAGTCTAACTACACTGTATCCACTGGATCATCTTTTGTTCACATGGCATTTGACACCCTCAAAGAATTCTAAAGCTGTGTTGACTTTTTGCTCGATATCATGTTTATCTATTAATCCCATATTTCTCAAACTGTGGGTCCCGACCCCCCAGGGGGTCGCAAGCAACTTACAGGGGTGTCACGGTATCACAAAGTTTGAGAACCCCTGTATTAATCTAATAATTCTGTTCTTCATTAGAGTTTCAACTAATTTGCATGATATTGACATTTGGATTACCATTCTGAAACTCAGAGCCTATAAAATCGTGGGCATCATGATCCTGTGAAGGGATGAGTGCTTCCTGAAATGAAGGGGAATTAATGTCACTAACCACCTCGCACGATCAGGCCCTGTATGTAGAAAGTTTTTGGGAAATTTGAATAGAAAAAATATGTTGTGGAATCAATAAGACAAAGAATAAGAAAGCATGGTAAAGGGTTAAATAGAATACTATTCAAGATAAAATGTCATATTAGTAATGCCTTATTTGACTGCGTTTAGGTTGGCCAGAAGAAATACATGTAGAAGAAAAATATACTAAAAATATACATATCTCATATACTAAAAAAAACCCTTATTTCTTCCATATATGAACACTTAACATTTTGTATGTTTAGGCTGGCATTTTATCAGTACACTAGATTTAATATATAGAAACAACATTTACTGCTTAAAAAATGTGCAGATGATCCTAATAAGAAATGAGTTGCAAGCATGTTAGAGGACTAGTTCCGAATTCAAAATGACCATAACAAATTAGAAAATTGGTCTGACATCTACAAGATCAAATTCAATAAAGACAAGCAAAAAATACTACTACCCTTAGGAAGAAAATATCAGATGCACAGCTATAAAATGGAGAATACTGGGTAGGTCATAATAGCACTGAATAGGATTTGGCAGGCATAGTGGATCACAAATTTAATATCAGGTAATATAATGAAATTACAAAAAAGTTTAATATTGGAGTGTATTATCAGGAATATGTATGAGAGATAATTCCCATTCTTCTCTGTAATAGTGAGGCCTGAACTGGAGCACTGTTTCCCAGTGTGTGTGCCACACTTTAGTAAAGATGTGGTTAAATTGGAGGGAGGGAAGCAAGGAAAAATATAAAATGTTTAGAAAACCTGACCTATGATTCCCCAAAATTGCCATGCTTAGTCTTGATAAAAGAAGACAAAGGGAAAATGTAATAACAGTCTTTAAATATGTTAATGGTTGCTCTCAAGAGAAGGGTGATCAATTGTTTACCATCTCCACTGAAGATAAAACAAGCCATATGGGCTTAATTTTCAATATTGGGCATTTAGATTAGCTACTAATAAAAAATGTATAATAAGAATAATTAATTTCTGGATTAAACTTCCAAGGGAAGTTGTGGAATACCCATCACTGGACTAGGTTGGGCAAACAGGGTGGTCTAGGAGCACTTGGGCCTAGTTTAATGCAAAAGTCTGAACTTGATGTCCTCTCAAGTTCACTTACAGCACTACATTCCTATGATTCTTTCCCCTTCCCTCTATTTCCTTTCTGAATCATTCCCAGTGTCCCTCTTGCTTTGGCAAAATGCAGGACAATGTAGCACTTTAAAGACTAACAAGATGGCTTTGCTTTACCTCAACAATCCTTGTCACCTCTTGGTTACAGCCTCTTCTGCACCTCCAAAAATCTAAAAATAAAATGTTAGTAATATAAAAAATGAATAAAAATCCAGCTCAGTGTTCCCTCTAAGCTTTATTCCAAGCTGAAGGAATTCAGGATATGGGACTTCACAACTGCCCACTTTTGCATATTTATTATATACATTATTATCCACAGGTGGGCCTCATGCTATCAAAGCAGACTGAACACATTCACTATTCCTACAGTAAACTGAAATTACAATGGTTACTTTTGTAGTCAAAGTTTATGCACAAGGAACAATTAAATCCCTTAAAACAAGGGTGAGGAACCTTAGACCCAGGGGCCAGATGTGGTCCCCATCTTGCATTGATACGGCCCTCCGTAGGGAGTCCACACTGGTGCTCTAGCCCCTGCTGCCCCCCACCGACTGATTTTTCAGTGGGTCAGTGGCCCCTGACCCAAAAAAAGGTTCTCCTCCCCTTAAAAAAATCTGTTCCTAAGCTCTATAGAACAAAGGCTTTGTCTTCCAATATGTTCATTCAACATCCTAGGTCCTCATCAGATTGGGGCTTTGGGGACAACCCTGGGTTGAATTACAGACAACAATAGTTTCGTCATACATTTTTAGCAGGTATCAACACTCCACACTACAAATAGTGTGATAGAGAAATAAATAAATATACAAATACAGGCGTTTGTTCTGTCATAGAAAGATACTTTGAAAATTGTTCCAGCTGGAGAAAGGCAAGACAGCAAGGAGAACTGGGCGAGAGAAGAGCAGTTGACAGAGCAGTTGAATGAGTATTTGTAGACAAAAAAGGAGTGGGGTAATATGGGCATCAAGAGAAACTGAAAGAGAAAGAAAAATGAAACTTAAGAAAGTGTTAGTTAAGTGCAGGCCACCAGTAAGCACTCTTTAAACAGGAGGCCAACTATGTTATTAATTCTTTGTAAAGAGATCATCAGTTTTTTCTAAGACTAATATCATCTTGGTGAGAGAATCAGGAGCAGAAGAAGTGAAAATCAAGTAACTGATATTGGTCACAATCACTTTAAAAAAAGTTCAAAATTTGCTATAAAATATCATGTCTGGTTCACGCATTTGATAGTGTTGCTAAGAGTAGATTCAGTACAAATGCCACATCTTCAGTTCAGATAACTAGACAAACAATAATTTATTAAACGAACTGTTTAGAATGATGTATTCTGAGTTGATGTAGTTTATCTATCTTATTTTAATGTACATAAGAGATAAGAACAATAACAAAAATAAAAAAAACCCACAACTCTGTGACCATGGTATCTAAACACAAGTGATAACATTTCAAAAGTGACTGTTGTGCCATTTTCAAAAGTGACTTAGGTCCTAAGAAGGTATTTAGGTGCTTGACATTGAAGAGAAACATCTAAGCAAATTACAAAAGCATCTAAGCAAATTAAATGTCTCCCATGTCTTCAATGAAGCAATCAGAGTTTGGTACTTAACCTGCTTAGATAATCTTGAAAAACCACTAGGCAGCTACCTGAATCTTTAAGCACTTAACTACTTTTGTAACATCATCCAAAGTGCCTAATCGAGTTTTAAAAATGGGAGTGATGCTCCCAAGTCATGTGGAAAATTTTGAAACCTTTACCAAAATAGCTAATGTATATGTGTGAGAAAGTCCAGACAATAACATGATAAAAAGTTGAAAAAATAAAACAACTATAGATACACCTATATATAGACATTGTATTTTGTATTAAGTTTAGATTTTGGCGTGGAAATTATTTCTGTTTTGGTAAATGTGTGAAGAATTCTGCTATCTTACCATTTAGTTCTATTGAGAAACATTGACAAGAAAGAAAGATAATATTTTCAAAATGCATTTTGTAAATGTTAAAAATACTATACATGGTTGTGGCGCAAGAGGGAGAGAGCCAAATAGCTGAAATTCCTAACGGTGGGATATTATATCTGCAGAACTCTTCTGACTTAGCTTTATAATTACCTATATTGATCACAGAAAACCCACTGATGGGAGCTATTAGTGCATTTCTCAGCCCTCCAGTTGCACCTGTTTTGTAGGTGGCCCAGGACAGCCATTCGGATAAGAGCCTCCTATGATGTCTCAGAAGAGTCCAAGACAAGCTGAATAGGTTTGTGTTACCATAACCTCCACTCAAATTATCCTCTGAAAAGGTCTACACAGCAGGGCTAAAGCCAAAATAACATATACAACTTGAGCTACCTCAATTGCATAACATAAGTCAAAATAACTTATTTTGCTTTTGACCTTGTCAACGCAGCAGGAAGTCCAAGAAAAGTACTCTCACTCCAACTTTCCTTACTCCTCATGAGTCGGAGTAAGAAGTCTTTCATCTCCACATTATTGTTACATTATGTTACATTACTGTGTAGATTCTGAAATAACACTGCTGTGTAGACATAGCCCTAATGTCTGTTGTAATCCTAGATATATTTTCTGGTCCATCAGTTAAGGAGTTTAATTAGTTACAATTGGGTAGATAGGTTATACTTGAAAGAATTTCACAGGAGGATATTATATGCATATTTACAAATACCCCACACACATCCTGTCTTGTCATTGCTTACATTTACCAGTGTGTTGCTCACATTAATTCACTGGCCAGATGAATTAGGGGGAAGAGCAGGGGCTTCTCTTGGTCCAGAATGACACTCCAATCTTGACAAGATGAGACCTGGAGATTCATGCAAGATGCCCCATCTTTTAAAGTACTTTTCTCCCATTCAGGCCCTTTACATTTTGCTGTGTCAGTTCTTAATCTGTCACCATCAGTTCTGTTTAACATCTGTTTATCTGGAAGTCCTTTTTCATTGTTATCTGGCATCAATATCTCAGAGCCTCCTTCCTGGTGTTTATCTGTAAAGGGGTACTTGCTCATAACTCCAAGGCCATCTATATGCCTTGCTCTGCTCTGCCTTATATTGGGCCCAATTGATGGTATGTCGGTACCCCTCAGTTTTCCAGATTCTTCTTCCCTTTTTTTGACCATCTTGACTCCAAAACTGCTGAGCCATCAAGTTGTTATCTTTCTCCAAACACTCATATTTCACACTCATTCATTCCCTCTCCCCAGGAGCTATATAATTTTTTCACATGGGAAAAGGGATACAATTTCCTTAATAAGGTTTCAATCTACTTCTAATAAAAGCTTCTATTAGTACAAACTTTTAATCAATCATTATAGTTTCTTTATAACTCAATCTATATTCTAACTACTCCTAAGAGCAACAGTGTGACCATGCTGAATCACAAGGTTCCTTCTGATCTCTTTCTGCTTTAACATCAGATATAGACACACATGCAGCCCGCTTCCCTCATTTTGACCAATGGTCTAAAGGTCTGTTCCACCCTGCTAACCAGAGGTTTCCGCTAGCTAAGGCTCCAGCTCTAAATGTCACACACACAAAAAGATGGCTATCAAGAGACTACAACTTAGATCACGAGCTAAAGCATGCTTCAAGTAATGCAAAAGCACTGTTTAATGCCTTGGTAAAAACTATTGGCCATGTGTTGCTATTGTGAGGTTCTATATCAGAGTAGAATGTGCCTTATACATTCTGTGCCTTTAGAACTACAACCATATTGTATGCATATTGAAATACTAAAGAAAAATGTGTACAGCATTTGTTACATGACTTTCCATGGAAAGGGCATGGGTGAAAGTGCAGCAAAGAGCCTTAGTCACGCTCACTATCTATGAATGAATATCATCACTAAAAAGAGATGTGAAGGAAGCAATTTAAACAATGATGTCTAACTGCCAACAACACTTCTGTCTTCCCAGTGTCAATGGCATCATTATCCATGCACCACTCCAAGGCCAAGAGTGAAGAGAGACTTAAAGAGAAAGAATTGTGTTTAATCAGTGTTCTGATTCTACTCTGTGTTTAGAATTTTACTTACCAGGAGACTGCAAATATACTTTAAAAAAGAAAGGACAGAGTTGTGATTCTTGGTGGATTTCACATTTCAAATCCCTTGGAGACACGGAAAGATTCTGTTAGTTTTTTTATAAATTACAAAACAATGGGTATTCACTGGGGAAAAAATGAAGATATTTGATGACAGCAGGAAAGAATTTCAAGGCAGTGTGCTCATAGGCATATCATACCAACAGGCAAAGGCGCTATGCAGAACAGAATACAAAGATCTATGGCCTGTTAATGCTTGTCCTTCAGTGTTTTAAAATGTTACTTTTTACCTTACATATAATTTGTAGAGTGAAGTATAGTTTTGTACCATTCCATCCCATAAACAAATTTCTTCCTCACTCCTCTCCCATCTTTGAAACTGGTCATTTTATACAGACCCACCAGTGGGAGAGGGAAAAAGGGTCCTGGAAATTCAAAGGGACCAGGGACTCCCAGCTATTTATTTCAGTAGATTTGGTTGGGGGAAGGGGAAATGTTATTTAATAAATATATGGTACGTGCTTGTGTTATAGAAACAAGGTGAAAGGAATGAACCTTGAAATTGTAACTGAAAGCAATGAGATTTGTGATGGTTCCTAATTCTTAGAGAGAGTTTATTTCACAGTCTCAAACCAGCTCAGAGACGTTTCCATCTTTTGCACAGATGTATTTACACAGTTTTGGGAGAATTCAATTTTGGGTGTTTCATTGGTGGAGTATCTGAGGATCATAGTTGTTCAATACTCTGGAAGCTTTAGGCAGTCATTTGGAATATGTTTGGACTTTGAGATGAAGTCTCAAAGGAGTAGCCACATTACTCTGTATCTGAGGAAACAATGAGACATCCTGTGGCACTTTAAAGACTAAAAGTTTTGTTAGGTCATTGGTAAAATCTACTTGGAATGAGTTGGAATGGAAATTACAGAGGCAGGAGTACATATAAGAACCACAAAATAAATTACTCATTGTGTATATTATAGAGATATATGATTGATATGTGGGGTGCCTTCTGTGGCAAATTCTCAGTGTTGTTAAAAGGATAAAATGAACTCTTCCCAGAGGTACCGACTTGGGATGTTGGCCATGGCCCTTGGGATCAGAGGCTAGCATCATATCTTGTGACCCTTGGGGCTGTGCTTCGCATACCTCATCATGCTCTGTCACATTTGCAAGGTGATAAGAGTAAGCAAGTTTGAGTCCTCAGAAAATTATGGATTAGATGGTCTGAAACCCCAATACTAGGACCAATTAAATGCCTGGTATAAGAGAGTATGGATGATGAGCAGATAGCTTTCCTCCTTTGTGATAAGAGTTTAACAAAAGTTGCAGCCTGCATCTTAAAATCCATCCACATGTCTGTCCTCATTTCAGTACTCTGGCTGCCTCAAATAATATAAGCTATTTTCAAGAGGAAATAACAAAACACATTTTCTCATTCTTAATTAACAGTTTGCAACTATATTATCTATTTCTGCTGCCTCAGTGGTAGAGATTTGAAATTTCTCTAGAATATAAGCCTCAAATTATCAGTGGGCCTTTTGGTGATCCTAGTGAAAATTACTATTCTGTGTTGTTGTTTTAATGTAGTTGCTTGTGTAGATAGTTCAAGCTCAAATCTCATGCTTTAATGAGACAGGAAGGAATTAATCTCCCCAATGAACAATTGGTGAAATGTATTTTTGTTTGTTTGTTTGTTTTGTGTTTTGCTTTCCTCTGAAGTATCAGAAAATGGCAATAGCTGAAGATGAGACACAAGACAGAGTGTTTCACTGGTCTGAGGTGATATGGAGAATCCGCTTTCTGACATAGCTGACCAGTGTTTCTGGCTCATATGCTCAGGATCAAACAAATTGACATATCGGGGTGAGGAATTATATCTTCCCAATCAGTTTGGCAGGATTCTTGGAGGGATTTCTTTCTTTCTTGGAAGCATAGATCTACTTGGATCACCTGGGAGTATCTCACCTATTCAATTATTTGCTCTTGCAGTTGGCCAAGGCATTAGTGGCAGCTGGGTGTTCCTGCTCACTTTCCTTGGGAGGCAATGCCCTCACCCAGCCGCTGGCCAACACGGGGGGGGAAGGTAGAAGGGATGGCTCCACACTACTGGAAGGAGAAAGTCCACTGATGGAAGGGGTAGAACCAGGAGCAGTCAGCTCTCAGTGCTGCCTGAAGCACAGCACTCCCACCTCCTCTCAACACACCAGAACTAGGCCCAGGACTCCATGTGCAGGACTCCAAGCAATTCAACTGCTTCAGCAGCAGCAGTAGCTAGGAGCCTCGGATCCTTTTTAATTGGTGAGCCTTGGGGCAGTAGCCTCCTTTGGCCAGCCAGTGGTGGGCTTGTTTCTGCCTTGGCACACTATTTTAGTTCCTTGAAGACTGAAATTACTTAGTCTAATTGAAGTCATTGGGCTCTGTAGCCCTGTAGGGCTCAGGGAGGAGCTCCTCCCCTCGAGGTCAGTGGATGGCCACTCTGCCCCACAATACACCACATAGTCTTTTTGGAGACTTAGCTTTTCAGGGGTCTTCATGGCTGGCGCAGTCCACAGTCTCAATTAGCTGTCGGTAGGAGAATAAACAGTCCAGAGCCCAAGCTCTTGCTCAGGGTGGGGCAATAAACAAATAAACAATTTAGAGTCCCAAGCCTTGATTCAGGGCAGAGTGACAAGCAAACAGTTCAGAACCTGGCCTTGGTTCAGGGTGGGCAACAGGCAAACAGTTCAGAAGCCCAAGCCCTTGCTCAGTGAGGGGCAGCAAACAAATGAACAAACAGTCTTAATTAGGGCTGTCAGTTAGGGATATCAGATAATCTATGTCTACACTATGACTTTTTCCGCAAGAGGCAATGCAAATGAAGCATGGATTAGCATTTTCTCATGCCTCATTTGCATAGTCTCTTTGGGTACATCTACACTAGCTTGTTAGTTCGAGCTAGGTAGGATAATGAGGGCAAACGGTGTTGCAAATGAAGCCCGGGATTTAAATATCCTGGGCTTCTTTTGCATGTTCCTGGGCACCGCCATTTTTAAATCCCCCTTAGTCCAAACTCTGTGCCTGCAGCTCCACATGGCATGGAGTATGTAGTTCGAATTAAAGATCCTAATTCAAACTACTGTTACTCCTCGTGGAATGGCGTGCTCCGGACAGCACTGAAGGGTAGCAAGGGGAGGCTAGACACAGCCTCACCCTTTTTCACCACGGCACTACCACTTCCAGAAGCACAGAACTACCCTCTCCCCTGCCCTCCAGGATATTTTGATGACCTTCCTGTTCACTTTCTTTTCAGCCTTGTCCATGGTCTTTGGGTGTCCAGTGATCCCCCAAATCTGCTTTAAGAACCATTCAGAACATATGAACTTTAACTTTGGTCACAATTGCCTAATCAAGCTAACATCCACTGGAGTCTGTTCTTAAGCTGACTCCTGTGCATCTCCCAAGATCGTTCTCCACAAAGTGAAGAACCAGACTGAGGGGTCTACACTGATTTGTCAATGGATGCAGGAGTGGCATGGCATGCATAGGTTCTGGAAGCAGAAGTGCTGGCGGTGCTATCTCAAGCAATGCCAAGAGGCTCCACAAAGCCCATGGGCCAGGTTAAATCTCTGGTTGCTGGGAAATGTGGGCCAATTAGCACCCCTCCCTGCTAATTGGTAAGTTGGTGCCAGCTAGTACAAGAGGTAAGGGGTGGAAGAGTTACAAAGTGTACCTCAATTAATATCTCTCTCCTTCCTTGTTAAGGCTGTCCCCACAAGTTCCCCTCCCCATTGAACTGGGAGAGTGTCATTTCGCTCAAGCTTTCCAGAAACGATCTTTCCTGAATTTTGAATTATTGTGCCTAATTGCATCCTGCAATCTAAAACACTGACAAATTTATAAGACAATGAAAAGGAACTGTTTGCAAAATGAAAGTCTAAGTGCCCCTCTGAGCTTCCTGTGTATTGTAGCTATCAATGTGGACCCTCCCAGAAAGTTTGTTTGTTTGTAAGCCTAGCAGTCCTCAAATAGATCATGAGACATTAAATTCAAGCTATGATTAGTGCCTTCTCTTCAGTTTGTTTCCTTTAGATACTCATAAATGCAGAGAGAGTGGGTTCTGTTATACATTATAAATAAACATACGTTTCATGGAGCTAAAAAATTCTGAATAATTATGTTTGCTTTATTTCATTACTTAATTGAGATGAATTAATACAAAGTCTTTTAAAAGAAAAAGGTATTTATATCTATTTAAATTTACGTGTGTTATATTATCATTTATGTCCATTTAAAATTGAATGCGTAGAACCTGCTTTTGCCTGTGGATCCCATATTAGAGAATAATATATCATTACAATAATATTTCATTTTTATGATGTATTGCATTAATTCATCACTAAAGCAACAGCACTTTGATGATATATTGTGGTACCAGGGCAATGGCACAATGATGATGCATTACTCACTGATACTGCTGACCAATGTGAACAGTTTCCCATTTTCTCCAAGTTTTAATAACAATATACATTGCAAAATGCCCTGCTTATCAAGAGTTGATAAGTTCAGAAAACAAGAAGAAAGTTATCAGAATGGATCAGTACTCTTCTAAATGTAGTGTATGAGAAGGTACCTTATGGGTATTTTGCTAGAAATGCAGATCATTCAAAATGGCATAGTGAAGCATCGGGGTTTGAGATGTTCCCATTCCAGTTGTGGTGAAGCATAATCTATAAAGGTTGGCAGATACTGAAAATAGTAAAGATTGAGTTTCTCTATTTGCGTACATATCACACATATTAGGAACAGCAGCAGTACATACTTTCCTTACAACATATCTCCATTATTTACCAGTCCTACCTGGAGGGAGTATTTTAAATAAAATGCCCATTCAACCCTTAGTGTCTGGTCTGAGAGTACAAATAAAATAATAAACCAGCACTAACTACAAAATAAATAAAACTATACAATTAAACTGATTTAGATTATAATGACTGAACATTGATTCAGATCTACAACTGAGGGTACCATTTTCATGAACATTAATAGGAGCCTTTGACATCCAGGAATGCGATTAATTAGGATGAAATTCTCTTTCCCTGGAAAAGAAAGATACATTTAAAAGAAAATTAAATTTTGCATTTCCAAAATATTAATGATAAATTCAAAATATAACAAATTTGTATATCACTACACAAGAGATTTGCCATGATTGTTCAAATTCACTTCTGCATCAGTGGAAAGTAATTTCTGCAGACATCTTTCAAGTCTTGGATCATCTCCTAAGTGATTATTTTTTTCAGCAACTCTGGTTTGTACATATGTGATCAGCCAATAATTATGGCTTTGTTTACAAACAAGTGACCTGCATCTCCAGTCCAATGGACAAGTTACACCATAGGAAACAACGTAACATACTGGAAATTGAACGCCAAAGGGATTTAAAATGGAGGTCTTGTCTGCATCTCCAGAAAATCACTGCATCAAAGCAGGCTGTACCATTCACAATACTAAGCTGAAGGTCAATAGGATTATTTTTCTGGGAAGAATGTACAGGCAGTCCCTGGGTTATATGGATCCGACTTACATCAGATCCCTACTTACAAACGGGGTGAGGCAACCCCACACTAGCTGCTTCCCCCCAGCAGACCAGGGAGGCGCGAAGCTAGCGCCCCCTCCCAGCAGACCAGGGAGACGCAAAGCTAGCGCCCCCCCCCCCCCAGCAGACCAGGGAGACGTGGAGCGGCTTTTCTCAGCAGACACCTCAGCTTGAGAATAAAGGACTGAGGGAAGTGAGGTGTGGGAGAATAAAACTGAGCTCTGGAGAAATGTTTGGCTAGAGTTTCCCCTACAATATGTACCAGTTCCGACTTACATACAAATTCAACTTAAGAACAAACCTACAGTCCCTATCTTGTACGTAACCCGGGGACTGCCTGTAGTTAGATAGTGTGTAACCCACTCACGGGGGGCTATGTCTATACTGCAGGCTTCTTGCATAAGAAATCCCTGTTGTCCGTCTACATATGCCTTTTTGCACAAGAACTCTTGCGCAAAAAGGCTTATTCCTCATAGAAAGAGGAATAACTCTTGGGCAAAAAGCCCTGTCTTCTGACGATCTTTGGACTGTACTTTTTCTTGTGCAAAAATGTGCTTGTAGTGTGGATGCTCCACAAGTTTTTGCGCAAAAAACCTAGCCTTAGTGTGGTTCACTGTCCCAGGTAGTGGCACTTAGACCACTTACTGCAAGAGCTAAGAACAAGGGAGCTCTACAAGGGAGCTTTAAGAACAGCTGGCTTTTAGCTCAAGTGGTAGAGACTTCTACACTAGGCTCCAGAAATCCCAAGTTCAAATCTGTCAGATGGCAGTTACTCATGCACTCATATGTGGACTACGTTTAAACTGCAGGCTTCTTAGACAAGAAGCTTTTTACAGAAGAGATCTTCCACAAAAACTTCTTGAGCAAGAGAGTGTCCACACTATAAAAGTGCATCGGAAAAGTGATGCGCTTCTGTGCAAGAGAGCATCCAGATGGCATGGATGCTCTCTCCCAAGAAAACTTTGATTGCCATGAACAGAATGGCCACCAGGGCACCTGTGTGTCTTTCAATAGGATGTTTTTGCACAAAAACACCCTGTTTTCCATCCACACACACCTTTTTGTGCAAGATCTCTTGCGCAAAAAGGAGTTATTCCTCGTAGAAAGAGGAATACCTATACTGCAAAAACTCCTCTGTTCTGTTGAGTCACTGTCAATTTTCTTGCGCAAAAACGCGCTTGAGGTATGGATGCCCTGTGAGTTTTTTCACAAAACCGGCCATTTTTGTGCAAAAACTCTGCAGTGTAGACATAGCCATGGAGTGCTTCTCTGTATCAGGAAATCCTTCTCTGTTTCATGGAAAAATTATAGTTCAAATTACAGCAAGTGTTCCTTGTGCTACTGAGGATAACTATGAAGGTGAATCTAAAAGGACCTGTAAAAGCAAAAACATCACTTTGAGTCAATTTTAAAATATGATCGTTCTAGAACAAATTTTAGGACACCTGATTTCTTCCTTAGCTGCAAAAGTGCACATTGGCATATCGTACTTCCGGAGACCCCTTCCAATCACACTGTGGTTACTCAGTTGTTCAATAAAGTGCAAGCCTATCTTGAAAATTTTGCTACTGTTTTGATCACTTTTATTGGAATGTGCCCAACACAGCCTAAGATAGAACCACTATCTTCATATATGCCAAGGCCAGAAGGGACCAATCTGATCATCTTGTCTGACCTCCTGTATGACACAGGCCATAAAAGTTCTCCAAAAATAATTCCTAGTGCATAGGTCAAATGATGATCTGCAGTCTGACTGATATGACAAAACTTATGTACAGCTGTGAATGATTTACGTGACTGATATGAAAATAAATGTCATTATTTATTCAATTTTTTTCCCAAAAGAGGAAATATCCCTGGTCCCATAACAAGAACATCCTTTATGTTAATAGAAAATAGTTCTATTAATAGTTATTAATATTAATAGTTAATAGAAAATAGATTGTTAAAATGCTCAGAACATGGAATGTAGATGGCATGCTAGAGCAAAGTCCATGATGCATTATCTGCATACATCTGTTAAAATATTCATACTTAGACAAGGATCTCTATAAACCAAACAACACTTCTTTAAAGATATCCTTATATTATATTGCTCTATATTTGTATACATAAAGATGCCATCACTCCTCATGTACTATAGAATAAAACATAGTCCATCCTGCATTACAGTATTGTGTTTGCTATCTTTTTCTTGGTACCATAACATCTTATTTTATAGAGAAACAAGTTTTGCTGTGCCTGCCTGCATATTTTTTCCACAATTGCTTTTTATCTCCTGATATTCTAGTTGAATGCAAAGGGCAATATTTTATTTGCAGTAAATAGCCGATTAAAAGTTTAAAATGTAGCAAATAACCATTCCAAACTCTTCCATTTCTGAATCTGGTAAATTTAACTGAAATTTTGAAAAATTCGTAAAAACCATAGGTCAGCACTCCATAATTATAGTGAATCTGATAATAAATATACCATGTAGTACACCTTTTTATATAAATGGTACAAAAGCTTTGCAAGGTTAAAAAGCCAAGTTACAGAGAAAGAGAGAAAAATGAAGAATTATAGAGTGAGCCTTTCAAAAGGGTATAAGAGAATTAGAAGCTCAGCTCCTATTTTCTTTCAGTGGTTATTGGGTTGAGATAGAGTCTGTAGTCAGGAGCTAGAGTCAAGGGTAAAAATCAGAAGTCAGGAAGTGAATGTCACATAATGGAATCGAGGTGGAGTCCATAGTCAGCAACCAGAGCTATGAGTCAAACTAGAGCTCAGGAACTGGAGCACAGGAACTGGAGTAAAAAGTGTATAATGGAAAGAGAGGTTCAAGGCAAGATTGGAATAGAGGCAAGGCAGGTTGCAAAGGAGAGGTTTCAGGAACAGGGTAACAGTGGCTGCTATGAGCATTGGGAAGACAGCAAGCTGCTACTATAGCTAATCAGGTTTCCTGGCTAATCAGTCATGCTGTACTTATTAGGCTTCCTGGAGGCTAGCTTTGGTGCAGACCCTGATTCTTGACACCTACATACCTTTAAAAATCTAGCCAATATGTTTCCATCTGAACCACAGCTGGAGTCAGAAGGTGGTCTCTGCAATTCTGGACACACGGGCTTCAGCATGCATAACCCTGTGGTCCACCAGAACTCATAAAATCCATATGTTCTGCTGGACTTACCTAGCTGCCTATTCCAGGGAGATTCAAATCTAACTCTGACAGAATGGTGTAGGCAAATTTCTACTTTGGGAACTTCAGAAAGTTTCCTCCCTCTGATGTGGAATGTTGTTAATAGATGTAGATGAAATTCTACTTGGCATGGGTTTATACAAACTGTTCAAACTTTTTTGTGAAAAAGAAAACAACTTTTATTTTCAGAGAGGTAAAATCTGCAAAAGCAATAAGGAGTCCTGTATAGACTAACAGATGAATTGGAGCATAAGCTTTCGTGAGCAAAGACCCACTTCGTCAGATACAGGTAGTGGAAATTTCCAGAGGCAGGTATAACTCTTGCCTGCATATTTATACCTGCCTCTGGAAATTTCCACTACATGCATCGACAAAGTGGGTCTTTGCCCACGAAAGCTTATGCTCCAATACATCTGTTAGTCTATAAGGTGCTAAAGGACTCCTTGTAACTTTTATTTTGGCATTCTTTGCTGAAATATGAATTTTGCCTGAACTGTGGACATTGCAGCACATGTCCATGTCAGCTTTTATTGTCTCTCATTGAATCAATTCTAATTTACATCTGTTCCTTGAGGTCCATAATTTATCTTTGACAAAGTCATAGCTTATGGGATATTAATCATGCCAAAATTTTAAAATTTTCAGAATGACTATGGCCAACTTAGTACTGATAAAATGAATTTTAATGTTGTGTCTGATCACTGGTACATTTCAAATTCTGCATTATTGTGGTTGCTTTTCATTATGCAGGTGCTCACTAACTTATCAACCTACTTGCAGTGGCAGTAACACCACTATCATGTATCTTTACAAAAGAGTAGCTTCTCGAGCAACCATTCATGACTGGCATTTTCCAAAACAGTAAGGCCATGTCTATACTAGGGAACTATTGTGAAATTACTAAGTTTGACTTAAGAACTCTGTATTTAACAAATTTGCACTAATGTGTTCTCCCTACAGGGAAGCACCAAAATTCATCTGAGGCAGGTTCCGTTTATGTGGATGCGCTACCTCAGACTTAGAGCCCCAGGAAGCACTGGGGAGTAATTAATTCTATTTACTCTGGGGAGTAATTATTTCAAAATAGAGACACCGGAGCATCCATACTACTGTTATTTCAAAATATCTATTTTATTCCTGATGAAAAGCAGGAGTACAGAGTTAAAATTCTGCAGCCCATTGTTTCAAAATAATGGGCTTGGTAGTATGGATGCTCCACTTATAAATTCAGCCCTGGTGTGGTTATTTTAAAATAAAGTTCTAGCACAGACCACAACTAAGCATTTGTTCACCAGTTAGAACTCATGTCTATGAGACAGGAATTCTGGGTTCTTTTCCTGATTTCACAACTAGCTGCCATGTGACAATGTAAAAGTTAGTTTGACCTTTTTGTTCCTCAGTTTGTTCACAGATGAAACAGGGTTAATAATGTTTATTAATCATGTAGATCCTCCAGCTATGAGTGATAGCTTATAAATAAAGAAAAAAATTCTCATTCATGCCAACAAATGGGGCCATAACAATAAATACTGAACAGATGTCTTGTTGACTGAGCACTGCCCATCTATTGCACTGGAAGAAGCCAGAGCCATGCACAGAAATAATATCTAATCTCAGAATGTGGAAATACTGTATCATAATGGAGAAGTAAAGACAAGCAAACTAAAGGCTCATTAACTCTATTTTTTATGTTTTCTAACTTTTCAGTGATTTACTTTGAAAAGTAATGTCCTTTTACTGTTGAAGAGTGTGTGTGTGTTGATGTGTGCATGCATGTATATGTATTTCCCGGGGTTATTAAAAATAATAATAAGGAAAAAGTAATTTGATTATGTGTATCATGGAATAGGTACAGATAGCTAAGAACACTCCTTCTTTCATAGATTCATTTCCATGGAAGAAAGCAGGTCTCCATTAGTGATGCATCAAAGAAAGCCAGACTGTGCTCTGCATATTTCTATGCTTAATTTGACTCATTTTATGGAAGGATCGCTATACAATGAAATGGATCCAATGTGCTCTCATGAGCCAATGTGCTTTTGTAAATTATATTTATAAAGTCCTTATAAAATGGCCAAATTAGAACTAATTTTCAGCAGACAAGTGAAAGGCATATATAAGTTCCAGGGCCTATGGATTAAAATTTTAGAGCACCCGAAGAGTCCCATTGTTAGGGAAGTCCCTAAATCACTTCTAAATCAGGCATTTTGTTAAAAAAATCACACTGTTCCTGCCAAATTTTGGAATTCCAGACTCTCCTGTTGAGACACTAGAGCTGATCAAATAAAGGAACACATTTTTGTCTTACAATAAATGTACAGTTCCCACTCTTTCCATGCTGAGTACATCTCACCATTTTAAGTTTCCAGTTGAAAAGATGAAACTTCAGCAATGTTATAAGAAACTAAAAATAACTTGCTAGAATGGAAATGCTTGGGCAACCTTAATATAGATATAGTATCATGATCCCTCCATGATTAACCAACGGAGACAAAATGATAGCACCTGTTAAATGCTTATCAAACAACTTTGATTAAACATAGCCTTCTAACAATCTGTAATGTATTGATACTAGGAGTGGGGGGAATGACTCCTCTAACTATGAAAAATGGCAGAAAGTTATATTCCTCAGCTTGGATAAAATAGGATTTATAGTTATTTTTTCCATTG
Source organism: Pelodiscus sinensis (assembly GCF_052426305.1). NCBI lineage: Eukaryota > Metazoa > Chordata > Testudines > Trionychidae > Pelodiscus > Pelodiscus sinensis. The sequence goes on along the minus strand of NC_143054.1, from coordinate 40,337,950 downwards.
TAATATATTAAAAGTGATAACACTTCATATGTGAATTGTGAATCATGTCAACAATATAAAGAAATACTGTGCTCACTTAGGTTCCCTCATACATCATAGACAACATTCTTTAACATTTTCCAAATTAATTTCCCATATAACTTGTAGTCAGTAGATATATTACTATGTTCTTGCTCTGTAAGTTATTAAAATGATAATACCTCATACTGTATACGACAGAAGAAATGTAAGGAAACAGTATGTTTTGCTGATAGGCATCTCATATTTTTCACAGATTAGATTTTCATACAGAAACACATTTCCACATTTGTTATGGGAAACAGCTTTATATTGCATTTTCTAGCATAATACTTCATATGCAACACATCACAAATGTAAAGAAGCATAGCTACATGACTTCTTGGATCTGTCTTGATGCTGAATATTTCAGTTGTAGAGAACATGATAGATAGAAACAACTCACCTTTTTGATTGTGCATCTATTAGCAGAGTTGAAAGATTCTATCCATCCTATGCTCATCACCACTGTATGTTAATGTCTAATTTTGCTAAAAGATGCATAATATTGGCATGCCCATTAAATTGATTCTAGACTGTTACTCAGTGTACCAAGGAACAACATAGTATCTATAGCTCTACTATACAATTTGCAAATTAAATATAACTAACCTGCTCAGTATGACTGATTATGTCCTTGCTATTAAATATTCATTTGGATTGAGCCCATAGTAAGTGGTAATAACAAGATGAGTCAATGTCTGATGAGCCCCAGGAGAAGGTATCTTACTAAGAGTATCCTATAGGTATTTGGGGAAAACAAATTCTAAATCCTTTTTTGAAAAGCTCCACCATTCTGTACTCCCTTCCCTCCTGATTTCCTGTATGTCACAGACATGTTAGATGGGGCCCAGTATAATTGTAAGATAATAATTACAAGTAGACAATGTAAATTACATGTTGTGTCCAAAATCAGTTCCAAGAACACACACACTATTCAGATGATACAGGGAAATGCTTTAGTACTGAAAATTGTTCTGACATTTTTTATTGCTGGCTCGACCAAATCATTGGACGTTAAATTAGCACTAGTAGTATGTAAGAGAGAGTAGGCAATGGATTAATAAAAGTCATTGATATTACTAAACTGAGAAGATATAATATACTAGACATGTCAAAGAAATAAGGATCAGAATACAGTAGAGTTAAGACTACTTACCTCTCCTGTCACCATGGACCATTGCTGGTATCACAGATCTGGATCCAGTAGCCTCTCCACTATAGCATCTGAGAAAGAAGATAGAAATAATCACTATTTTGTTCATAGTTTACAGAGTTGAATGTTGTAAACTAAATTTGCAGAATTATGATGCTATCCCTTCCTCTTCCCCTTCCTTTTTATTCCCTTTAGTGAATAAAAATATTTCTGGTCAGATACATCTGTGTGGTGTGATTTATTCACTAAGTTAGCTCTGATAGACTGAACTGGGAGGAACCCAATGGGATGGCTTATCTGTAAGGCTCCCTAAAGCTTCTGAGTCAGACTGAGTCTCTTAAAAATTCCTTAAAGTAGGATTTGACTTTGGAAAAAAGAGAAAAGTTTGTTCAGCAGATTTTTTTAAGCTGTGAAAAAGTCTCCTAAAGCAAGACTCCAAAGACAATTCACAATATCTTTGGCACTTACATTAGGCCAGACTATGTATTTGAAAATATGCAATATGGAACCCATCCTGTGTTGTCGAGGAGATCCTTGATTTTAATCCATTTATACAGTCAAATTTACTTTGTCATTCTTGGAGGAGAAGAACCATAGAAGACCAAATTCTGCTCTTAGTTTATACAAGTGTAAATTTCAAGTACCTCCACTGAATGCACTGAAATTACTCTGGACTGCTATGAGTGTAACTGAAAGTGGTTTCTAATCTAACCAGCTATTTGATGCCTATGTGTGACAACAGTTAATTATCATATTCTGTAATTAACTGAATCATCAATGTCAGCCAGTACTGGAGTACCAGCAACTTTCTTTGAGACAAGCGTCTCCACTGGTAGATTCCTGTTGAAGAGGATCATTGCAGGGATTATATCTTCCACTGTTCCCTTGATACTCTTGGCTACAGTGGAAGGAGTCCTTCTTTTAATATTAATTTCAGTTGTCTACAGCACTAGACAGTATATATATTATAAAATAATGCTGACTGCATTAATGCAATTTTTACATCCTTTACTAAGAGACTAAATCAACATATAAATTTATACATCATGAAATTTTTTATCAAACACATACTTCTTCAGTTTTGATTAAGGACTGAAATGGATGTATTTCTCTGGTATAAATAAGAATCATGATTTCAGAATCAGTATTCATAAATAGTCCTGATTATCTCCAATTTCCAATATTCAGAACAAATGAATAAGCTGACAGAATCTCCAAGTAGGAAATGACCAGATAATGTACACAAGAAAATGTACATTTGAAAGATAGCCCAAGCCAGTACCTTTAATATTTTATAGGTAAACAAAAGTTGCTTAAAAATCTAAAGCAAATTACACTGACAATCAAATGGTCAGATTTGATACGTGGAATGAGATGATGAAATTAAATGAAATAATATAATAAACGTTCTGGCTGCAACATATCCTCTCAGCTATAATTTAATAACAGCCCTTGCAGGGAAAATATAAAATTATTATAATTAATCCCTGAGATAATGAAAGCTCTTATTAATAACTCCATATCCCCTTATTGATCAGGGAACTCAGCTTAGTGATATTAGGCACACAGTATAAAGAAGCCTTGTTAATAGGTATGAAAGCACATCAAACAATAAATTTAAAAGATAATATAGAGTAATATCGAAGGTGTTTACATTTGAGAATGATAGTATTGCATTATTTATAATTGTTAATTGCAAGAGAAGAAGTAATACCTAACAAGCTTCTAAAACTAGTTAATAAAATGTCAGTCTTACTGGAATTTATCTTCATAAAAATTCTTCACCATTCAGACATTAATATCACCCAAACAATCAGTCAAGACTCAGACAGCTCTAATATAATTAGATGGAAGTGCTCGACTAATCTGATCCATCCACATACCAATGGAATCCTAAATCATATTGAGAAGCAATAGATTTCAGTGGCCTCACATGCCACAGGTTAACAACAATTCCTGAACTGAACTCCACTGAAGTTCAGCAATAAATAAAGAGTTTTACATATAAACATACAGATATTATAAATATGTAGTAAGATGAAAATATCACAGAATTTGGGGAAGACAAAAATATCTAGCAAAAGGTAAGACAATGAAGGAATGCCCATATATATCATATATGAGAAATTAACCCATGACGTGCAAAAACAATAATGATATATTATTGGTTGTAGCCTTAGCTATGTGTGTTCTTTACAGAGACAAATTGGATGAGATACTATCTTTCACTGGACCATCTTTTGATTCTGAAAGGGTATGTCTACACTACAGCTAATACACTACAGTTAATTCGAACTAAGCTATTTCGAACTAGTGCATCTAGACTTAAAAACTAGTTTGAATTAGTGTTTTGCTCATTTGAACTAGCGCGTCCACACCGATTGGACTCTGGGGCGCATTTAAGGGTAGCTGAAACCAGTTCTGACAGGGCATCAGGTCAGTAGTTGCTTTGTGTGACTGCTGTCTGAGGCTATCTGAGGTTCGTGCTTAAAGGGATCCCCCCTGGACAGCCGGTTCTTAGCTTTTCCGCTTGCTTGCCTACCTCGCCGAGGGACAGCAAAGTGTTTTTCTCTGTGCCTGTCTGTGTCGGTGGTTCCCTTTGGGGATGCTGCCGCAGTTGGCAACATGGAGCCAGAGCTCGCCCTGGGCTTTCTGGTGCAGTTTTTGGACTTGCTGCTGCAAGCCTGCCAGCAATGGCTGGAGGCTGCCTGGCACCACCTGGTGCATGTCAGCCCCCTACCTCTCCGCCTGGCCTCCCTGGGGACCGTGGAGGAGTGTCAGCAGCGCCCGGATGCTAGTGTGCCCTGCCGCATCTGGCATCTGGACACGAGCAGCGACTGGTGGGACCGCATTCTCCTGGAGTGCTGGGGATACAGACAGTGGACCCAGAACTTAAGGATGAAGAGGTACATCTTCCTGGAGCTCTGCGAGTGGCTCGCCCCTGCTCTGTGGCGATTGGACACTCGCATGAGGCCCGCCATCCCCCTCCAGAAGCGTGTGGCTATTGTCCTCTGGAAGCTCTCCACGCCGGACAGCTACCGATCCGTCGGAAACCAGTTCGGTGTGGTGAGATCCACCGTCGGAGCAGTGCTCATGCAGGTACGGCACCCACCGGCCACTGGGCCGGGGGGGAGGGCGGCTGCAAGGAGGGGATGGGCCGCCCCAGGGAAAACGTGGGGGGAGGAGGTGAAAGTGCCCTGCACCAGAGGGTTCGGTCTGTCCCAGCCATACTACACACCTCCCGGGAGGTTGCGTCCAGGAGTGGGGCACGGGACAGTGCCAGGGAATGAACACTTCCACCCATCCGGGTGCCCCAGTGATTTGCGGTTTGCTGTGTCTCTCTGCAGGTGGTCAAAGCCATCAACCGGGTGCTGCTCTGCAGGGTGGTCCACCTTGCTGACCCAGATGCCATCATCCGGGGGTTTGGCGCCCTCGGCTTCCCCAATTGTGGAGGGGGCCATCAACGGGACGCACATCCCCATCCATGCCCCGGAACACCAGGCCTCCCAGTATGTCAACCAAAAGGGGTACTTCTCCGTCCTCCTGCAGGCTGTGTGTGACCACCGGGGCCAGTTCACGGACATTAATGTGTGCTGGTCTGGCAAGGCACACGACGCACGGGTGTACCGGAACTCCTCAGTGTGCCAGAGGCTGCAGGCCAGGAACTTCTTCCCTGACCGCCACATCAGAGTCGGGGATGTGGACATGCCCGTGTGCCTCGTGGGGGATGCGGCCTACCCCCTACAGCCCCTCCCGCCAGGCTTTCAGTGCCAATCTGACCAGGGCCCGCTTCGTTATCGAGGGGGCCTTCGGCCGACTGAAAGCCAGATTTAGGTGCCTCCTCACCTGCCTCGACCTTGCCGAGCACAATATCCCTCCTGTGGTGGCAGCATGTTGCGTTCTGCACAATTTATGTGAGCGAAAGGGGGAGGCTTTCCTGCCAGCCTGGATGGCTGAGGCTGAGTGCATGGCTGGCTACTATGCTCAGCCCCGCACCGCCGCCATCCTGGAAGCCCAGCAGGGGGCCGTCTGGATCTGGGAAGCCCTGCGGGAGAGCGTCCAGGTGGAGGAGGAGGACTGAACTCTCCCTGCATGCCCCACTGGGGCCTTCTTCCACCCTCCCCCCCTTCCCCTTTCCCCTCCCTAACCTCTCTTCCTAATGTCAAATAAAGACACCTGTTTTGACAACCAAAATCTCTTTTTATTTTTCATAACTGGGGTGGGGGAAGGGAGGAGTGAGGGTGGAAGAGGGGAGGGGAAACCTGGGAGGAGGGAGCTGGAAAGAGGTGAAAGGGGAGGAAGGGAAGGGAAAGCTCAGCCTTGGGGGTCCTGCTGGCTCTTCCATCTCATAGCACTGCGGGTGCAGTGGCGTCGGGGGGGAGTGGGTGTGGAGGGTGGGGCAGGAGGGACAGGGGGTGCAGAGGAAGCGGAGCAGAAGTGGGAGGAGGAGCGAGAGCTGGGACGGCCGCAGGGGTCAGTGCAGGAGGAGACAGGAACCTGTCCACCAGGGTCTGGAGGTGGTCTCTGAGGACATGGCCCTGCTCCTCCAGTGCCTCCAAACTCCACTGTCGCAGCTGCAGGTCCTCCCGGACCAAGTGATCCTGGGTGCGGAGCTGATGCTCCAGAAGTCGCAGGTGCCACCGCTGGTACTCCTGCTTGTTCCTGGCATGCCTGATGGCCTAGGTGCAGGTGGTTGTTGCAGGCGGGGTGGTGTGCTTTGCAGTCCCAGGAGCTGCGGCTGTGGTGAAACAAGAGCAGTGGTCAATTCTTCCTGGGGACAAGGAAACCCAGCCCCCCTCTGCAATGCCAGGGCCCCTGCATGATGTCCAGCTGCTGCTACATGGTGGGCAAGGCCCAGGCGCACGGTCCCTGGGCTCCCTCTCCCCCCACCACTCCCGTACACGTAAGGGGAGCATGATGGTACTCATATATGGAGCCTGATGTGCTCTGTGGGATGCCTCAGGAGTCCTGGGTCCTGGGCAGGCTCCCTGCAGGCTCCTGGCTCTCAGCGTCCTCCTCCTCCTCCTCCTCCTCCTCCTCCTCCGTGTCCAGGATGGGTCCCTCTTCCCCGGGATCGATCACCACCCAGGGGGCATGGATGGCGTGAGCCCCCAGGATGCAGTCCAGGGCCTCAAAGTGAGGGCAGGTCTCTGGGTTGGCCCCTGGCTGGCAGGCCCTGGAGTAGGACTGCCTCAGGTCCTTAGTTTTGCAGCAGACCTGCTCCCGGGTCCCCATGTGGCCTCTGGCGGCCAGGCTGTCAGTCATGCGGTTGTATACGGCCACGTTCCTATGGCTAGTGTGGAGATCGTGGACATTGAAGGTTTCCCCCCAAACCTTGATGAGGTCCACGATCTCTGTACTTGACCAGGTGGGCATCCACCTCTTGCGGCCCCAGGCAGGCTCCTGGTGGAGGACTAGGAGGTGGAGGACTAGGTGGCAGCGGGTGGCTGGCTCATCCCATGCCAGGTACAGGGTCTGCTGGCTGGGTGCTGGCAGGCTTGCAACTGGCACGGGCACGTTAGCCAGACCGTGGCCCTTTAAGGGCTCCGGGGCCCAGGAGGGGAGCAGAAGAGTTTTCCTGGTTTGGCCCAGAGTGGCCACCAGGGCAAGCTGGGAAGGGCTAGCCTCCCACTACTTCAAATTAAGTGGCTATACATCCCTTTATTCGAACTACTTAATTCGAACTAGGCGTTAGTCCTCGTAGAATGAGGTTTACCTTGTTCGAATTAAGTGCTCCGCTAGTTCAAATTAAGTTCGAACTAGCGGTTTGTATGTGTAGCGCCTATTAAATTTAATTCGAACTAACGGCTGTTAGTTCGAATTAACTTTGTAGTGTAGACATACCCAAAGAGACAAAGTTTTGAGACTAGAGAGAGATTTTCTTCAGGTCTGAGAAAGGTACTCACACATACACAGAAATACAAGGTGGAACAGATAATGAGTCAGCACATTTCAAGAAACCAATCAAGGTGAAGTGGGCAATTAACACTCTGTGATCATAAAGTTTTATTTTAATGCATTACAGATTGCTGTAATGAGTCATAAATCCAGTCTCTTTATTAAATCCATGTTTTTGTTGCCTAACACAGTTACATGTTTAAGTTACCAAGCTCTATCCTTTTGAGGATAAGAATAGACACTTCAAATACGGAGTTATGATTTTGTAAAAAGTCTTTGACTACAAGTGATACAGTGTAGCCTTTTAGCATTTTGCTCTTTCAGTTCATTTGAGAGTTTAGTGACTGTCTAATTCTTACAGCTATGTAAAAAGATAGCCCTCACCTTTATGCTGGACTAAGATGAGAACTGGAGAACATGATAACATAAGATGTGATCCAAAAGCTGGTAAACAAAGGTAAAGACAATATACATGTATAGTAAGGGAAAGAGTAACCCCATGTGAGTAGGTGGCATGATACAAGTAAATCATTCAAACAAACTCAATAATTTAAGATACAGTCAATAAGGGAAGTAATTGCTTCCTCCAACATTAGCTTGTCAGCAGCATTATTCAATTGAGGAAACCAACATTTTATTGACGAAATAAGTTAGAACAGATATTGATGGAAAAATATTTTGGTGGCAGGAGATGACCTAAAGAACCAAGGCATCTTCAATATATATTATTTTCATGTGCATACATGTTTTCTCTAACATCTTTAAAAAAACTGGTCACCTCTTCAGAAACACTTTGCTACACTAGATTCACCTAACACTGTATCATACCAGGCTCCAATAAACAACCCTTCCCTTCCTGGTAGCATGATAAGAACAGATAAATAAGTTTATCTTCTCGCTGCTGAACAATTTTTAAAATGTGTCATAAATGATTGGGACAAATTGATAGAATATAACTCTTCAAGTATCTGATCCAAATTCCAACTGAAATCAATGGGTTTTCATCCATTCATTTCAATGGGCTTTGGATCAGACCTTAAAATAAGGGGACAGCTATTCTTTACCTAGTATGAGACACAATGAAATATATAAAAGATGTGCTTCAGAGAAGTTCAGGTGCACAGGGAAGGAGATAAAAAAAAGCAATCTAAGCAACAGATGAAAAATTTGGAGACCTTTATTTTTATTCCATAGAAGGAAGCCAAAAAGGAATTTAAAAAATATCTAGTAGGTATACTGAGATTAAAATTATCTGGAGCGTTGTAGAAATTCAAACTGTTGGTTTGAAGAAATTAGCCAGCAAAGATTGAATCTTCAATCAATCCTTCAGCTTCATTGTGGAGACACTGTGGATAGTTCTCTGAAAACATCCATTCAATGTTCAGCAGCAGTCAATCTGTGAAATCTTTTTTCAGAGGATGTTGTGAAGGCCAAGACTGTAACAGGGTTCAAAAAAGAAGTAGATAAATTCATGGAGGACAGGTCCATTAGTGGCTATTAGTGAAGATGAGCAAGGATGGTGTCCCTAGCCTCTTTCCCAGAATCTGGGAATGGGCAACAGGAGATGGATCACTTAATGATTACCTGTTCTTTTCATTCCCTGTTGGCATCTTGCATTGGCCACCATTGGAAGACAAGATACTGGGCATGAACAACATTTGTTCTGGTTTGGGATGGCCTTTCTTTTGTTCTTGTGTTCTTATATTCATTCTTAGGTCTGACTTTAAAAAAAAAGTGGTTCATAGAATATATATTGAAGTCACTAAAAGATTCTTATCCTTTGCCAAGCTGAGAAAATGACTAGAAGCTTTAGAAGAACTAACAGGAGGTTCCTCACTGGTTCTTATAGTAGATATTAATATATAGAAATAGATTCAAAAGAGACCAGGAGAATTCTGCTTTTACAACAGAACAATGACTGTAAATATCTAAATTAATACGTTTTGTACTATACAATGTGTTGGTGATCTTTGAAAGGTTTATGAAGAGGCCACTGCATAGCATGCCTCCCTCAGCCTGTCATTTATTTGGGTAAGTTATTCTGGTATATGCTAAAGTTTTTGAGTCTTTAGAAATGAGGTCTTTAGAAAATGGGCTGTAAGATATTTTGAAATGTCAACTGGAAAGAGATCAAAGAAGTGTGAACTGTTTCAGAAAGAGGAGACCTACATCATTGAACAAGGAATTTTCAATGACAGAAAATTGAGACAGCACAAAGCCAATTGTTTCCAAATGATCACAGGTGCAGAAAAGGTTGACTTCTGGGTTTGCAAGCACAGCAAAACAAATGCACTTGGTCAGTAAGGATGAGCAAAGACCTTTTCAGTTGGCACCAGACTGTAATTTAGCATTTATAGATATAAAAATGGCACTTGTGTCTGTTCCTAGATTAGTCTGCACTTCAAAATTCATTTCATATGAGAGGCAGACCAAAGACAATTTTGGCAAAATAGGAATAGTAAATAGATAGATAAAATTATTTGCAATTACATAGTACTCTTCATCTATGGAACATAAAGTTTTTTATATATGTGAGTGAGCAGTATTCTTTCTTTTCTGTGGTAGGGTAACCAAGACAGAGATAAAATGATTTGCCCATGTCCATAGCACAGGTTGGCATACATATAAATTCTGTGCTGCACAAAAAGTATAATCACTTCTGCACAGTAACAGACCTGTTTGCATTGGGAAATTGAATTGTATTAGAACATGACTGTGTCACACACTTGTGGCCACTTCCTGAGCCCAGGTCTACATTAAACCTGGCAGCTCAGCTTAAGGTGTTTATTCTACATAGCTGGAGAAGGTTTACCTTAAACCGAGAATGGTGGTATCCCCAGAGCAGTAGGCTTATGGGAGCAAATGTTGGTTTCCTTATTCCTTGCAAGAGTAGGACTACCAGACACCGGCAAGGGTGCCCTCTAGTTAAGACTCACTAAATCAAACTCTGAAAGATCGATTGTAGCAGCATTGGTATTCTGTAGAGTGAAGAGACTCCTCACTGAAGTTAATTGAGCTATTTTCCCCAACTGAGGATTTGACTCCTTCTGTAAACTGGAGCAGTCATGTTTACCACTGTTGTCAAGTATCATGTGTGCCTAAGATTAAATGAGTTTTAAGTTGTATTTAAAATGTTAGCTGCTACAACTTCTTAGTCTTGTGTTGTAATTTCCCAGTGTAGGCAAGACCTCTGTGAATTAAAGTTGTGCATAAGCCCTTGAACTGTCCTCTACAGAATAGCTGAATTTCACAGTGAAGAAGAGTCCAAACAATTATGGAATACTAATTTCTGTGTTAATTTTCTCCAAAATCTTTTTGTGGATTATAGAACTCCATCATCCTAAATCCTGTAATATATTACCTTAGGAAATGACAACTCCCAAAACCAAAATTTTAAATACCTGTCAGCCGACGGTCAGGGCAGTGTGTATGTGTGTGTGTTACCGAGAAAAGATTTAACATCTGTGTCTTTACCGCTAGGACCGGGGTCCCATCGCGGAGGCAGCCAACAGGCTGATAGATGCCCCGAGTTTATATGGAGAGCTTATTACTTCTCAGATTTCAGCTGCTAGGATATAGTATCCCTTCGCAGCGGGCAGTCTAGGGAAGACTCAGATATGCCCCAATGGATCTGGCATCTGGGAGTGACACGATTCAAAACGCCCAAGCTCTCCCTATACCTGTCCCTTATGACTGGCTGAAGTTCTTTTAAATTGTGCTTGGTTCTGTTACAGCAACTGAAGGAGTCAGGTTAAAACTTAAACAGTTACAAGTTTATTAAAGAAGCTTATAAATCATATGATTACAATGGCTATTGCTCTATTTCTTAACTGCTAGCAAATATAGATCTCAAAAATGGTTACAAAGAAAATAAAGATAGAAAATAGAAATAATGGTACCAAGTGACAGCTTAATCTTTAAAGAGCTCTAAGTCTATGTGTACACTTAAGACAAAGGACCACATCCAGGTACAATTTTTACCCCCTTCTGTGCCTCTCGACTCCAGAGGGTCAAGCCAGGGCCTGTCCCTCAATTCCTAGGAAAGACAAATACGAGGTGGAACCTCGGGAGGTCAATCACCTAACCGGACCAACAGATAGATGGTAGATTGACACTCAGAGTAAGTGTGCTGCTGGACCCATCTTTATATACATAGGGGCCCGTATCCTCTTTCTTATCTTAGATGCCAAATTGTACTGGTTTGTTTTTGTGGCGCCAATTCTTACAAGCAAGTTTCAAGTTTATTTACACTTGCAAGAGAGATAACTAAATTGTAAGTACGGGACATTTTTTTACTGGGCGGGAGATTCCTCCCCCCGCGGATGGCTGTGTGTTTGTATCAATATGGGTTTCAGTCAAGGTCACTCCTCGGCAGCCTCTTGGTCAGCAATTGGCCTATCTCTGTTTACAGCCACTCAGGGTCAGAGAAGCAGCCTGCATATCCAGGCCTTCTGTTCAAGGCTTACTGCTCTGTGTGCCCTGTGTGCTTCAAGCAAGCAAAAATGGATGTTACAGGGGGGTTCCTGTCTGGCTACAATACCATAGAAATAAATAGCACTCTTTAAATCTTTTCCGTTAAAAGCATTTTCGGAAATTCATGCCAATGTAGACGTAGTCATACTGGACAGATTAAACTGGTATAGTATAGTCAGTAAAAAATGATCAGACTTTTTCTTATGTAAATAGGCAAGTTACTTTAACAAATTACACTCAGCTGCACCATAAGCTATACTATATATTTCACAGAGTCTAAATAACTCAGCATCCAAAATATTGAAATGTGTCTTTAGTTTACCAATATGATACAAATTCTTGAGTATCTCTCAAAGATTTGACTGCAACCTTTTCCACAGCTTTGTTTAAAATATGTAGGTTAATAAACTTGTAAAATGTAGGCAACAAACCAACTTTTAGTGAAATTTACAACTTGTAGAATTCGTAGTTGAAATTTTGAATTATTGCACTGTTCAAAAATCAATAGCAGCCCGGTTTTCCTATGGCTGTGTCCAGACTCAGGGTTTTTTTTGGGAAAAGTAGCCTTTTTCCGAAAAAACTTCACCTGCGTCTAGACTGCGTCTTAAATGGAAAGAACCCGGCTTTTCTTTCGACGGCAGTAAACCTCATTTCACGAGGAAGAACGCCTTCTTTCAAAAGTGCTTCTTTCGAAAGAAGGCGTTCTTCAATGTAAATAGGGCTTCTTCGAAAGAGAGCATCCAGACTCACTGGGTGCTTTCTTTCGAAAAAGCGGCTTGCTCTTTCGAAAGTTCCGCGTGCAGTCTAGACGCTCTCTTTCGAAAGAGGCTCTTTCGAAAGAGGCTTGCAGTCTAGACATAGCCTATATTAAAGAAATTGCTATTTCAAAACAAAGTTAGTCACTTAATTTTTATGGCCAACAATGAATTTTTAATTTTCCATATTCTTTGTTTGCATTATGCTCAACAACACTAAGCAGCTCCCCATAGGGGCCCATCAGATACAGCTAGTGAGTAATAATTATTCTAAGATTTGCTCTAGCAGATAATTTTGTATTTTATCTGGCTTGAAAGGCCTGTTACTAATAAAAATATGTGGAATCTAATAGCTGATCTGCTGTGACTAATTATATTGTATAGAAAGTATTTCCTTCTAAATGTAACATTGTAGCCAATGTTTCAGTGATATCTGCCTGAATCTGCAGGCATATGTTGAACCAAGAGTGCTGTGCACTGCATCCATACATTTAAGGTTTCACTTTGAAGGTTCATTACAGCTACTTCATCATTCCAGAGTTTGTGATCTGAGCCTCAATGCACAGATTGGTCATAATGGGACCAATCTCAGCAGGTACAAATTGCTACAGAGATTTCCACCAGCGGATGATCAGATTTGATTTTTATGTCCAATAATAAGGAAATATATTAATGGGCTTATCTCTGCATATTCTGTGATGTCTGTAATTTAATATTTTCTACTAATTTAATATAATGCAGTTAAATATTTCCCTGCTCAAAATCCTAGCTCTGGCTACACTAGGGAGCTATTTCAAAATGCTCCACTTATTTTGAAATAACAAGGCAAGTGTCCATATATATATATATAGTAGCCCAGTGTCTGAGAGTCTGTAACGCTGAAATTCTGGCTGTTCCCTCTGGGCGGCGCTGTTGCCTGAGTCACATCCTTCGCCTCCCACTGTGGTGCTCGGCTGACTTCTGCACCGCTGAGTCGGGCTGCCGTGGGAGAGCAAGCGGTGTAAGCAGCCGTTTGGGCCCCACACTCCTCATGCAGCATGGGTGCTTGCTCCCCTGCGGCGGCCTGGCTGAGCGGTGCAGAAGTCAGCCAAGTGCCATGGCGGACGGTGAAGGGGGTCAGGGCCCAGCCGTGTATGTCACCTATGCACCACCCCTTCACCTCCTGCCATGGCTGCCGGGGGGGAGCAAGTGGTGCAAGTGGCCATTTAGGTCCTGCGCTCCCCAGTCAGCCGAGCGCCATGGCGGGAGGGGGGCAGGATGGTGACGTACATGGCTGGGCCCCCCTGGGGGAGCCCAAACCGCTGCTTGCTCTGCTTGCTCCCCCGCGGTGGCCTAGCTGAGCGGCGCAGAAGTCAGCCGAATGCCATAGTGGGAGGCGAAAGGGGTCGGGGTGGTGATGTGCAGTGTGACAGCGGCTCCAGGCTGTTTGGGCTCTGCAGTCCCCCCGAGTGAGAGGCAGGAGGGGGAGGAGAAGAGAAAGAGAGAGACAGAGAGAGAGGCAGGAGGCAGAGAAGAGCTGAGATAGAGAGGGAGAGGCAGTAGAAGGAGGAGAGAGAGAGAGACGGAGCGAGAGACCAGAGGCTCAGGAGAGAAGACCGACGTGGAGGAGAGACCTGAAAATCCTGTCTTATGATGGGCAATTGGCTGGTCATATATAATAGCCCAATGTCTGTGACTCTGTAATGCTGAAATGCTGGCGGTTCCCTTTGGGTGGTGCTGTTACCTCCCACCGTGGCACTTGGCTGACTTCTGCGCCACTCAGCCGAGCCGCTGCATGGGAGCACGCAGCCAAATGCCACACAGCACCCTTCACTGTAGCCATGGGAGACCCCAGTGCTCCCTCTGAGCCCCCTACAGCTGCCAGCATGCCTGTAGCCATCTCAGAAGCCCCTAGGAAGGGGCAAAAGAGGGCACCAGCCTGGACTGGTGTGGAGATCCTGGATCTCATTGATGTCTGGGGGCAGGAGATAAACATCCACGATATCTACCCTAAGAGACAAAATGCCAAACTCTACAGCTTAGCTACATCCTGGACCAGGTGCAGATGAAGATTAAAGAACTCTGACAGGCCTAAACCAAGGCCAGGGAGGAAAGTGGATGCTCTGGGGCGGCACCTCACATGTGCTGCTATTACGAATAGCCAGATGCCATCCTGGGGGAGGGATGTTACCTCCACCTTGTCGTCAACAGTGGCCAGGACATACCCATCATCAGCCTCCATGAGAGCAAGGTTGTGGAGGATGAGAAGGAGAAGGAGGAGCAGTCCAGCCTGGACACTATGCCCATTAGCCAGGAGGTTATCATTAGCCTGGAGCCAGACATTTCCTCAAGGGTTGTCTCTCAGGGCATGGATGAACATAGGGAAGGCAGTGCAAGCGAATTCTATAACTTTCTCTATACAGGCAGGTTGCAAGGGATTGCATGTTCCTCACTTAGCCTTCTTGGCCTGGCGCTTGCACAACAACCTGTGCATATGGGGGCACATGCAGTGCAATCCGGAGCCCTCAGCCCCATGATGCTCTTTCACAGGAACCTGTCGCTCCTTCTTACAAGATTCCTGAACAGGCTTGCCTTGCTCTGGTATCTGTGATGGGACAACTTCCGACCACAAGCCACAACTAAGGAGGCCGAGGTCATGGAAACACACAGCAATGCTGCATATAGCGCAGGCGCATTCCTGTACTCTTGGGCAGCATCTGCTCCTGGTCAAGCATGATGATGTAAAGGAGACTGATCCCCTACATGGGAACCAGTTGGGGACAGGAAGTGGTGGGAACCCCAGTAGTACTCTCTCTAGCAAGTGGCATCTGCCGCTCACATGCACCTCCCCAAACATCCTCCCCGCTTTCAGCAGACAGGGATAGATGTTTTCTCTCTGTGGGATGCTACTAGTGCCAGACCCCACATGTGTGAGACACAGAAGGAAGCCAAGCCACCCTGTTCCCTCCTTCTGCCTACTGACTCCTGGTCTGGCCAGCATTTTCCCATGCCTACTTGTCCCCAGGCCATGTGGGTAGCGAGGCTCCTCTGGGATGTCTGTGTACCTGCTAGAAAGTGCCCACTGTAAGCAATCATAGACTCATAGAATCGTAGAGCTGGAAGAGACCTCAGGAAAATCAAGTCCAGCCCCCTGGTCCAACACAGGACCAATCCCAACTAAGTCTTATCTTGACAAAGCCCTGGCTGGGTTGATTTAATTGGGAATGGTCCTCCTTGGGCAGGGGGCTGGACTTGATGGCCTTCTAAGGTCTCTTCCAGCTCTATGGTTCTATGGTTTAACCCAGTTAGGGCTTTGTCAAACCAAAACTTAAAAACCTCTAGGGATGGAGATTCCACAACATCCCTAGGTAATCCATTCCAGTACTTCACCAACAGGATTTTTCCTAATATCCAACCTAGATCTCCCCTAATATAACTTGAGACCATTGCTCCTTGTTCTGCCATCTGTAACTACTGTGAACAGCCTTTCTCCATCCTCTTTGGAATCTCTCTTCAGGAAGTTGAAGGCTGCTATCAAATCCCTTCCTCATTCTTCTCTTCTGAAGACTAAACAAACCCAAATCCCTTAGTCTCTCCTCATAGGTCATGTGCTCCAGCCCCCTAATCATTTGGTCACCCTCAACTGTACTCTTTCCAATGCGGCCACATCCTTTCTATACGGGGAACCCAGTACTGGACACAATACTCCACATGTGGCATCACCAGAGCCAAATAAAGGGTAATAATCACTTCTCTAGATCTGCTTACAGTGCCTGTAATCCCCAGGTCCTTTAAGGAAGAACTGCTACTTAGCCATTCAGTCCCCAGCCTGTAACAATGCTTGAGATTCTTCCGTCCCAAGTGCAGGACTCTACACTTGTCCTTGTTGAACCTCATCAGATTTCTTCTGGCCCAATTGTCTAATCTGTCTAGGTCATTCTGGATTCTATCTCTGCCCTCCAGCATATCTACCTCTCCCCCTATCTTAGTGTCATCTTCAAACTTGCTGTGGGTGCAATCCATCCCCTCATCCGCGTCAATAAAAATATTGAACAAAACCGGTCCTAGAACTGATCCTTGGGGCACTCCAATAGAAACCGAAAACTAACCCGATAGTGAGCCGTGGATCACTACCCATTGGGCCCAACAGTTTAGCCAGCTTTCTATCCACCTTACAGTCCATTTATCCTATCCATACTCCCTTAACTTGCTGGCAAGTATATTGTGGGAGACCGTATCAAAAGCCTTGCTAAAGTTAAGTTATATGGGTATGTCTACACTACCACCCTAGTTCGAACTAGCGGGGGTAATGTAGTCATCCACAGTTGCAAATGAAGCCCAGGATTTGCATGAAGCCGGCCGGCACCATTTTTAAATGCCGGCTAGTTCGGACCCCGTGCCGCGCGGCTACATCTTCATCCCATCCTGCGTCACTTAGCACATTAGTCTGGGAGCCGACCTTGTCCGTGTATACAAAGGCAAAGAAATCAATGAGTACTTCAGCTTTCCTCACATCATATGTCACTAGGTTACCTCCTTCATCCAGTAGGGGCCCCACACCGTCTCTGATCACCTTCTTCTTGTTAACATGCCTATAGAAACCTTTCTTCTTATCCTTCACATCCTTTGCAGGTCGCAATTTCATTTGCGCTTTCGCCTTCCTGATAACCCCCCGGCATTCTCGAGCTGTACATTTAAACCCCTCCCTGGTCATTTGTCCAAGTTTCTACTTTTTGTAAGCTTCCTTTTTGTGCTTAAGCTCACCATGGATTTCCCCCGTAAGTCAATCCCGTCTCCTACCATGATTGTCTCTCTTGATATGCATCGGGATGGTTTCTTTCTGTGCCTTCAATAAGGCTTCTTTAAAATACTGCCATCTGTCCTGGACTCCTTTACCCTTCATGTTAGAATCCCAGGGGATTCTACCCATCAGGTCTCTGAGGGAGTCAAAATCTGCTTTTCTGAAGTCCAAGGTGTGTATTTTACTACTCTTTTCTTCCTTTGGTCAGGATCATGAAGTCTACCATCTCATGATCACTGCTTTCCAGATTGTCACCCACCTCTACTTCCCCTATTAGTTCCTCCCTGTTTGTGAGTAGAAGGTCAAGCTGCACATTGGCCCTGGTCGGATCCTTCAGCACCTGTACCATGAAGTTATCCCCAACATTCTCCAAAAGCTTCCTGGATTGCCTGTGTACTGACGTATTGTTTTCCCAACAGATGTCAGGGTGATTAAAGTCCCCCATGAGAACCAGGGCCTGCAATCTGGAAGCTTCTTTCAATTGTCCAAAAAAGCCTCATCTACCTCATCCACCTGATTCAGTAGCCTTTAGTAGACACCAACCACAACATCACTGCTGTTGTTTGCACCTGTAAACTTAACCCATAGATTCTCAACAGGTTTTTCTCCCTCTATAAACTGGAGTTCAGAGCAATCATAGTGCTCTCTTACGTATAGTGCAACTCTTCCTCCTTTTCTCCCCTGCCTGTTCTTCCTGAATAGTCTATACCCTTCCATGACAGCGCTCCAGTCTTGCAAGTCATCCTATTAAGTCTCTGTTATCCCAGGTAAATCATATTTCTTGGACTGGGCCAGGGCCTCCAGTTCTCCCTGTTTGTTGCCCAGGCTTCTTGCATTAGTGTACAAACACTTCAGATAACCAGTTGATAGCCCTATCTTCTCCATTCAAATTAGGGGTCCTCCATTCTTGCTCATTCCTCTTTGCATTTCTTTCCAGTATCCAACTTTCCCACTCCCCTCAGAGTTTTGGTCACTGTCCACCAACGAACCGAGACCTCAGTTTTGGCTCAGAGATTAGGGTTAGGATGCATGCACAGTGTCTCCTGGGATGACTGCCCTTGTCACTTTTCTTCACAGCTGGCCTAGCTGTGAGTGTGGTATGTTCACCACCTCCCACACCATCTTTCCTATCTTGTGAGACCCATAAGTGGAGGAGGACCTACAAGGTGTGGGAACACCTAGACTGACTCCTTTCCCTCAGCCAGAGCTGAGGAGTTCCAGGAGCACCAGGCTGGCTGTGAGCTGAGGAGGACCATGTGGAAGCATCTGTCATGCCAGCACAAACCCATGTGCTCTTTCATCACATCTGTCATTTGCCCCTTTATGTCATTCCTATTCAAAGAGTAATCAGACAAGTAGAGTGATGGCATCTGACTGCTGGTGCTTTAAGACACTAATGCTTTCACAGTAGAGATTTTGTAACTCTTATACCTATCCTATGTTTTATTTTCTGAAACAAATTTTAAGATGACAGTAAAATGTACTACTAAAATATATTGGTGATGAGCAATGTGGCATTGAATTTTTTTATTAGCTGCCATGTCATGGCCTTTTATTTTCAAATAATGACAAAGAACTGTGTAGTTTAAATGCAATAGCAAACAGGTTTGTAATATCTACTTTTATTGACAAACAAGATAGTTGCTTATAATTCTAGAAAAATACATATATATTCCAGCTATTAAATATATACCATTTCAATACAAAGTCATATGGGCAACAAAATCAAAAGGGCAATAAAAACTATGAGAGCTTTGGAATGGCTGCCAGATGAAGAGAGATTAAAAAGAGTAGGACTCTTCAGCTTAGAAAAAAGGAGTCGAAAGGGGATATGATGGAGGTCCGTAAATGATCCCATAACATAAAAACTAGGAGTCACCAAATGAAATTAGGAGATAGCAGTTTTAAAACAAACAAAAGGAAGTACTACTTCATGCAATGCACAGTCAATCTGTGGATTTCCTTCCCAGAGAATGTTGTGAAGGCAAGGAATTCAACAGAGTTCAAAAAAGAGTTAGGTATATTTATGGAAGGTAGGTCCATTAATAGCTGTTAGCCAGGATGGGGAGGAATGGTGTCTGTCAGTCAGAAGCTGGTTATGGGCAATAGGTGTGGGATCACTCGATGATTACCTGTTCTGTTCATTCCTTCTGAGGGCACATAGTATTGGCCACTGCAGGAAGACCGGATAATGGGCTAGATGGACCTTTGGTCTGACCCATTATGGCTATTCTTATGTTCTTATTTCTTATGTAGGTTATCATGATGTCAACAATAGCCAGTTGTACTAAAATATTCAATTCTAAACAATGTTTTTATTATAAATTTACATATTATATCACATACGGAGGATACATATTGTTATTGAAAAGTCTGGCAATTTGTAGCTGTTCTTTTGACTGCTAATTTGGACATTCATTAAATATCAATGCTATTTCTTCTTTTGGTTATAACTATTTGGAAGAGATTGGCAGTTTAGGCATATCCAGAGTCTATTTTAGTGGCATCCATTATGCATATGCTCTGAGGTGCAGGACAGCGTGATTATCCTGATGGGTAGGAGTGTGATGAAGGCCTATGACCTGTAGCCATTACTGATTCAATTATCTTTATGTGTGGCATACTCATTTGTGATTAACAATATCTGGTCTGACTATACTGCATTAGAAATCATGGCTGTCAACAGTGTGGTTTTTTACATAGTTGAATGTTACCTGTGTATCTCTCATTGTGATATCTAAATATCAAACCTAATTTTGTTAAAAATAACACATCTTAATGGCTATATTTCTTTCTCTTCATATGCCTGCATATAGCCATTAGTGTGACTTTTTGTCTGGTGTCTGGTGCCTCTGTGACTCCTCAGAGTGCACAAAGAATATGTAGTTGGAGACACCTACAGGACTAGATTGTAAAGCATGAATCATGGCACTTAATATTCATTCATGCCACCCTGTTATTTGAAAGTATGAGTTTATAGGTGCATAGATTATAAGAGACCGTTGTGGTCATCTAGTCTGATTCCTTGCATAATATAGGACATAGATGTTCCTGAATTAATATCTACAGCCATTCCTTCTTGATTTAAAGATATCTACTAGAAAATTCCAGACAGAGAATTACAGACCAATAATCTTAAATTCTGTACCAGTAAGATAATAGAGCAAATAAATAATGAATCCATTTGCAAACATCCAGAGGTTAATAAGGTGATAAGTAACAGACAGCATGGGTTAGTCAAGAACAAATAATGTTGAACCAACCTGATAGCTTTCTTTGACTGGATAACAAGACTTGCAGATAAGGGGAGATGCTGTATTTCTAGATTTTAGTAAGACATCTCATATTGCCTTGCATGACTTTCTCATAAACAAACTAGGGAAATAAAACCTAGATGGAGCTAAAATAAAATGGTGCATAACTAGTGGGATAACCATTCTCTGACAGTAGTTATCAATAGTTCACAGTCATTCTGATATAATGATTGGGGTTCCAGCACCGGTTCTGTTCAATATCTTCATCAGTGATTTAGATAATGACATAGGAATACACTTTGAAATTTTGCAGATGATACTAAGCTGTGAGAGGGTTGCACGTGCTTTGGAGGGCAGGATTATACTTCAAAATGATCTGAACAAACTGGAAAAATGGTGTGAGGTAAAAGGGATAAAATTAAATAAGGATGAATGAAAATTATTCCACTTAGGAAGGAATAATCAGTTGCACACATACAAAATGAGAAATGACTGCCTAGGAAGGAGTACTGTTCAAAATGTTCAGGGGGTCATAGTAGAATCCAAGGTAAATATGAGTCAAAGGGTGTGTCTAGTGTAGCGGCTTCCCGCTCACCACAGCGCCACCTGCCGTCGAGTTGGGGAATTAGCACTGCTGGCAGGTGGACGGATCCCTTTCAGGACACTGCCCTCCGGCAATGTCCACTACAGCCTGAGCTTTTCCCCCCCTTCCGGGGGCAGTTTGTGAGAGGCCAGTAGGCCTTCAGGAGGTGGTCCCTCTGCCTCCAGCACAATGGGAGACGTGCATGCCTCCCTGCGTTACCACGCCTTAAAACAGTCCAGGCGGGCGAGTGTCTTCCCTGCCTTCCGTCAGGTCGGGCCAAGAGGTAATTGTTCGCGCGCCCGGCTTTACTTCAGGTCCGGGCCACAGAGAAATAAGCCCACCACTTGTCAGTCTATTATCATACAGTTCGGGCCAGGGCAACCATTCTAGTCCTGTCCCTTTAAGAGTTCCCGCCTGATGCACGGACGGTCCCAAATGCACCGTAGGTAAGCCTGGGCTCTTGAGCCGGGCGGTCAACAAATACCGTCAGCCAAACCCAGGCCCTAACTCCAGGCGGGGCGGCAAATGGCGTCCAGGCCCTGACGCCAGGCGTGCCCACACCCAAACACCAGTTTGTAGAAGCTCCTCCGTCAGGAGCGGGCCTGGGAGGGCACCGGCAGCAGCAGCGGTGAGGGGGAGACTGCCACCCAGTTAGAGGGTAGCAGGGGGGGGCACAGGCCCACCCACCTCACTGCGCCCCGGCCCAGGGGCCCTGATGGCAGCAGTGCAGCTGCAACTGGCTCAGCAGGGCTCCGGCCCGTAACTTGCTGGCCACGGGCGACTCTCCGCCCGGACAACCCCCTGGGCCACTCTCGTCTCCCCCTTCCCAGGTACCTGTAGCTCCAGCAGGTTCCTCGGGGAGTCGAGGCCGGTGTCGTCCCATCAGGGTCCGGGTGGCCCAATCCAGGGGTCAAGGGGTTGGAGCTCGGCAGCGTCCCGTGGGCTCGTCTGGCCCCTGAGTTCCAGTACCCATCAGGGTTCCAGCCAGCAGTCCCCCGGCTTGGGCCAGTCCTCTGGGTCCCTGGGAGGTTCTGCTGGCTGGCTTGGCCCAACCTCCGTAGCCCTGGCAGGGACACCTTGGCTGGCCTCCGGGGAGACCGCTGAGGGCGGCCTAGCCCTGGTTCTAGTCTCCCCAGGCAGGAGCTCTGGACAGGCCTCCGTCTCTTTCAGAGGCTGGGCCCTGACTGAGCTCCCTGGCAGCCTTCTTATAGTTTTAGCCCCGCCCTTTGACTTCCAGTCAGGTGAGGGGGCGGGGCTAGTCTGGGCCCAAAATGGCTCCCGGAGGGGTTCCTCCACCTCCAGCTCAGTGGGGGGCCACTCTACCCCACTACACTAGACTACCGGGTTTTTTCGAAAAAGGTCACTTTTTTTGAAAAAACTTCACCTGCGTCTAGACTGCTGCCGCGTTCCTTCAAAATTAAATCGAAAGAATGTGGCTGTTTTTTTGATCGCAGAAAACCTCATTTTATGAGGAATAATGCCTTTTTTGAAAGTGCTCTTTCGAAAAAAGGTGTTATTGAATGCAAACAGGGCTTTTTCGAAAGAGAGCATCCAGAATGCCAGGGTGCTCTCTTTCAAAAAAGCAGCTTTTTTTTTTTTCGAAAGAAGTGGTTGCAGTCTAGATGTTCTCTATTGAAAGAGGCTTTTTTGAAAGGTTTTTTGGAAAAGCCTCTTTCGAAAGAGGCTTGTAGTCTAGACTTACCCAAAAGTTGAATATTGTTGCAAAAAGAAAAAAAGCAAACATCATTCTTGGATGTCTTAGCACTGGTGTTGTAAGTGTGACATGAGATATAATTCTTCAACTCTACTACACACTGATTAAGCTTCAACTAAAATACTATGTCAATTTCAGGAAAGCTATGGACCAGTTGGAAAAAGACCATACAACGTCTAGAAAACATGACCTATGAGGGAAGACAGAAAAAAATGGGTTTGTTTAGAGAGCAAAATTCAAACTAGAAATAGACTGAGAGAGGACATGATAACCTCTTTCAAGTATTTAAAAGGTTGTTACAGGTAGGGAGAAAATTATCCTCCTTAACCTCTGATGATAGGACAAAAAGCAATGGGCTGAAATTGCAGCAAGGCAGATTTATATTGGACATCAGGAAAAACTTCCTAATTGTGAAGGTAGGTAAACACTTGAATAAATTGCCTAGGGAGACTGTGGAATATCTATCATTGGAGGTTTTTATGAGCAGGTTAGTGAATCACCCATGAGGAATGGTTTAGATGATGCGTCATCCTGCCTGAGTGTAGGGGACTGGACTTGATGACTCTCAAGGTTCCTTCCATTTCTGTGATTCTATGATCGATAGGCAATCCATTGCAACTAAAGGGAAATTGTGTCAACAGTGAATTACCCTCACGGATAAAAATGTGCATTTTATTTCTAGTTTGAATTTGCTTGGCTTCATTTTCCAGCCACTGGATATATCTTTGTCTGTTAGATTGGAGAGCCCACTATTTTAAAACGTCTGTTCCCCATGTAGATACTTAATAGTCATGATTAAATCATCGCTTAACCTTACCTTTGACAAGCTAAATAGACTCAAGGAGCTCAATCTATTATTGTCAGGAATGTTTTTCAGTCCATTAAATACTCTTGTGGCTTCCCTCACCAGCTTATCAATATCCTTCTCTAATTGTTGACAATGCACCTGCACTCAGTATTCCAGTAGAAGTTTTACCCATACCAAATAATGAGTTACTGTAATCTTCTTATTCCCACTATAGATTCCTCTCTTTAAATATCCAAGAACAATAGCCTTTTTGGTTGCAGTTGGATAAAGTCCCACTTTCCATAGCTTGTGTGGTACCAAGTCAAATGCTTCACTGAAGTCTATTACTTTGTTACTATTACCTTGACCAGCCAAATTTGTTATCTAATAAACAGTTTGTTTGACAGATTCCATTTTCGATAAGCCTATGTTAATTGGCATTAATTGTGTTACTCTTTTTAATCCTTGATTAATCAAGAAACCCTGTATCAGCCATTCCATTATTTTGCTCAGCATCTATGCCAAGGTGACAGACCTATGATTACTCTTGTTATTCAATTTACCTTCGTAAAATGTTGACACAATAGCAATCTTCCAGTCCTTTGGATCATCGTTAATGTTCTAAGCGACACTGAAATCAACATCAAAGAACCAATGGGCTCCTTATTCAGTTCTTTTAAAAACATTTTTGTATGGAATTTCACCACATATGCCAATTCAGAAAATGTGTCTAATTTCCATAGCTGCTCTTAAATGTCTTTCTGAGTTATTGTTACAATGGAAACCATTTAATCATCATAGGAAATGAATATAGCTGGCTTTTTCCCCAAATACAGAACAGAAATACTGATTAATCATTTCAGTATCATTATTGTCAATACTACTGTTTCCATTAGCAATGGATGAATACATTTCTTATCATTCCTTTTGTTCCATATAAGTTCAACTGTCCATGTATGTTATATGATTTCTCAGGAAGGGTTTTGTGTGAATGAATTTTGCCATTCCAACTCTACCTGGATGTATTTTCTCTTTGAACAAACAGCATTGTGATATATCTGGAGAAGAGTGGAATTTATTGTATACTTGTGTTGTACTCAGAACCAAAATCCATCTCCTTTTGTGGCAGTCTAACCACTAGTAAATACATCAGTATGAAACTCAAGTGACATGCACCCATTCCTTCCCATCTGGAAGAGTGAATTGGCTTATGAGTACTAAACAAACTGTTACAAAACATCTACTATTTACTTGCTTTGTGACAAGCACTATGTTGTGCCTAGGCTATAGCATCATTTGAGCAGCAACTTGTACTATCTGTTATCTTTTGGTATAGTCGCTGTTACTCTGTCAGTGATGGCATGACAGCTTTCTCCTTATGACAATGGGCCCTTCTTTTGCTGTACTTGTAGGACAGTAGCATGACCTAAAATGTGTGGCAAACTTTCTTGAGCAGTCCAAGAATAGTAACATATTTCTGGGAAAATGTCTCCTATTCATCCACTTTTTTGTTTCGTGTTAGTAGTTCTGTGGTCACATGTAGAAACTAATGATCTTCTATTCATATTCATTGTACACAATAATACAAAGACAGTTTGAATTTCCACATGTAATCTGCTAATGTCCACTGCTGTGCCAGAGTGCATTAAGTTTCTTCATTTGCTTTCACAATAATCAATCAATTTCAGGATCATGCATTAAATCAGGATGCAACTTACAATTTTCAGCCTAATGGCTGGTGAACTAGTTAATGTACCCGTGAATTTTAAGTGCAAGTTAACATATTGAAGTTAGCCAGACTAGTATTTGTATCGTTCAGGCCCAATTGTCAACAGTTTTCTTATCATGAACAGCACTGGTTCTTCTTCTGTCTAACTTAATAACTTACATTTAAATGTCTTTCCTCGGGTGGAAACCCCTTGAAAACAATTGTAACCCTTAGAAACTGCAGGATGATCTCTTTATTTATTGATTATACATCCATTTCTGTGGTACCTTTCAGATTTTAATAATAAGAAAGTCAGTTGCTGTTTTTCCCCAGCACATCTTAAAGATGGGCATTTGTCAATTTAAGTTCATGAACATGAAAGAGAGGGATGAAATGATCAGTTATATTACAAAACCAGAATCACATGTGACCAAAGTAGATGTATGGTTTTAGAAAGGACCACTGGATACTGCCCAAACTGGGAAAATGTGAACTCTGGCATTCCACAGAAATCAATGCTGTAGGTGCCCTTGTGAAGTGTATGTAATCTGGTGAGAGTTGACATAGCAATGTGTGTGTGTATTAAGGCACCTGAAAATCTTTCAACTCCAGTGTTTTAACATCTACGCAGTATTGTTTTATTCAATCTGAAACTACGTTCATTTAAATAAATACATTTATTAATTTAGATACATTTGTCCAAATAACTGAATACTATTTTCAACTATTTTAACATTATTTGTTGGTTTTTTTTTTTATAAAAAATAAAAACACACAATGGAACAAAACATAGCCCAAGATGGAAATACCATATAAATAACACAATTCAATTTTATTATTTGTGAAGCCTGCAGAAAGTAAACAGACCCCTGAACTCATAGAAGACATGCAGAGAACCTGATTATTAAAAATATTAAATAAATAAATAAATGATAACATGAGTTACAGGGACTAGAAAATGCTAAACTGCATAGGTATGAGATAGTTTCATGTGACCTGATACCCTCTATACTTTCCAAGCATTTTATTAGGCAGTCTTTTTTCCCTTCATGTAATGAAACAGTAGGGAGCTCACTGAGCCAATTGGTATATGAGGGAGGAGTTTCAGATATCCATTTTCACAAAATAAATTTTCTAAAATAGTTACTGTAATCTATTTCTTAATGCTAACTGGTAATACCAGCTTATCTACCAACCTCTAAAATATACGAACTTGGAGACAAAAAGATAACACAAAGTTTTTGAAGGAACTATAAATATGGTGTTCAAGAATAAAGGTATAGAGGATATGTGAAAGGTTACCATGTAACTTTTTGCCTTTCCATCATTAAAAATCTGTGTTGCCAATTTATCCTTAAAAAACACTTTGGAATCCAATAGTAACTAGTTAATATTTTATTCTGGAAGGATGAGAACTATTAGTGAGAGAAAAAATGGGGAAACGTGGAAAGAATGTCATTTTATATACCACTTAACATTTTATTTAGCACTGCAAGCTTCCCTGTTCTATTTTGTTTTTTAAAACACTAGTGCCGATTAAAATTCCAGTCATGCCTTTCCAAATATCCTAATTATAGAGATGCTTTCCATGACAAAGTTGTAACCAAAAAAATTCAATAATAGGAAATCTAATGAAAATCTGCTGTGATAAAATAAGGAAAATTTATTTCATTAAGTGATCAAATACCTGTCAGACTTTAAATTACTTCATTAGTCAAAATAGCAACAGTTTATTTGCTAATGATGGCCAAGAGCTACATTATGCTGGTCAAAACTGTTTGCTGGTTAGAGTGCAAACATGTGGTGATGGAAGTTTTGCAACTGAAGTAAACAGACAAATGTAACAACACACATAGAATCATAGAATACTAGGACTGGAAGGGACCTCGAGAGGTAATCGAGTCCAGTCCCCTGCCCTCATGGCAGGACCAAATATTGTCTAGACCATCCCTGATAGACATTTATCTAACCTACTCTTAAATAGCTCCAGAGATGAGGATTCCACAACCTCCCTGGGCAATTTATTCCAGCGTTTGACCACCCTGACAGTTAGGAACTTTTCCCTAATGTCCAACCTAAGACTCCCTTGCTGCACTTTAAGCCCATTGCTTCTTGTTCTATCCTCAGAGGCCAAGATGAACAAGTTTTCTCCCTCCTCCTTATGACACCCTTTTAGATATCTGAAAATTGCTATCATGTCCCCACTCAAACTTCTCTTTTCTAAACTAAACAAACTCAGTTCCTTTAGCCTTCCCTCATAGGTCATGTTCTCTAGAACTTTAATCATTCTCGTTGCTCTTCTCTGGACCCTCTCCCATTTTTCCACATCTTTCTTGAAATGCAGTGCCCAGAACTGGACACAATACTCCAACTGAGGCCTAACCAGCGCAGAGTAGAGCGGAAGAATGACTTCTCGTGTCTTGCTCACAACACACCTGTTAATACATCCCAGAATCATGTTTGCTTTCTTTGCAACAGCATCACACTGCTGACTCATATTTAACTTGTGGTCCACTATAACCCCTAGATCCCTTTCTGCCGTACTCCTTCCCAGACTATCGCTTCCCATTCTGTATGTGGGAAACTGATTGTTCCTTTCTAAGTGGAGCACTTTGCATTTGTCTTTATTAAACTTCATCCTATTTATCTCAGACCATTACTCCAATTTGTCCAGGTCATTTTGAATTATGACCCTATCCTCCAGATTAGTTGCAATCCCTCCCAGCTTGGTATCATCTGCAAACTTAATAAGCGTACTTTCTATACAAATATCTAAATTATTGATGAAGATATTGAACAGAGCCGGTCCCAAAACAGACCCTGCAGAACCCCACTTGTTATGCCTTTCCAGCAGGATTGTGAACCATTCATAACTACTCTCTGAGTACGGTTATCCAGCCAGTTATGCACCCACCTTATAGTAGCCCCATCTAAGTTGTATTTATCTAGTTTATTGATAAGAATATCATGGAAGACCATATCAAACGCCTTACTGAAGTCTAGGTATACCACATCCACCACTTCTCCCTTATCCACAAGACTCGTTATCCTATTAAAGAAAGCTATCAGATTGGTCTGACATGATTTGTTCTTTACACATAAGATTTTTATTGTATGCATCAACTATATCTTGCAATGCCAAAAAAATATTGCATTTAATGAACTAAAAAAACAGAACATCACATAATATCTCTTAGGCTATGTCTACACAGAAGCGTTATTTCAGAATAATGGCAGTGTTCATAACACAGTGTGCATCTACCTACAAGCCTTTATTTTGAAATAATGGCAAGATGAAGGACTTCTTACTCCAACTTCTGTAACCCTCATTTTATGAGGTGTAAGGGAAGTTGATGAAAGAGTGATCTTCCTCTGACTTCCTGCTGTATGGACAGCACCAAAAGCAGAATTAAGCTATTTTGACTTAAGCTATGCAATTGATGCAGCTGAAGTTGCGTAGCTTAATTCAAGTTTTGCCCTGCTATGTAGATGTACCCATACAGATCTTGTATAAATTTAAGCAAAGTAAGTGTGTAGGCTCTAATTTAAGTTGTTCAGATCTCTAAGTCGGGGTGTGCATTATACATAGGTGTTATTTTTTAAAGTTTTATTTTGGCAGTGCCCTGGCTTGCTGCCTGCCCAGTGCTCCTTCAGGCTGCACCCAGAGGTCCCCACAGCAGGCGCAAGCTCAGCGAGCACCAGGGTGGGAAGAGGATGTGCAGCCTGGACATCCCAGGTGAGCCTGCAGGTGGGAGCAATGTGGGTTGGCTCCTGGATGCAGGACAGCCACCTGTTGGCAGAAGTTGTGGGGCTGCTGAGCTCGATGGCTTCAAACCCCGGGGCACATTATACATAGGAGTTCAGATTTTTTCATTACGCTAATATTCCATAGTCAAGGAGCGCATTATACTTGCAATTTTACGGTATTCAAGCTTTTGAAATACAGCTCATACATGCTTCATTCCTTTCTTGTCATAAAAGGAAAATGAATCAAAACAAAGTCAAAAATGCAAATGAAACTATGTGAGTTTAAAACTATTCAGTAAAACTTTGCCAGATAAAGGAGTCCATGTCTTTCATAGATGGATGAAACTGGCCATCTGGCAAAGAGAATAAATGTTCTGTGAAGTTCATTTTGATCAGTGTGTTGGGAAAATATAGTAAAAACCTTTTGACACTGTGGAATAAAGAGAAATTAAGGATATAATCATTTATTGCACAGTATTTCAAAGAAAAAAGAAAGTGCATGTTATAGTTGCAATATTGTCAGTGATCTGTATTTCGATGTGAAAGAAAAGATTTAGGAAATTAACAGGGAATATTTCTAGTTGTCTGCTATATGTAATTGCCAGTGGAGCCCAAATTATAACATATTGATTATTCTAGTTTTAAAAGACTGGAAAAGAACACTTTAATTTACATGGTAATTAGATTTTTTAGTTAATTATGCTGTATTTTTCACTTGAGCTGTAAACTCCACTTTTCATACGAATATTAACATACATAGCTCTTGCTTATGTGATTTCCTGTGGGATACTGCAAGGTGAATATGTATCTGTAATTTATTTAATGGTCTGTGGATGTCACTGCTTCTCACCAACTCAGCAGTTCTTTGGAACAAATATTTCAACGATAACTAAAGCAATCTAAATTAATCATTTCTAAAGTATCAGCCAAAAATACGATCTACAGGGATTTAACAGATATATATTAGAAAACTGTCATAATTTTATAACATTAGATTAAATATAGTCAACAAAAATGACACTCAAAGAAGAAGCTACTGCAGATTTCAAATTGCAGTTGAAAAGTTGCAGACCATCATTAGTTGCAGAACATTATTACATTTAGCCTCAGAACACTGTGTAGTAAATCTGTGAATCTGTTTGTCCTGCTAAACTTGCCCACCAACAATTTCTCAAAATAACTGTGCTACAATCACACTGAAGGTTTCAACCAAACGTGAACAATATTTTAACGATCATCCTCAGTGTAAAGGTCTTCTGCAATTCCCCTACCATGCACCCCTTTGCTGTCATCAATATTTGGTTCCTCTCAGTCTTTGCCTCTTAGTTCCAGCCACATGTTCAACCATCTCCATTATTTTCTTCTTCCCACATGCATTTCTGTGCTAGTTCTTTGTGGTTATCTATGTCTGGTACTGATTCCTTAGTCCATTATGCCTTCACTTTAATAAAGTATCACCTCAAATCCTGTTCTTTCAAAGGAGTTTCAGAGGATTTGGTCTATAATCTTTTAGTTTAAACTTTTTGAGACTTTGTCTTTTTGTTGAATACTAAACAGTAGAAGAAACTGAATAGTTGCAGTAGTTGCTATTCTGTCTTTCTAAGCTGGACTTCAAACAATAGATAACTTTTGCATTGTGTTTTACTGAAAATATCCTGCAAAATGACACTATATGGCATTACAAAGCAGTGGATGTTAATAGTCTGCTTTTTATTTCCAAATTGCCTAGGAGAAAAAGTAATTATAATAATACGCCTGACTTGTAAATGCAATGGAACTACTGAATTGTACATGCAGCTCATGTTTTTGCATTTGCAAATGGCCTGTTAGATGCATGAACAATTGCCTTCAGGGATTATTTATATTCTCAGTTAAGCACACATTTGTACCAGAGTAGGTAAAAAAAATCAGGTATGTTATAAAAAATGACTTTCATGCTTCTATAGGGTGATATAATCTGAAACGGATTATATTACAAGAATGACAGTTGGTGTTCACACTTCTTAAATGTTATATTCCAAAGATGCACAGACAGATTCAACCCATGTTTTAATTCAGCCATCTGAAGTAAACAAAGGAAACATCAGGAATGAATAATTTCCATCTCAAGATAGCAGTTATTTAACTGTGCATAACTACCATAGATATGTTATTTAAACAAATCTTAGATACAGTCAATACATAATATATAATCTAAAGAAAACAACCCACAACTGTAATTTCCACTCTCAATCATTGTACTGATTTATTCATGAGATATGAGAATACGCAACGAATATTAGAAAATCCTGTAAGAAAACATTGTTTATTGGTAAAAATTCCTTCTGGTTAAATTATTCATACAGTAGCGATAATTTAAAAAAAAATTTCAATGTTGTCAGATAACTGATTACTCTCTATATATGCTATTTGAGATAGTTCCTGTAGTAAGAATTCAGATGTATGGGGAATACTATAGATAAGGTGAATTTTTGGTTATTTTAGGTACAAATAGAAAATTTTAAGCAGCATATTTTATCTTTACATGATGGAACCGACTACAAACTTAAATTTACAATGTATAAAAATGCTAGACAAAGAAATGAATTCCTGCCCCAAATACAGTGCAATGTGCAGACACAATTTGGTTTATTTCTCAAAATAAATGCGTTCTGCTTTGTTGGAGTTGTCATTGAGAGGCTCTGCACAATGGTTGTATATTTAGAATCTTTTTGAAGGGGGAGCCTTAAGGAATATTAAATAAAGTTTTATCTAAATGCAGGGAGTGGGATAAAAGAAAGTAAAAAATTGAGAATGGGTGAAAGAGACACAGTGATCAATCAAGAGAGAAGCAAGTGAACTGAAAGGAGAAATAGGAGCTATAAACAATAGAGCTATGGAGGGTAAATTTGTGCAACAGACTTTCTGAAGCTGATACTTCTTCTTTTAACATCAGTGGAAGTTTTGTCATTGAGTATAACAAAAGTAGGATAAAGACCTCTGTGTACTAACTGCAACCTTGAAAATTTTATGTGTGGTTCATAACATCTGCTTCAATGAACAGCAGCTGGCTAATAACTTGCCAAAATATCAGCTGAATTAGAAAGCTGTGAATCATTGAACTCTACCAATTATATGCTCAAAAGATTCCATGAAAATCAGAACTCCATGTATAAAGTACAATGCAACAATCATTCACAGCTCCACTCCCCTGAGAAAATGAAACACTAATAGTGCATTCTGAAGTCCATGCCATTATTTTCTTTGGTAATAATGGAAAAGAGATAATTGTAGGCCCTATGTTTCTGATTAGCTTGTGGTGGGTAAGTCTGGGCCATCTGTTGAAATATATTTATTGCCTGTATTAGATACTGTGAATTTCAATTTTTTATACAGGTGCTCA
Source organism: Pelodiscus sinensis (assembly GCF_052426305.1). NCBI lineage: Eukaryota > Metazoa > Chordata > Testudines > Trionychidae > Pelodiscus > Pelodiscus sinensis. The sequence continues at coordinate 40,305,656 of NC_143054.1, read as the reverse complement.
GTGTTTTGGGTAGAGCCCTCTTAGTAATTTTATCTAATGTAAGAAGTAAATAATAATGTCTCATTTTAACATGACAGTCTGAGAGATCTTTCAGGACTGATTCCGCCAACCTATTAATCAGGGAGTTACTAAACAGCTTCTATTCCAACTGAATTCAGAGGACTTAGAGATGCTGAGCTGTGACTAAGCTGGTCTCAGTGCCATACAAGATGGGTTCTCAATATGTATCATATATTAAGATGTCACAACATAGCTGTACACTGAATATCTTGTACTATTGCATCTCTGTGTATTTACATGAGTCTGGTTTCGTAGTTTGGTCAAATCCTTGTGACTCAATTAATTACATAAGTGAGCCTTTTACAAGAGAGGAAAAGAAAACAAAAACAAGCACATAAAAACCACTGCTGCTTCCACTCTCAAGTTTCCTCCATCAGAAGTTACTTTTACACAGGGGTCAAGCCACCTCTCAATTTGGTGAGCTAGCAAATGGAGCTCATTAATTCTCTCACTGAAAGACATTTATGCCAGATGACTTTTCTCTCTGCCCTCTTGCATTTTAAAACATCCTTTGAAAAATGTAGGCACCAGAACTGGATGAAGCATTCCAGTATTGGTCCCATCAATGCTGTATCCCTTCTCCCACGTACATGTACAAGGATTGCATTAGTTCTTTTTGCTACAGAATCACACTGGGAGCTCATGATGAATTGCTTACCCATTCTGACTGCAAAATGCATTTGAGAGTCATTGCTTTCCAGTATAATGTAACCCATTCTGCAGATATAGCCAGCATTCTGTGATAAGTGTAAAACTTTCCATTTGGCTGTATTAAAATGCACTTTCTTTACCTGGGCCCAGTATACCAAATGTTTAAAATTGTTCTGTATTGCTGTCCTGTCTTTGTGTGTGTTAATCTTTGGGTATGTCTAGATTACATGCCTTTTCTGGAAAAGGGGATGTAAATTACACTTTGAAATTGCAAATAAAGCCGTGATTTAAATTTCCCGTGCTTCATTTGCATAATGGCTGAAAAAATGAGGAGTACGGGATCTTTCAAAAAAGGGTTTTATTTTCGAACGATCCCTATCTAAAAAGCCATTTTTCTTTCAAAAAGCCCCTTTTTTAAAAAAAACGCAGATGCCATTATGCAAATGTAGTGCAGGAAATTTAAATCCCGGCTTTATTTGCAATTTTGAAGTGTCTAATTTACATCCCCTTTTCCAGAAAAGGGATGTAGTTTAAACACAGCCTTTTTGTTATCAACAAGTTTAATCAGCAGTAATTTATTTGATTACATTATTTTATTGGTAATTTATTACATATAATTTAATTATATTTATATCCAGGTCAGCAATGAAAGTTGATTGAATAGCCTCAGGGCCAGTCACAATCTCTGAAACCACCTTCCATTTAAAGCTATTTTTTTAATCTGTCAGTTCACCAGAAGTTTTTAAGCCGTGTAACTTCTGCTTTATTGATATTGCATAATACTAATTTTCAAATCAGAAAGTCATGTGGTATTAAATCAAGTACCTCACAAAAGTCTAAGTGTATTATATCTATGTAGTTACCTTTCCAAAATTGTCATCTCATCAAAAAAATAAATTATGTTGGTTTGACATATGTTGGTTTCCCATATGAGTATGTTGACTGACAGTTTCTTTCCACCTTTTAATTCTTTGTTAACTCAATCTTGCAAAGGCTTTTGCATTATTTTGTCCAGGATTAACTTCTGGCTAAACAATCTAGAGTTACCACATTTATTCTTCTGGCTCTTTTTAATATGAGCACAACATAGCACTCTTCAGATTTTCTGGAGTTTCTCTGTTATTCCAGGACTCACTAAAAATTAACATAAGTAGGCCATCTCTGTTAAGACTCTTGAGCATGTTATCTGGGCCTGCTGACTTAAAAATATTTATCTTTAATAGATGTTATTTAACACCCTCCTTAGTGGACCTGTGGCAGGGATCCATCCTAAAATATGGTTCCATATAGCCTTCCGGGTACCTCACCCTCAGTTCTCTCAATTCTCCCTATAATATCTTCAAAGACTAGAGAACATAAAATAATATTCATTTTTTTAACATTCGATATATTAAATCTTTATAAATACATACCCATGCTCTTTGCTTTGTGGGATTCCAGTCTAACCATTGATCCATGAATGCAGGTTCCCAGTTTCCTCTCAGTTACCTTTGAGTGAGGGAGCTCTATCACATTTACTATAGCCCTAGGCTTCTCAGGAGAATTTTTTCCATAGGTTTCTTCCTGCCCTGGTTTCTGGACTCAGAACTGTCAAATCTTGTTAAGAGATTGCATAAGGCTTCTTTGTGGGGATGTGCATCAACTCACACAGGCTTCCCCAGCCTACCTTTATACAGATCAACTCCACAGAAACTCTCTTCTCATTTACCTAGCAGCTGGATTTTTATACTGTTCAGGAGGTATCCCTGTTACTAATACCTTGTCTCCACTGGTCAGTCAGCTTGTCTAAAGCTTCTGTAAACACCTGTATCTTTAAAGAAGTATGGCATGGAACCAGTGCCAGTTCTAGCACATTGTGATCCATAAGCAGAAAGATTCCTCCCCCCCCCCCTCTACAACACATACAAATGATTAATAGAGGACCTTCTGCAGCTGTTTGGTGCCGCAAGCAATTACTTAGTCTGCTAATACCTATCATTGTAATAATGTTGACTTGTCTCCAAACCCCACTACTCCTTAAGTGTGACAGAGTCGTGGGAATGTTCTTTACCTTCCTTGTGTGGTACAAGTGCATCATCCTGGTACTGTCCAAATACAGAACAGAAATATTTATTGAACTCTTCTGAACGGGTAGTAACAATTTCACCATCTTTATCTAGTAATGGTTCTATGCCCTTGCTAGGATTTCTTTTGTTCTTAATACAAACTCCTTTGTATTGTCCTTAGTCCTGCCAGACATATGTATTTCCCTCATCCTCTTTCTGCTAGGGAGCTAAAGCCGTTTAATGCTTAGAACTCTAGCTATACTTGGCACCTGGGCCCCATTACTCTCAGAAATGGTGGTGATGACAGGATCCTGAAAGCTTAATGTCCTCTTCTGAGCTCTTTCACTGCTACTGCTCTAGTCTTGTGAAGGATAGGGGAAAAGACTGGAATTCATTCACTGATTACTGCTGTATTGGTTCCTGATTCTGCTGCTGTATCTCATTTGGAATGTCATTTGTAGGTGAGGAAAGAAATATACTCTTTGAAGTATTAACTTTTATGGAGAATAGGGAAGAAAAATAATTAATGCCTATGATTAGAATGTTCCATGTGTATATGAAATGTATGTGTGAGTTGATGTGTAATATTTGTGTGTGTATGTATATGCATATGATGAGAAAATTGTAATGTATTCTATTCATATATTATTCTGTATGCATAATATATTAATATACAATTATTTTGATACTTTTCCTGCTTTTGAGATAACTTGTGAAGGAATAGGAACAGTAATAGGAAGCATTTCAAACTTCTATTCAAATTAAAATGCAGCCATTTGAAATAGACTACATTCAACAAATTACAAAATAACTCCAGGCTGTTAAAAAAGGTTTCATTTAGAACCACCAGCAGTATAGCCAAACATGTTCCTAGAAAGTGAAAATGACCCTTTTTTTATTGAATTACTTTCTGTGGTTATTCCTCTGCCAGTGGGGAAGAGGAATGGTTTATGGGAGCCAGCTTTTGAACTTCACAGAACAGTACATTACAGTAAATTATCCTAAACAGTATTTGCCAAATTTTTTCTCCCTTTTATTTTCATTTTTTGAAAAGAAAGCTATATGAACTGACTGTGCTTCAAAGCTCCTCTTTTAATAGGCTTTGAAACTGAAGCCTTAATTACAGAATATGTAGCAGTGATGCAAGCTTCTTCATCTCACAATCACATTGTGCCTCGGGCTTAATCTGGGTGGCTGAAAAGACAATTTAAATTTCATAGTCATTCATTCCTTGATGTAAAAAATGTGTAAATTGTGATTAGCACAGGTAGGAAATGAACCTGGGACAACTACTTTTACATAGCACACTTTTGAACATTTGGGCTGCGTCTAGACTGGCATGATTTTGCTCAAAAGCAACTGCTTTTGCGCAAAATCTTACCGCTTGTCTACACTGGCCGCGAGTATTTGCACAAGAACACTGACTTTGTAATGTACAAAATCAGTGGTTCTTGCTCAAATACTCTGATTCTCCAGCTCAGGGATAAGCCCTCTTGCGCAAGTATTCTTGAGCAAGAGGGCCAGTGTAGACAACAACGTTAATTTCTTGCGCAAGAAAGCCCAATGGCTAAAATGGCCATCGGAGCTTTCTTGCGCAAGAGAACGTCCACACTGGCACGGGCGCTTTTGCGCAAAAGCAAATCTGTTGCGCAAAGCCACATGCCAGTATAGACGCTCTCTTGCACAAATACTTTTAATGGAAAAACTTTTCCGTTAAAAGTATTTGCGCAAAATCATGCCAGTCTAGATGCAGCCTTGGTGATTACTGATGAACTAGATAGTTACACAACAAGGAGGAGGGATATACTCAAAGGCTGTGTACCCAGTGAGTGTCATAGACCTATGTTAAAAAACAGCTTCATCTGTGGTGCTGAAAAGGAAACTTTGTGGCAGGCCACATTGAGGACATATTGAGAACTGTTGATTGCCCTCCCGTTTATAACTTCCCTTATGTTGCAGACTGTTAGCAAGTCTTTTCTCTGTCTTCTTTTCTCAAAGTTAAAGATACACAGGGTTTTGTTTTGTTTTGTTTTTAAACCTTTTCTCATAGGTCTGGTTATAATTTTTGTTGAGTCTTTCCAGTTTGTCCACATTTTTCTTAAAGAGAGGTTTCTGGAATTGGACACAGTACTCCAGTGACGGCCTCACCAGGGCTAAGTAGTGCAGGACAATTTTCTCCTGTGTCTTAAATGTAATACTCCTATTATTACACTACAGAGTGATATTAACTTTTATTGAAGCAGCATTATATTATTGAATATTATTCAATTTGTGGTCAACTATAATCCCCGTGTTGTTTTCAGAAGCACTGTTACCTAGCCTCTTATGCCCCATTTTATAAATGTGGTTTGATTGTTCCTTTCTAAATGTAGTATTATACACTTGCCCTTATTAAATTCCATCTTGTTAATTTCCAATCAGTTCTATAATACAGAAAGGTCATTTTGAACTCTACTCCTCACTTTCTAGGTGCATCATGACCAATAGGCCTCAAACTCAGGACTGCAGGAGCAGCCATGCTTCAACACTCCAGTTAGCAGCCTCCTTACCCAGGCCCTATTCCCAGTTTAAAGATCTACGCCCTGATGTCCTATTAGCAGAGTCCAAGAGAAGCTGGATGGCCAACTGGTTCTGTTTGAGACAGGAACCAAAACAGGCCACTGTCTGAACAATTGAGATCCATCCTGCTTTTGACAGTGTACTTTGTGCCACATCCACCTCCCCTTCTCCTGGCTTGACTACCTGACATCCTAATTTAATTTGCGGGTCAATTCTCCATTTTGCCTCCTGCGTCCAACTGTCTGGTATCCTGGCTGAGTGTGATTCTGGTTACCAACTTACAGTTCTGATCTCCAGTTCATCTTCTGCTTCTGTTCTTCTAGTATCCTGATTCACCTGACTCTTGATTCCTGTCTATGGACACAGGCTCTCTGATCACTATGTATGACTGCCCATGACCCAGCCTTGACAACAGGCTTGTACCCTTTCTCACATTTGTGTCATCTGCAATTTTTATAAGCATACTCTCCATTATCTGGTCATTGATGAAAATATTGACTCATACCAGATGCAGCAATGGTTTCTTGGGGAATTCCATAGGACATGTATCTACAATTAGACAGCAAATCATTGATTTGTACGAAACAAAAAACAGGACTATGTAGCACTTTAAAGACTAACGAGATGGTTTATTAGCTGATGAGCTTTCGTGGGCCAGACCCACTTCCTCAGATCAAATAGTGGAAGAAAATTGTCACAAACATATATACTAAAAGATACAATTTAAAAAAATGAACACATATGAAAAGGACAAATCAAATTTCAGAGCAGAAGGGCGGATGGGGGAGGAAGGTAAATGTCTGTGAGCTAATGGTATTAGAGGTGATAATTGGGGAAACTATCTCTGTAAAGGTTAAGATAATTAATGTCTTTGTTTAAACTTAGGCGTAAAGTGTCGAATTTAAGCATGAATGACAGTTCAGAGGATTCTCTTTCAAGTGTGGTCTGAAAGGGTCTTTGAAGCAGGATGCAGGTAATCAAGTCACTGAGACAATGTTCTTTCTGGTTGAAAAGGCAAAAAAACTGTTTTTTCTTTGTGATCCTGTCTAATATCTGTTTTGTGGGCATTGATTCTTTGGTGAAGTGTCTGAGATGTCTGTCCAGTGTACATAGCAGACGGACACTGGTATATATGGTTGTGACAATTTTCTTCCGCTACACGCGGCACGGGGTTCGCACTAGCCGGCTTTTAAAAATGGCGGCGCCGGCTTTATGCTAATGAAGCCCGGGAAATTCAAATCCCGGGCTTCATTAGCAAGTTCGGTATGCATACATTACCCCCCTAGTTCGAACTAGGCGTACAGATAGTTCGGAATAGTGTAGACATACCCTGGGTTCTCACCAGCAGTTCTGAGATTGCTTCGTCGAGTACCAGAACTGTACAGACAATTTGATTATACATAATGAATCTAACTATTCTTCAACATGTTTTTTCCCCATTTTGTGTTCCTATTCCTTTGTGTTAATACTAATTAACTTGAGTCTCTGGCCACCTTTACCCTCTTTAGTGAACATTGAAGTAACACAGGCATTAAACATCTCAGCCCCTGGAGCTTGCTAGCCATTCCTAATTTTCTGCAAAACAAGTTATTCTACTAAAGCACATGCTTTATTTTTCCACTTTGTGCACTCAGTGTCATATATTTTTAAGATGTTTTAATCAATAAAACATAATCACCATCTATATAAATGAGGTATACACTGGAGGCAGACTTTCTGGAATATAGCAGATAGAGAGATTAGCTATATCTGCTTGCCTTCTTTTAATTTTTGATGCATTCAAATTACAACTTTCTCTGGCTAATGAATAAATTATCCCAAACCCTGACTCAGGAGGAAGGCAAAGTAGAGTACATTTCAAATCTCCTGACAAACTAAATAAATATGCCACATAATGTCTTTCTGTAAGCCACTTATTTAGTTTAAATGTCATATACACTAAATTCAATGGTGCCAATATTGATGTACAACTGAAAATCCAAATAACACTGTGATATTGTGACCATCCCCAGCATTTTTAACTTCAAGTGTCATAAAACTTGCACTGGTCAACATTTAAGATTTATAACAGTATTTTTTTTTCTGAAACACCCGCAGTATTTTCCATTAAAATAGGATATATGGCAACTATGCTCACTGTATTGGTAAGGTAATTTCAATAAAAGAAAAAAAATCAAGACTGAGACTGGTTGCCTGGGATAGACAATACTGTGAATGCCACACTTAAGGCAGACTGTAAGAAATAGGGCAGACAATCCCCCACAAATTCGTGATTTATTTTTTAATTAGATGCACCAAACCAATATCAAAATAGCTTCTTCACTACCACATTCAGTAATAAAAAGCCAAACACAATCCCTTTTAGGCATTCCCACCATTAGCTCCCATCCAGACCAACAAAATCCATTTGACCATAAATGAAGTTCTACTAGTCTTAAAGGATCAGCTACTTACCTCTGGGTCAATGGGTATCTCATATCTTACCCAAATATCAGCCAATCCTTAAATAAAAGATGTATTAATAAAAGAAAATAATTTCATTTAAATGGTTAATAATAATATACATACAAATGATTGCAAAGTCCTTATATCAAGATTATAGCGATCAAATAGACTGCTGACTTGAAAAAGACTCTGGAATTCACCCACAAAACTGGGGGTCATCAGTCCATGTTCAAAGCTTCCTTCTTAGAAATCCAGTTCAGAAAAATGAAATGGGAAATGAAATCAAAGAAGAATGCCAGACTCTCCAGTTACATACATTCAGTCCAAATTTATGGAAAGTTATTGATCCAAGATGGAATCTAGAGTTACATGAACATGGAAGTTTACTGGTAAAAGATAAAGTCTTAGGTCACATGTCTTTATCATATATCCTTACCTCATTTGTCAATGGCCCTACACTGTCTCAGGCATCTGCAGAAAGAGTCTACTAGGTAGGAACACATAACTGGTTGAATACTCTCCAAACCTGTTTGGGGCATACACAATATGCCCACATTTTTAGTATCTGGAGTCTGAACAGCATCCATTCACATGCCTATGTAAGTTGTTTCCATTAAAATTTTCTCCTTCTTTTTGTCTGAATTATGTAGCTTAAGCTACCATTCATGGTTGTTGTTAACATATATATATTTCTTCTAACTCACTTGCAATGTGTAGTGCAAAATAATTGTCAATTAAATCTTTGCTTATGAATCAAAAAATCTAATAAAATATTTTCCAGCCCCTACTAATAGCAGAAAAATGCAAAATCCTTGACAATTCTAGGAGTATATTAGATTAATATATAATATATATTTATAAATGAGGCACTAAAATATTAGATGCTAAGAAGCAATTGTCTTTTCACCCTGTGAAGAAATAAATGCATGTTCACTCATTTGGAGATCCTACTGCATAATTATTCAGCCTCAGTCTTGTGCCAATAGTTCATTCTCTCTTGTTTTCATAGCCATCGTCTAATACTTCTTCCACCAAGTAGTATCTCTCTTGCTTTTATAAGCAACCATGATTTTTAATTATAGCTATCTATAGCTATCTTCTTACATACACTGATATATTATCTATTTCTACATGATATGAAGTCAGCAATATAGACTTAAATGTACACTTAATCCTCAGTGATCAGTTCTTCACATTCCCAGTTATTCTCCATCTCTTGCAATCACCCAAATACTTGTCAACCATGTCAACTATACTATTAAACAGGGTTTTGTACCAGGAAGACTTGTCGGGTCTCCATATCATCCAAGAAGTAATTCCCAACAAATTGATATTATGTTTCTGTATATTAACTTCAGCTTAAAAGAGATTCCTCCATCTCCATAGAACACCTTTAGGCGTTAGCAATAATCTTTAGATCTTGAAACTGTTACAACTTAAATGGAAAAATAAAGATGTGACACATTTTTCTTTAAAATGTATCAAAAATCTTTATTATCCATTACAAGGTTTCAGGAAAGCTTGCTGGGTTTAATTTATAATAAGAGTTCTAAGATCACATTAAAAGGGTTTATTTGGAGGAAGGAGCAAACTATATATACATGTATATAAATTGTGTGAAATTGCATTTCCCTTTAGTTGTAATATTTGCTATTTTGTCATCTTGTCTAAATATGATGTTTCTAGTGTCTAAATATTAAATAATTCCTTACATTATATTTAAATTACTATGTCTGATGAAATATATAAGGTTTTTATATTTTTACCTTTCAGAACGGTTCCCACCACTCTTCCAAATTAACAAAAATAACAATAATTTGTACTCTTTAGCAACTGTCATTTGATGGTATCAGCCTATTACAATGAGAATAAGTAGTCTTATTTTCCTTATATAGATAAGAAGGTGAGGTACAGAAAGATTAAAGGACATTCCCCTAGTCACACTATTATTACTAGAAATGTTACTCCCAAAATATGTATTTTATGCCATAACACCAAAGAACTTTGTTGGCAGGAAGAAGAGCTGAATGGATAAAAATCAATCATTTAAAAAGACAGATAAAAACTGCTTTTTTATTTAAATACAGATGTACTTAAAACTGTATTTTTTTAAATAACAAAATAGTCTAAATTTAATTAATTTAGACACTAATTCAAAAAATAATATTGTATCAGTACATATTCGCTACAAAGTTTAAAAAAATCACACCAATGAACTGGTGGAAGTCAGTAGCTAAACACCTGGGCTACGTCTACACTGGCCCCTTTTCCGGAAGGGGCATGTAAATTTCACTAGTCGTCGTAGGGAAATCCGCGGGGGATTTAAATATCCCCCGCGGCATTTAAATAAAAATGTCCGCCGCTTTTTTCCGGCTTTTAAAAAAGCCGGAAAAGAGCGTCTAGACAGGCCCCGATCCTCCGGAAAAAGTGCCCTTTTCCGGAGGCTCTTATTCCTACTTTGAAGTAGGATTTCCCTACGACGACTAGTGAAATTTACATGCCCCTTCCGGAAAAGGGGCCAGTGTAGACGTAGCCCTGGAAGCACAGTTTATTGTAGTTCCAGACCAGTTTTTTCCCTTCTCTTTGTGCAAAGAGAATATTTCCTTTGTTTCAGTTTATTCAGGCAGTTCAATTCAATGACTAATTTCAATTCACCGAAAGATAAGAAACCGAGTAGGAATTAAATAACCAAAAACAGGAAAAGCTTATCCAACTGCAACTTATGAACAACAATTTGGTGTGAGGGGATGAGATCAACTAGTTGTAAATTCTTAGACATGATGTCCAGAACTAACCTGTTCAATTCACTAACTACAGATAAAACTTTCTTTGTTCATTCAATCACTTCTAAATTAAAAACATGTTTTGATAAACTTTTCTTGTTAGATATCCCGATATTGAAGATATTTTACTTATTTAATTAATACAATAAAATACAAGTAAAATGCTGTTTTTGTGCATCTGAATTGAATATGAATTTCCATCCAACTGGAGCTTGACACACATCACAGAGCTTGACACACATCACAAGTAATATATATATATATATATATATATATATATATATATATATATATAAATTAGCATATACTAAATAACAAATGCACCTTTCACCATTTTCTAATGCAATAAAAGATGTAAAGATTAAATGCAATTGTAAATCCCAAGAAGATTCATCCGGCTATGCATTTTAATAGGTTAGGGAAAAGCACTCTATTCTGGGTAGGGAAGAGAAACCCAGACAGACTCAGAGTCTGCTCAGCAATTGATGAGTAGTGAGAGCTCAGCAGAAAAGAGAAGCCGCTGTAGAGCCATCTAGAGCCAGCCAGGAAGGCTACAGTAGTTGATGAATCTCAGACTTGCATGCAGAGTTCCCCCTAAGAACTGCTCTCTGGGTACCTGATAGCAAAATATCTCAGCTTGAGCCTTTCCCTCTCCAAGACGAGTCACAGTTTAAAGAGCATTGTTGGGAAAACTTCTCCCAGACAAGATGAATTAACTTTCCAGCTCCCTAGGTGAGATCTGTCACTACATTGCCAAGCTAAGATTGCTGCAAATGGTGTCTGGTTAGAAGAGTTGACAACTGTATGGCCAGCTTTGCTCATTTGATAGAGAATGTCTAAAGTTTGAGTTTTAGGAGTGTTTTGTAACCTGCACTTTGATTCTTACACTCCTAGGATATGTCTACACAGCAAAGTTACTTTGGAATAATGACCACTATTCTAAAATAACTTTGCAGGCATCTACACAGCCGGACTACTGTTTCAAAATAATTTCAAAATAGTAGATGACTTATTTCGAGTTCTGTAAACCCCATTCTATGAGGAATAGTGCCTATAGATATTTCAGAATAGGAGCTGAGTAGATGGGGAATAGGGACTATTTTGAAATAGGGGGCCTCCAGCCCTTCCCATAGTACCCTGCTGGCCACTCTATCCACACACAGGAAAACTCTATCCATGCCCCCCCCCCCCGCTCCCCTGAAGCCATTAATGCCACAGACTGCAGACAGGGTTTGTGGCTTGCAGAAGGCCTGACAGCCCTGAGCCACTCTGCAGCTGCCCCTGACTCCATTTAAGCCCACGATGAGCCAGACAGATGGTGCCATCTAGCCCTCCACTGCTCTCCAGGAGCATTCAGCCAGTTCCCAGGAGCCTGCCAGGGGCCATAAGTGGCATGTAGCTTCCTGGTCTGGTTAGGAGGTCCTGGACCTTACTGAGGCTGTGTCCAGACTCCATGCCTCCGTCGACGGAGGCATGTAGATTAGCCAGCTCGGAAGAGGGAAATGAAGCCGCGATTAAAATAATCGCGGCTTCATTCAAATTTAAATGGCTGCCCCGATCTGCCGATCAGCTGTTTGTCGGCAGATCGGGAGAGTCTGGACGCGATGCCCCGACAAAGAAGCCTTTCTTCATCGACACAGGTAAACCTGGTTTCACGAGGCTTACCTGTGTCGATGAAGAAAGGCTTCTTTGTCGGGGCATCGCGTCCAGACTCTCCCGATCTGCCGACAAACAGCTGATCGGCAGATCGGGGCAGCCATTTAAATTTAAATGAAGCCGCGATTATTTTAATCGCGGCTTCATTTCCCTCTTCCGAGCTGGCTAATCTACATGCCTCCGTCGACGGAGGCATGGAGTCTGGACACAGCCTGAGGTTTGAGGGGATGAGAGAAACCTCCAGGATCTCCGCACTAGTCACAGGAACATGGACATCTATGGCCACATGGCAGACAATGTGGGGAGCAAAGGCTACAGCCACACCCAAGAACAGGTGCGGATGAAGGTCAAGGAGCTCCACCAGGCTTATGCTAGGGCTAAGGAAGGCAGCTCCTGATCCAGAGGAGAGCCTCACACCTGCCCATATTACAAGGAGCTGGACCACATCCTGGGGGATGGGGAAGTCCCTTCCCTCCTCCCCCTCCACTCCCCCACGCCCACCCTCTGTCCATTATAGACTCCGGGCTGGAGAGCCCGTCATCATCCTTGCTGGGGCCCAGATGACAGTGACAAGGAGGAGGAGGCCCAGACCTGGACTAGGCCAGCCTGAGCACAGAGGTGACCCAGGAGCCCTGAGGCTTCCCCGTGGACATCTCCCAGGCATCGTCCAAGGCCAGGAAGGAACATTGTGTGAGTGCTATCACTTTCCTGTCATGCAGGGGGTGGTTCTTGTTAGCTCCAGATCATGCAACAACCTGTGCACATGAAAGCACATGCCATACCATGCCAGGGCACATGGCCCCAGTAGGCTGTGATAGAGGACCCTTGGGCCACAGGGTTCTGGAGAGACCTACCATGCTCCTGACTCCAGGCTGGAACACACTCCCTCCACAAGCCTCTAGAAGGTGGAAGGGGACACACACACACACACACACACACACACACACACACACACACACACTGAGCACTCCCTCACATGGCACATGGGCATGCCCAGAGTCTTGGGGCAGCCCCCACTCCCAGAGACATCAGGGGCCACTGACCATAGCACACATGGCCCAGCTCCAAGCACATCAGCTGTGACAGTGCTGAGAACTGTCGCTCTCAGCTTGCAGATGGGGGCTGCACTTCAGGCACCATGTCCCCTGAGATGACTGACCATTTGTATTTAGTCTCCACATCCAGACTAGCTATGAGTGGAAGGTGGTCCACATCCCCCGGGACAGCCTCCCGCACCCGAGTCTTCCGCAGGCATACACGTCAATTGGACTGTTCTAAACATGTTCTGTGTGCTTCATACTATCATGGGCAGAGTTCTATGCATTCTGTGGTTTCCCCAGACACAGCCTTTTTGCAGACCTGTACTTTAAAATCAAAGCTTTCTTTTAATAATATATTTGTAACCCTTTTATGACTTTCTAATTAAGAGATGCAGAACAAATTGTATCACAATTAAGTGCAATGTATCTCGGTGTTTCAGGCTGAAATATATCACTACATCATTCAAAAAATGTTAGCCTCTAGGTGCTTTTCCAATTAATGGTGACATATGAAAGAATTATGCTAGTACTCTGAAAAGTGCTCCTGGCCTGCCACTAGTAGTATTGGATAGAAGACAATCACAACTTCCTTAAAACATATAGATATACTAAAGCCCAACAGCAGAAATAAATGAGGGTATGTCTACACTACCCTCCTAGTTCGAACTAGGAGGGTAATGTAGGCATACCGCACTTGCAAATGAAGCCCGGGATTTGAATTTCCCGGGCTTCATTTGCATAAGCGGGGAGCCGCCATTTTTAAAACCCCGCTGGTTCGAACCCCATGCAGCGAGGTGTACCGGTAGTTCGGAATAGGAATCCTAGTTCGAACTACCTAGTTCGAGCCCCGTGTAGCCGCGCTGCACGGGGTTCGAACCAGCAGGGTTTTAAAAATGGCGGCTCCCCACTTATGCAAATGAAGCCCGGGAAATTCAAATCCCGGGCTTCATTTGCAAGTGCGGTATGCCTACATTACCCCGCTAGTTCGAACTAGCGGGGTAGTGTAGACATACCCTGAGACTGCATCTGGATGAAAAGTTGTGGCTAACATCCAAGAGATATTGTAAACCATATTGCTGGGGGAAGAATCTGAAGCTAATTGAATCTCTTGAGGTGCTAATTCAGGACCTATAACAAGGCTGTATGTTTAAGCAGTTGGAATGGGAAAGCAGGGACAGAGGCACCATCATTTCTTGAACACAGGGTTGGAATGTCTGGCTTAGTGTTCTACAAAATCCTGATTTCTATATGGTTTCTACTGCTGTTCAAGGAATCAGAGCTTGGTGTATATTTCTGTAAATAAATTAATTATATCATGGATTACCCTACATGCCTTTCACCAATTTCTTATCTAAATGGAAATCACTCCACAAGGCCCTGAATTACTGCTTTACGCACAAAAGGCAACATTACCATGCAAGCAGGGTGAAGAATATCATTCCATTCTATCAGAATGTATTTTTATAAAGTGAACAGCATTATGATTTTTCTATTTTTTATTGACTGAGTAATCCAGAGACTATAACTGCCATAATAAGCTGTTGTTTGGAAAATATAGTAGTTACTATTAGTTTTAATTATATATGGATTATTAGCTAAAATATAGATCACAACGTTTCCATAGTGTAAGATTAATTGTTATAAACTTATAGCAGTTAAACTACAAATAGCTGTGAACTTTGCGTATGGTAACATAAGATAAAACATACATCAAGGTTATGCATGTAATGTAAAGTTGTATTCTAAAGATAAATTTTTTGTTAGTGTTAATTATCTCTTCATAATTCAGTTTTTTAAAATTGTATAATCTACTTATTTGTTTATATAGGGCTACCTCTTTTGAAAATAAAATCACTGAACCAAGTAGCCAGATCTCTCAAGATTTAAATTTCATTCCAAGTCCACATTATACTATGAAATTACTTTATTTTTTATACTACTTGGTAGTGATGTCTATTAAAATTGGCCTAGGAAAAGATTCAATGCAATATCATAATGCAGCATATTGCAACAGAATGTGTTAGCATTTGATAATGTGAACATCTGTAGCACAGTAAAGCTACGTCTACACTGCGCATTCTTGCACAAGAAGATATGCAAATGAGGTGCAGCGATGAATATCTCTGTGCCTCATTGCATACCTAATGAGCCACCATTTTTGCACAAGGGGCTTTTGTGTAGGAAGGAGCAAAAAACCCCTCTTGCGCAAGAGCCATTCTGCCTGAAAATAAGCAGCAGAATGGCTCTTGCACAAGAGGGGGTTTTTGTGCAAGAAGGAGCAGTGAAGACTGCTCCTTCTTGTGCAAAAGTCCCTTGTGCAAAAAATGGTGGCTCATTAGATATGCAAATGAGGTGTGGTGATATTCATCACCGCGCCTCGTTTGCACACGTTATTGTGCAAGAAAGCACAATGTATACATAGCCTAAGGGTACATCTACACAGCAGGGCAAAAGCTGAATTAAGCTATGCTGCTACCGCTACATCAAGGCTACATCAAGACTGGCATGATTTTCTGGAAATGCTTTTAATGGAAAAGTTTTCCGTTAAAAGCATTTTCAGAACAGAGCGTCTAGATTGGCACGGACGCTTTTCCGCAAAAGCACCTTCTGCGGAAAAGTGTCCGTGCCAATCTAGACATGCTTTTCTGCAAAAAAGCCCCGATCGCCATTTTCATGATCGGGGCTTTTTTGTGGAAAACAAATCTGGGCTGTCTACACTGGTCCTTTTGCACAAAAGTTTTGTGCAAAAGGACTTTTGCTTGAATGGGAGCAGCATAGTATTTCTGCAAAAACACTAACAATCTTACATGAGATCGTCAGTGCTTTTGCGGAAATTCAAGCGGCCAGTGTAGACAGCTGGCAAATTTTTCCGGAAAAGCGGCTGATTTTCCGGAAAAACTGGCCAGTCTAGACACAGCCCAATTGCATAGCTGAAGCTGAACATTCTTCCTTCAACTTCCCTTACTCCTTGTGAAATGGAATTACAGGAATGAGACTAAGAAGTTCTCCAGCTCACCATTATTTTGAAATAACGTTTTGCTGTGTAGATGCGCTCTTTGTTATTTTGGAATAACATCAGTTAGGATGTAGACATATCCTAACTGTTCTCTGAGATACAAAGCAATGTATACTCATACTTTCAAACTTATGCTTGTTTATTCCAGTAAGGCATGGGCCAAAACATGTTTAAAAATGTTCTGACTAATTAAAATCAGATGATTGATGTGTATATTGGTGCTGAGCTTACTAAAAAAAGTTACGTCATTATGCAATTCAGCATTAGAGAGTTTTATCATCATAAAAGGTGGTGTCAACAAAAATGCAAAGAAGGCAAACAAAAGAAAGAGTCAGTTCAGATACCATATTTTTAGATGTTATTAAAAGCTTTATTTTTATTTCTGTAAAAAATAAAGCTGTTAAACATTAAAAGTTTATGGGTAAATGGTTATAAATCAGAAAGTGAAACTAAATGTGCAGCTACAACTCTACTCACCAGAAGTTTGAAACGGTTGTTAATTACATCATCACATACAATTTCTCAAATAATAAAATATCATTAGTCCCTTTTTATCAACCACTGACAGATGTGTAATATTTTTTTTCATTCTTGTACAGTTACCCTAATGCAGTGATGGTCCATTGCATCTTCATTGATATACTACCTGATTTTCCAAGGTCTTGAACACTTAGGGCTCCTACTGAAGTCTGAAATTTATGTCTCTTCCTTCTTAATATAATAATTTCTCTTATCTTTAAGCTATGCATGACATGATTTCTTTTCAATCAGCAGTGAAGACATCACTGGGTACTTTTCAGGGACTGAGGCAGATCAGATAATGGCAGTTACAAAAGTAATTTAACTATGAAATTAGGTGGCCTACATTTGACAGCAAATTTTCTATATTAGTACATGAACCAAATCTTCAGCTGGTGGAAGGCAGTTTTCAGTTGAGCTACAATGAGTCACACCACCCAAGAAACTGGGTTTTTTGTTATTTTTAATCTTTAGTATGTTGTTTAAAAGCCACTTATAGTAGAATTTTCATATAACTATCACAGACTCCACATTACATGGAGTAGTCCACAGTATTACAGGATCTTACATACTGCACTGCAGCCTTAACATCTCAGAAACATTTTTTTAAATATAAATAACTAGCACTTTTTCAGAATCCGTCCCCACCCCGATAATACTCTTTGGCCAAGTGCCATCCTGATGCACTGACCTATAAAGTGTGTAATCTCTCCTGTTTGCTAGCCCAGTGTGAGGTTTTTCAGCAGAGAGGAAACCTTGTGACTTCTTACACCACTGTGGGAGGCTAGGCCTGAAGCTGCTTGGTGTGCTCTGTGTTGTGTATTTTGTGTGTGTGTGAATCTCAGACCAGACTCATTCAGACAAACCACCAGCAACAGGCTTTATTCTGTACAAAAACATAAAACAGGATCACAGTTCAGCAGCCCTTTCTTTAAGCATGCAGCCTCTGTGCTGCTTCTAGCACCATCCCTGCTGGGTGCAGAGGTTACAGCATACAACACAGCCCCCTTAAAACATGTTCCAACTCCCACAGTAACTAAACCCCACAATAACCAAGTCCAGGTTCTCCTTTTGTGTCACGTAAACTCCTCTCAGGGTGCTCTATAGCCCTTTCTGGTCCTACCCGTAAAAAACATAAAATAGAATCACAGTTCAGCACCCCTTTCTCTCTGCATGCAGCCTCTGTGCTGTATCTAGCACAGTCCCTGATGAGACCCTTCTGGGGGCAGAGGGCACATCCTGGCAGGAACCAGGTAACATGCTGCAGTTTGTAGTCCATAACTTGTAGATCTAGGGCTGCTGATGAAACACACTGGACCTTGGGCTTCAAGTGTTTGAAAGCCACAGAAGAAAGCCTCATCCTTGCAAGCCTCACCCTTATAAACCTTAAGAACTTCAAAAATTCACCTTTAAACCCACTAGCTTTTGATGGGGAGCCACTTCAAGAATTTGGAAAGGGGTTAAGAGCCAACCTCTTCCATATTAATGGAGGAGGTGGGGGGGTGGAATGGAGATTGGGTGCAGAAGGGAACTTACAGTAAGGGAGTTGGGTGGAGGAGAGGGCGTGTGGTCTGGGAAGAAGTTTGGGTGAAAGAGGCAGCTGTGACCTGGGTTAGGAGACTAGGGTGCAGGAGTTTGGGTTGTGACCTTGGGCAACTGGAGTTTATGACTTTGGGCAGGAGTCTGGGGTGCACAAGAGAGTGCAGGGGTTTGGGTTGTGAACTAGGGCAGGAGATATGGGGACAGAAAGAGGGCAGAGGATTTGGGCTATGTGGGATAGAGGAGCAAAGGGTTGGGGTACCGGAGGCAGGCTCTTGCCAGGAGATTTACCTGCTTGACTCCCAACCAGCAGCCTTCTAGAGAAGGCCCTGCCTCCACACCTGTCTGTCCTGCCCCCACACTTTCTGCAGGGGCCATTTGGTTTTTGAACAGCTATGAGCTTGAGAGGAGGTGGGTTGGTTGCTTCACAAGCTGCCTGTTGACAACAGGCAGCCCCAGTTGGCCAGAAACATGCTGGTGATGGGAGCAGCACATGAAGTCTCTCTTCTTTCCCCCAGGCTCTCAGATCTCTCAGGGTACGTCTAGACTACAGGGTTTTGTCGACAAAAGTTTTGTCAACAGATACTGTTGACAAAACTTCGGTTGACAAAGAGCGTCTAGACTACATTCAGTTCTGTCGAAAAAGTAAGCTGCTTTGTCGACATAACAGTGTGGACGCAAAGGACAGTGTAGATGCAATAATGCCTTCTATCGACAGAACTCTGTCAACAAAAGGCGTTATTCCTCGTAGAATGAGGTTTACATACGTCGACAAAACTGCTGAGTTTTGTCGATGTTATGTCGACATAACTCAAAGGCAGTGTGGACGCAGGTATAGTTTTGTCGACAAAAGTCCACTTTTGTCGACAAAACCCTATAGTCTAGACACACCCTCAGAGTCCTGCAGTGGCCACTTTCCTCAGCAGCATGTGGGGGCAGACAGGGAGTTGCCTGAGGCTCCCCGCTGCCTCCGTAGGCAGGATCTGGTGGCTTTGTGGGCTGGATCCAGTCCATGAAGGGTATTATACCCAGGCCTGCACTAACCTCTTCCAACCAGAGCTCCTCCTAAGTGAAGATTATCAGACCCATGCATACTCCTAACAGAGCTGCAGTTACATGGATACATAGATGGTAGAGCAAACTTAAAAATGGAACATAATGCCTCAGAAACTGAGGAATGTTTGGGAGCAATGGGTTGGAGGGTCTGGGAGCTAAGAAACTTTGTGAAAAACATTATGCATGGGCAAAATACAGGACTATGTAGCACTTTAAAGACTAAAAAGATGGTTTATTAGATGATGAGCTTTCGTGGGCCAGACCCACTTCCTCAGATCTGGCCCACGAAAGCTCATCTAATAAACCATCTTTTTAGTCTTTAAAGTGCTACATAATCCTGTATTTTGCTTCAGCTACACCAGACTAACACGGCTACATTTCTATCACTATTATGCATGGGAGCACAGATCCGAAGTCCACAGACATTAGTTAGTTCTTCATCTGATTTCACTTGGTTTAAGATTAGGTACGATACTGGGTCACTTCCCTTTTGCACAATAACAATAAGCAACTGCAAAGGAATTCTTTAAAAAATGATTTTTTTTATTGACAAATGCTGATAAGTTTCTATCAAAAAAATTGATTTTGAGGAATTAGTTTCAAACAAAACTTTGATCAGCAAAGTGTTTTTGGTATGGAATGGAACCTCTGGTCTGTGAGTCCTAATGAAAAATATTCAGCAGCTCAGAAGTTAAAATGCTTACCTGAAACAAGGTTGATATAGGTTCAAGTTCCTACTTTGCCTTATTCTGGGTTTTTTATTCGTGATTTTTTTGTTTGTTTTTTGTAAAGGGCTGTTTCGTCACAAAACAGAACAGGAATATATAAAAAAACCCTACAAACTTTTGAATAGTTCATGGAATGAGAAACCAATTTCCCATCCAGTTCTAATAATAATAGTATGATAAAACTACATGGCTACTTCTACACTGGCATGATTTTCTGGAAATGCTTTTAACAGAAAAGTTTTCCGTTAAAAGCATTTTAGGAAAAGCACGTCTAGATTGGCAGGACGCTTTTCTGCAAAAGCACTTTTTGCGGAAAAGCGTCCATGGCCAATCTAGACTCAGTTTTGCGCAAAAAAGCCCCGATCGCCATTTTAGCCATTGGAGCTTTTTTGCGCAAAACAGTACTGTGCTGTCTACACTGGCCCTCTTGCGCAAATGATTTGCGCAAGAGGGCTTTTGACCGAACGGGAGCAGCACAGTATTTCCACAAGAACACTGACGATCTTACATGAGATGTCAAGCAGATGATTTTGCGGAAAAACTTGCCAGTCTAGACACAGCCCACGTATATGTTGGGGTGTTATGAAAGAGCTCAAGGAGTGCGCAGATGAGATTGTAGCTGAGGGTATGTCTACACTACAAAGTTAGTTCGAACTAACGGACATTAGTTCGAACTAACTTTAATAGGCGCTACACTAGCGCTCCGCTAGTTCGAATTTAATTCGAACTAGCGGAGCGCTTAGTTCGAACTAGGAAAACCTCATTTTACGAGGATTAAGCCTAGTTCGAACTAGCTAGTTTGAATTAAGGGCTGTGTAGACCATTAATTCGCACTAGTGGGAAGCTAGCCATCCCCAGGTTTCCCTGGTGGCCACTCTGGCCAACACCAGGGAAACTCTATGCCCCCCTCCTGGCCCCGGACACCTTAAAGGGGCACGGACTGGCTACGGTGCCCATGCCAGGTGCAAGCCTGCCAGCACCCAGCCAGCAGACCCTGCACCTGGCACGGATCGAGCCAGCCACCCGATGCCCCCCAGCCCTCCCCCTCTTCCCGGGACCAGGCTGGTGGCTCCCGGAAGCTTGCCCTGGACCTCAAGAGGCGGGCACCCACCTGGTCTAGTGTGGACATCGTGGACCTTGTCCACGATCTCCGCACTAGGCACAGGAAAGTGGCCGGCTTGGGCAGGAGAGCTGCCAGCCTGGCCACCCAGGAGCAGGTGTGCAAGAAAATCAAGGGGGTCCACTCAGACCCCCGACCCTGAGCCCTGAGCTTACAATGGCCGTCCTGGGTCAGACCAAAGGTCCATCTAGCCCCGTAGCCTGTCTGCCGACAGTGGCCAACCCTAGGAACCCTGGAGGGGATGGACCGAAGACAGTGACCAAGCCATTCGTCTCGTGCCATCCCTCTCCAGCCTTCCACAAACCTTGGGCAGGGACACCACTTCTACCCCCTGGCTAATACCACTCCATGGACCCAACCTCCATGACTTGATCTCACTTCCCTTTAAACTCTGTTCTAGTTGTATCCTTCACAGCCTCCTGCAGCAAGGAGTTCCACAGGTTAACTCTTTTCTTTGTGAAGAACAACTTTCTCTTACTAGTTTGAAGCCTGCTACCCATTCCTTTCCTTTGGTGTCCTCTAGTCCTTCTTTATGGGAACTAATGAAGAACTTTTCTGTATGCACCCTCTCCACCCAACTCCTGCTTTTAGAGACCTCTATCCTGTCCCCCCTCCGTCTCCTCTTTTCTAAGCTGAGAAGTCCCAGTCTCTTTAGCCTCTCTTCATACGGGACCTGTTCCCAACCCCTGATCATTGTAGTTGCCCTCCCCTCTCCCAGCCTCTCTCTTCCCCTCTCCCACCTCCTTTTCCCAGTCTCCCCCAGTTTTGTTCAATAAAGACAGATTCCATTTTTGAACAAAATTGTCCTTTATTTTGTACATCAAGAAAAGGGGCTAGGGAAGGGTAAGTGGAAGGAGGTGGGGGAGGAATGGGGCACGAGCCCCCGATGGGGAGGACTGGGCTGGCTCTGCAGGCTTCTGGGGGTGGAAGCTCTCCTGCAGCCCCCCAATTGCCCCCTCTGCCCAGATGGCAGCCTGCGGCAAGTGCAGCCGGTCTGATGGCCGAGTGGTGTGATGTGCCCAGTGTGGGCACTCCGGGCACTCCAAGCCAGGACTGGTTTTCAAGCGGGGCACCCCTGAGAACTGTCTGTCCGGGGTGGGGGTCGGGTCCCTTTAAGCGCAGCCCTCAGCTAGCCTGAGACAGCATCTCCACGCTCTAAGTCCTCCTCTGATGCCCTGGCAGCACTGCTTCCGGCCATCCTTAAGCCCTGTTCAGGATCCACTTAATGTGGACATGCTAGTTCGAATTAGCAAAATGCTAATTCGAACTAGTTTTTAGTTCTAGACGCGTTAGTTCGAATTAGCTTAGTTCGAATTAACTAATTTGAACTAAGTTAGTTCGAACTAACTCTGTAGTTTAAACATACCCAAACACTGTAAATAGGTGGGAGGCAGCATGGGGAGATGTACTGATATTAGTGAAGAAGTCTTGACATAAATCATCACTCACAGTGCACTTAGTGGACTCCCTGAAGTTTCTGCAGGGAAAAGAATGGAGATAGAGGCAGGCCGCTGTTATAGGTCCAAATAGCCATGTTTACTTAATACATATTTAATACCCCTCCTCCGGGGTGTACATTAGTCCATTATAACAAACTCGGATCTTGCAATCCATGTGCTTCTAAGCCCCTTGGGCCTGTGTAGTGCGTGTTCCTAGTCCTGAACCCAGGCATTCTATGTTTGACCATCTTTTATAGGCAGTCGGACCCCCACAGTTCAGGCACCTTAGCGCCTGAAACCAATGGTTTTCTCCTCCTGAGACCAGCAGTTTAGACACATTCCCCCAGAATCCACCTGCTTTCTGGGAGCTCTAGTTTCTAGTTAAATCCTTCAAAGTCAATGTGGCAGTAAACCATGGAACAAAGACTCAGGAAAGGAATTTCTGGAGTACAGACACCACTTTTAAACAAACTAGAAATATAAAAATAGCAGTTCTGAACACAATCATCATGCTCTGATCTCAGCAGACCTGTGAGTCCTGGTATTGATAAGAGTCAATAAGTCAGGCTTCTTTCCTGTCCTACATTCTTGGCCTCAACTAGCTACTCAGGAAAGCCATCCCTATTAAAAATCATTTATCATCCCATTGTGCCCATGTGGTTCAGACAGAGAATCAATATCCATTTTCCAAACCCAATCTCCTGAAGAGAAGTTCATTGCTCTTGAGAAGTTCATTGCCATCAGAGTTGATGGCTCCTTAATGACTCTCCCATTGGATGTTTATACTAGGTTGTGGGGTAGGATATCTTAGCAAAGGGCTAACAGTGTCTAGAAGAGACTCACCTTATCAGGTTTATATTGGTTTTCAAACTATCTTAAGGGTATATCTACAATTCACTAAAACGCCGGTGACTGGCCTTTGCCAGTTAACTTGAAGATCATGAGGTTGGGACTTCAGGGCTATTAACTGCAGTGTAGACATTCCAGCTTGGGTTGAAGCATGAACTCTGAGATCCTTGGGGGTATGTCTACACTGAAATTTCATAGCTTTAATGCCTAAGCCCCCTGAGTCCAAGTCAGCTATCAAAGATCAGCAATGGGTATTTTATTACAGTGTAGACATATCCTGGATAACTTACTCCAGTGGGAAGACTGCAGTATAAAGTGAAGATTGCAACCAAAAATTGGAGTTCAGATTAGATACAGACAAACTCTTCAATATGTCAACATACAAGATATTCGTCTGATGAAGTGGGTCTTTGCCCATGAAAGCTTATGCTCCTTCAGTTAGTCTATAAGGTGCCACAGGACTCCTCGCCACTTTTGCAGATTTAGACTAACACGGCTACCCCTCTGATACAAGATATTGTTATATATGGACAGTGCCGCTTTGGGTGGCTTCTAAAATGCAGACCAGTGAGCAACATTTCAGGGCTCAGAGTATTTGAAGAGATGCTGCCTAATTTTTGTGTAATACATACAAATGTATGTCCTTTAATGTGAAAGAACATTACAAATTGCATATGTACTACTATAATTAAATGCACATGATGAAAAATAAATCTGAAAGGTGGATAACAGCTTCTATCTGGGTAATCTTTCATAGGCATTACAACCAAACTGGAATAGTAACTGTGTACTTGTATGAGCAACGTCTTCTTGCTCTGCAGTGTCAGAATCACAGAGGTGTGAAATTTAGTGTTACTGTCAAAAGTGATTGTCTGCATCTTGATTGGCGGTTGGCATTTTCAATAGGGATCAGTACTGTAGGACATAGTGGAAAACTCATATTTAAAGTTGCTTTGCATGTCTTCTTCATGGTGTGTTAGTGGTACAGATTGGACCTCCGTGGTCCAACACCCACAGGACCGGAATGGTCCCAAACTACAGACTTTGACAGACCAGGGGAGGTCAAGGCTCCTCTCTGGGCTGTGTGCATCCCTGAAGACTGGTCTTCTCTCCCCGCTGTTAGCCCTGTGCAGGGGCTCCCAGAGTCAGACTGCTCAAACTGGGATTCCCCCCAGCTGTGGTTGTCCCTGCTTCCACCAGGCATCCTCCTCTTAGCTGCCACTAGCCCTGTTTCCTTTGGGGTACCTGGCTGGGGATTCTTCACATCCACCCTCAGCTCAGTAGCAGCCTGGGTTCCCAGCTAGGGCAGGGGATTCCTCTGAGCTGCTGCAGGGGCTCCCTGACCTGGGGCTCCGCAGTACATGCCATCCCACCCACTGCAGGACTGGCTCCCAACCCAGTTGGGATTCTTAGCTGGCTTGTGCTCCTCACCTCCAGGGCTCTCTTGTCCAGCAACATACATGGTCCTTCTTTCCAGACCACAGATGTTGCCAGACCAGAGAGTCCCAGATTTGGGAGGTTCCACTTGTACTTCTCTCTGATAAAATGGGGAATTGTCTAATGTAATCATGTAAGGTTTCTGTTAGGCTACGTCTAGACTGCAAGCCTCTTTCAAAAAAGAGCATCTAGACTACAAACAGTACTTTCGAAAAAGCAAGCTGCTTTTTCGAAAGAGAGCACCCAGGCAGTCTGGAAGCTCTCTTTTGAAAAATCACAGTTTGTATTACATAGCACCTTTTTTTGAAAGAGCACTTTCAAAAAAAGGCATGGTCTTCATAAAACGAGGTTTTCCACAGTCAAAAAAACTGCCGTGTTCTTTTGATTTACTTTCGAAAGAATGCAGCAGCAGTCTAGATGCAGGGGAAGTTTTTTCAAAAAAAGGCCACTTTTTTCGAAAAAAAACCTATAGTCTAGACACACCCTTAATGTTATCACTAGTCTATGATAAATCTGTGGTGAAATTACAGAAATTTCAGCTGATCTTGTGCCAAGTTTCATTTTAAGCTTTATTCACACCTTTTGTAAAGAAATTAAAGGGGAGTATTGTCATTATTTTAAATTAAACAGTTATGGACACATATCACATTCTCAGTGGACTCTACATTATCTTCTGCAAACTGAATATCCTCTTACATTGCCTTTGTGAGCAGGGGGTTGTGCTTTTTGCACTGACCTGCATATTGTATGTGTGTGCCCCTTGTTGAAGTTTCTAGAAGATTTGCCTTTAATACAGCAATCACTTGTATTGCAAGACAGTTTCTCAAAATGAAAATGGATTGTCTGAGTGAAACCCATGTAGCTCTTTTGCTGTACGCTCTGCCTATTTGCTGCACAGACAACATGATGCTGCTGTACTCCCCACCATGTTAAGTAGTTCTTATCACTGATGCATTAATTTCTAGCGCATTTTGCAGCTTCAAATCAGCTTCAGTCAATAGCCATTTTTTAAGTCCCTCCTTTTGCATGCCATACAATTGGTCCTTCAGTTGTTTTTTTGTCCCTTCTTTTTATTTGTTTATATTAGTTGAAACAGCATAATCAATGATTTGAGGATAGATGAATTTATAGAATTTCCAGGCTCAGAAAATGTTTTGTCTGGTTGTTGTAAAGGAGGTCTTTGACTATAGCTTATACAAATGAAAAGGAAGAAAACGTCAATAAAATAATCTCATTTTAAAATACAATATTCCACAGGCAAATATTAAAAGGGATCTTGGATTTACTGTGCTTATACCTAATATCTTAGATCATCCATTACTCTCAATAAATCCACCACCTTTTCTTCATCATTTATACCAGTGGCCTCCGAATTTTCATGGTCATGGACATACGTACCCCATTCACACATACCCAGGAGCCAAAACCAGAGGCTTGGTCTAGAGTTGTGATTCTGGGGATTGGCCATGTATAGAAGAAAGGAGGACAAAGCTGTGGCTGCCACTATGCGAGTGAGTGGATCTGGGAGCAGGGCTGGGGCAGGGAATGGCTGGGGGCTGAGGCTGAGGAAGGAAGCTGGGGCAGGAAGCAGAGCTGCGGACAGGGGCTGAGGCTGAGCACGGAATGGGATGTGGGGCTGGGGCCTACTGCCATGTCCTGGTGGCTTCTAACTAGGGCTGTGTCCAGACTCCATGCCTCCGTCGACGGAGGCATGGAGTCTGGACACAGCCCTGGAGAATGAACAAGGATACAATGCAGAGTATCAAAAAGAATACTACCTGTTGCTGTACATTATACCAGTCCATAAGGATTTTTTCATTTCAATAGAGTTCCAAAATCTCAAAGCCCTCAAGCCCCACTTGCTCCACAATTGGCTTGTTTCCGGCCTTCTAAACTTATTGACGTATAGTCTTCAACAGCTTTTCCCTTTCTTGTGCTAACTTTATAAGATCCACACCTTCATTTGCAACTCACAAAGAGGTGCCAGGATAGGTCATTTGCTAAATTAACTGTGCAAAAATGTGCACCACAACATTTCTTAGCTGATCACAGTTCAAAATGTACTGTGCATTTGAAAGTGAGATATCCAGTGAGTATGGTGGTGAATTCTAAATACCTTACTTCAGAATATGCCAAGGAACTTCTCCTTGGGGAGAACGACCCCCCCCTTCCCATTTCCATACAATATTCCAATTTTCTATTTGTGTTGCAGAGCTGTTATTCAGCTCTTTGATAATGTAGGGGGGAAAAAGTATTTTTCAGTTCAATAAGTTAAAGTTTCAGAAAGTGGTAAGAAATTCGAAACTGGATACAGAATGGAAACAATTTTGCCAATTACAAATGAATAGCAGATGGTTGCTACTGCTTTAATACATTAAATCCTCAGATCAGTCAGAAAGATATGTAACATGAAAAAGTAATACTTGTAAAACAAAAGACATTATTTTGAAGTTGTAAGTATACTAAGCAAAGAGTGAGAAGGAAATGGGGAAATATGAAAATGAAGAAAACTTCTGTGAAATAATCAAATTTTAAAATACGATATTCCACTGGCAAAGAGTAAAAGGGACCTGGGATTCACTCATAGACTCATAGACTCATAGACTTTAAGGTCAGAAGGGACCATTATGATCATCTATTCTGACCCCCTGCACAGTGCAGGCCACAGAATCTCAACCACCCCTCTTAGAATAATCCTCTCACCTATATCAAAGATATTGAAGCATTCAAATACTTTGAAGGACCCAACGTGCAGAGAGTCCTTCAGCTGTGATCTGTGCCCAATGCTACAGAGGAAGGCGAAAAACCTCCAGGGCCTCTGCCAATCTACCCTGGAGGAAAATTCCTTCCCGACCCCAAATATGGCGATCAGCTAAACCCTGAGCATGTGGGCAAGACTCACCAGCCAGACACCCAGAAAGTTCCCTATAGCAACTCCTATCATCCCTCCATTGACCTATTTCCAACTGATAATGAATGGTCAATTAATTACCAAGATCATGTTATTTCATCCAACCATCCCCTTATCATAGAACTGGAAGAGACCCCAGAAAGTCGTCAAGTCCAGCCCCCCGCTCTAGGCAGGACCAATCCCATCTAAATCAACCCGGCCAGGGCTTTGTCAAGCCGAGATTTAAATACCTCTAGGGATGGAGACTCCACTACTTCCCTAGGTAACCCATTCCAATGCTTCACCACCCTTCTAGTAAAATAGTTTTTCCTAATATCCAATCTGGACCTCTCCCACCACAACTTGAGACCATTGCTCCTTGTTCTGCCATCTGTCACTACTGAGAACAGCCTCTCTCCATCCTCTTTGGAACCTCCCTTCAGGAAGTTGAAGGCTGCTATCAAATCCCCCCTCACTCTTCGCTTCTGCAGACTAAACAGACCCAAGTCCCTCAGCCTCTCCTCGTAGGTCATATGCTCCAGCCCCCTAATCATTTTGGTTGCCCTCCGCTGGACCCTCTCCAATGCTTCCGCATCCTTTTTGTAGTGGGGGGCCCAGAACTGGACACAATACTCCAGATGTGGCCTCACCAAAGCCGAATAAAGGGAAATAATGACATCTCTGGATCTGCTGGCAATGCTCCTCTTAATGCATCCTAATATGCCATTAGCCTTCTTGGCTACAAGGGCACACTGTTGACTCATATTCAGCTTCTCATCCACTGTAACCCCCAGGTCCTTTTCTGCAGAACTACAACTTAACTGGTTGGTCCCCAGCCTGTAACTATGCTTGGGATTCTTCCGTCCCAAGTGCAGGACTCTACACTTGTCTTTGTTGAATCTCATGAGATTTCTAGTGGCCCAATCCTCCAATTTGTCTAAGTCACTCTGGATCCTATCTCTGCCCTTAAGCGTATCTACCTCTCCCCCCAACTTAGTGTCATAAGTTATCATGCTCAGCCCCGGTATCTCAGATCATCCATCTAAAAATACACCTGTTTACTCAGTTGGGCTGTCTTGAACTATTGGTACAGTAATCATAGCCCAAGCAGCAAAAATTATGCAAGTATCATTTTTCCTTATGCAGCATCCTGCATCAGTGAACACACGCTCATTTAAAACTTCATGGAAGGATAGACATTAGAGTCTTAAGTCATATGTCAAGAGACAAGGTATAATAAAAGTTATTTCCATTATAATTGGAGAAATTTGTGATGTAAATCTCAATTTCCAAAGTATTTCTGAATACATTTCCTTTCATTACTCTTATCACTGAAAAAAACCCACTATATTTTTATTATATTATTTTCACATACAGGGTAATATTTATTGATAAAATATCTGTAAAGCTTGGTTGCAAGACTAGTTTGCTCAAACTGTAGTTAATGGTTGATATGTGTCACCAATCTAAACTGTTCTGCTTGCGGCTTATTTCCCATCATGTATTCTGATGATTAATGGAAACTTTAGCAGTAAAGCACACAGAAACAAATTCAAATAGGTCTTCCAATTCAGCCATCCTGGCCTCCAAAGCCCGTATGTGGTCTCTGAGGGCCAAGAGGTCCTTGAATCAAATGCACACATATGCCACCTGTCCACAGGGCAGGTGATCATACATGCTACATTGGGTGTAATAAACAGGTTAATCCTGACTTTGCTGCTGGGCTTCTGCCTGCATTCTGTCCTACAGAGAATTAGATTATTGATAGGGTTTTTATTTAAATTAGATAATTTTAGTTTTAGTTTATTTTAAAAGTTTTAAAGAATGTCAAGTGTATCTAGCTCCCTTCAAACGCCCCCTCTCAACACCCTCACGAAACTCCCTGTTAGCTTCTCCTGTTCACTAGCTCCCTGGTCACTTACTAGAGGGCTTTATATAGTATTTCCTTATAGCCTCACCCTCGGTTAAGGTTTAACCAATGAACAGAGGGTTCTAGATTTCAAATCCTCATTAA
Source organism: Pelodiscus sinensis (assembly GCF_052426305.1). Classification (NCBI taxonomy): domain Eukaryota; kingdom Metazoa; phylum Chordata; order Testudines; family Trionychidae; genus Pelodiscus; species Pelodiscus sinensis. The sequence continues at coordinate 40,275,810 of NC_143054.1, read as the reverse complement.
GAAGCTCACAACTTCCAACTGCTTGCCTCTGCACATGGTCCTTCAAACAAACAGCTCAACACATGTATCTACAAACAAACAAACACAAGCTCAGCACACAGTATCTTTCAGGCAACTAGAGAGTAACCCCCAAATACACACATACACTACAGACACCCATTTGCCCCAAGGGTCCTGTAATTGCTCCTCCTTTGCCTGGAGAACTCCCTCAAGAAATTTCCTGTTGGATGCTCCTATTCACTAGCTTTATTTTCATGATATTGCTTCTTTTAGGGAAGCTGCAAATTGAAAAAGAATTTATTCTCTGCATTGACCTCTAAAAGGAAGGTCAGTTCTTGGGGCAGGGTAGGGTTGCTTTTTTAGAAACAGGCATTGGTATTAAGTTTGAGATTTATGATTTATTCAGCATTTCTGAGACTTGCTGGGGCAATTCCCACGATTGAGGGATATAGCTTGTTCTGGAATGTCAGGTAAGGATAAAAGGAAAAGGCATTGTGCTGTATCTTGAGGCTAAATCTACACTGCAGGCTTCTTGCAAAAGAATGGCTTTGCACAAGAGTTCTTGCACAAAAATTCTTGCGCAAGACTGCATCCACACTGCTGAAAGTGCATCCCAAAAGCAATGCGCTTTTGTGCAAGAGAGAGTCCACGCTGGCAGGATGCTCTTGCGCAAAGACCTGCCCCCCAGAACCACTTAGGACAGGGCAAAAGGGCACCGGTACCTCCCGGGGGAGGGTGCCAGAGCCCTGCTGATACACATTCTTAGAGGGATCTCCCTGGACAGCCGTTTCTCTGCTGCTGCGTGCTTTGGGACCTCTTGTAGGGACTGAAAGCTGCAGCAGTGCCTGTTGTGGTTACCCTCAGCCTCTTTGGACACCACAGCTTTTGCCCTAGTACCTTTGGGGACTTTTTCCTTCTCCTTGTTGTGCCATGGAGCCAGAGATGGCCCTGTGCCTGCTTTGGCACCACACAGCCATTGTGGAGTGCGTGCAGCTGCTGCTCTATGCTGCCTTGCTATTCCTGCACAAGCTCGATGTCGAGCTCAATCTGGAGTCCTTTTCCCTGGATGCAGTGGTTTTGCTGTGGCATCCCTACCCCACCATGGAGAGGAGATACTGGAGACTCGACACCAGTTCTGACTGATGGGACCGCATGGTGTTGGAGCAATGGGATGACCAGCAGTGGCCCCAGAACTTTTGGACGCAGAAGCAGACATTTCTGGAGCTGTGAGCCTTGTTCTCCCCTGCACTCTGGAGACACAACACCCAGCTATGACCCGCCATCCCCACGAATAAGAAAGTCGCCATTGCCCTCTGGAAACTGGCCACCCTGAACAGCTACCGTTCGGTGGCAAACCAGTTCGGGGTGGGCAGGTCCACAGTGGATGCTGTCTTGCTGCAGGTTAGGCCCTTGCTGGGGGCTGCAGTCCCTGCTCGGGGGAAGAGAAGAGTCCAGGCTGGAGGGGGGGAGGGAGTGTGGGGGAAGCCCCGTCACCCAGGGGCTTGTGCCATCCCTCCTTCACATAGGTGTGCTGGTGGGGGGGGGGAGCTCTGGGATGACGGGGCCCTGGAATGTTTTGGGGGAGAGAGCATCAGAGGGGGATGGGCACCCCGCAAGGATTCATACACCCGCTCTGTCTCATTCTGTGTTCCTTGTGTTTCTAAAACAAAATACAGGACTATGTAGCACTTTAAAGACTAACAAGATGGTTTATTAGATGATGAGCTTTTGTGGGCCAGACCCACTTCCTCAGATCAAATAGTGGAAGAAAATAGTCACAGCCATATATACCAAAGGATACAATTACAAAAAAAAGTGAACACATATGTCCAAGTGGAGGCTGATGTCCTCTCCCTCGTCCTTGGTGGAGGTGGTCAGGTCGCCCTCTTCCTCACCGTGGTGCACAGTTTGGTGTTCACCATGGGAGAGAGCCCTTGGATCACTGTCTCCCCCAGCATGGCGTGCAGGTGTAACCCACATACCTAGTGTGGTTACTGAGTACTGCAAGTGGCACTTAGACCACTGCAACTGTTAAGATCAAGAGACCTCTATGGCATGAGCCAGATGGCTTTTAGCTCAGAGGGTAGAGGCTCCTATCGTCAGCTCCCGAGGTCCCAGGTTCAAATCTGCCTTGGTGGTGGTTACAAGTGGGGGCTCGTCCAGATAAAGGTTACACAGGCACTCATAGTGGGGGCAGGTGACAGCTCCTGTCCCCTCTCTGGCCCTCACATATGCCTGCTCTGCCAGCACCTGGGCCATGTAGCCAAAGATGTTGGCGTTGCAGTGCTGGTACTGGGGCTCGTGGAGGACCTCAACCTCAGCCCCC